>NW_022145612.1:32557053-33157053 GCF_000002235.5 Strongylocentrotus purpuratus | reverse complement strand
GGTATTTGTGACCAAGGCATTAGATACAGTATTGAAACGTGATCTGTTACTTAAAAAGAAACATGAACAGACATTTCAACAGGTTGGAGAAAACGTTATTTCAAGGAGATTTAAAATCAAAGTGCCCCGAGGAAGCTAGGATGGTAATTGCAGTCAGCTTATTGAAGTGTATTCTTAACAAAAAGTCGAATGATAAGTAATCGTGTGTATTTCAAAGTACATAAAAAGACCATTACTACATAACTACAAAGCATATTATCAGCATTTCCAATTACAAAAATTGTATCAAGGCTATAAAACAAACAACGGCATCAAAAATGTGAATGTACATGTGCTAGTAGATTAAGTTACAACTCGGGTACTTAAAGATTTAAACGAATATCTGTTTTGCTCTCCATTTTAAAGCATGAACTTTTTTTTTTATACAAACACAAATTATCACTGCTAAAAACTTTATCTTTATTACCAAGAAGCTAAGGAAAATCTCAGTGCCGCTTCATATGTGAATGTTAATTGTGGTTTTTACATGTGTGGGTTTATAGGTGAGGGTGTTCCCGTATGTGTGTAGTGTTTATTGTCCGAAGACAAATTTTATGTATTTTTTACTTGACAATAAATTAATCTTAAATCTTGATAATCACGGTATAATTAAAAGGAAAATAAAATATAATGGTGAAAATAAAAAGGCTAATATATAAAGGATAAAATTTAAAGATGAATGGCGTGTATAAAGAAAATGAATAAAAGAAAATTACGTAATAATGCATTGAATAATTTTTCATTTCCACATGGAAAACAATAACTAACTATAATTAATTATGTGTAAAAAGAAAACTTAATGTTTTCATGCATATATAAAAGACACCCTTAAAGATTTGGGACGAGTCAAATTCAACTCACAGACAAATGAAATATGGGTTAATGATGAAGATGTTAAGATATGATTATAAAGGTGAACCGTGTGCAAAGCAGTAATGTATAAATGAAACACTAATAGACACTATTGAGCCTTTACCTTGCATTCTTATAGGTCAGTCACACCACAAGACCGGTAATAACCCGACTCCAGACTGGCCAATTCTTGGTCATTGGGGGTACATTATATTCAGTCTGTCGTCGTTCGTGTGTCAGTCTCATTGGTGTGACTGAGGTGTAATAACGCACCAGACACGCGGCAGACAGAACAATGTATTACATTCCCGCCAATGGGAAACAATGGATCGGTTTAGAATCGGTTTGGAGTCGGTTCGAGAGTGTGACTGAGGTATTAGAAAAAGAGGGGGCAGAAAAAATTGCTAGATGTATAGGATGGAAAGGGTGGAATACTCTACCTATCAGGTTAAAAATGTTACTATCTATTGATGTTTTCGATGATGTTCATATTGTTTAAATTGTTTAAGTAGTTTGTATCTTCATATTGTTATGTTGGTTTCGTTAACAGTGCCCCCTGGAAAACAGTACTTTGATTACTGACGGGGCTACCCTGTTTAAATAAAACGGAATAAATAAATAAACATTTAATTTTAATCTCGCAACTTTAGGACATTTATCTGTAAATAATTAAAGTTGACACTATATTTTCAGTGTTATACAACCAGTGGCAATAAACATAGATACATTAAAGAAACAACAAAATCATACGATAGGAACTTAAAACTGTTTCACGACCATCAAAACACAATGAGAAAAGAGTATACATGTGGCTTTATAACAACAAAACTGTACCTATGAGGTTGACAAAGAAATGTTTTTAATATCCATTTACATCACAACGAACAATTTTGAGTGTTACAACACATAACATAAAGAGAATGAAGTGGACCAATGATGTGAGTGGTGATAATAAGATAAATATCTCACGACATGCCTCTTTCTGTCCGTTCATCGAGAAAGAAGGGTAAATTTCTTCCAAATTCCATTCTAGAGGGCCGCGAAATACCTGGAATGGAATGCATTTAAATAAACTTGTAATACATTCTTATACATGAATCTCCCATTCGTAAACTTGTGCGAGGTGTGGGAGGGCGTGTGCGTGTGCGTGTGCGAGGTGGGCACACTCGGGTCTTTTTGAAATAAAGCAATGTTCAGTTTGCTTGAGCCACCTCACACACTAAAAAATAGGGGTACATTTGGGGTGCAGATCGCTGCTACAATAGCAGCCACCTATAGGGTGCAAGTCTGCAATACATGGCTGCTATATTATAGCAGCGGTCTGCACCCCTAAGGGTGCTCTTTTGCACCTCTAAGGGTGCAAGTCTGCAAAATTGCACCCTATAGGTGGCTGCTATTGTAGCAGCGATCTGCACCCTATAGGGTGCAAATTTGTACCATTATTTTTTAGTGTGCATATATTGTTCTTTGGTAATTGCCTTCCACTCCTCCTTTGATAGTAGTCGGAAGCACACCAGTTCTTAAGGTTTATCAATGTTACCTGCATGTGAAACGGATCGTGATGAATCTTAAATGTTGTACAAGCATAACTTTATGTCCTTTAATTACCGTATAAAGACGCACTTGGTTGCTCTGCACAACCATCAACAGAAGCGCAATCAAACCACAACGAAACTAACCAGTATAGATCGATAATTCCAATAGAAACAAATAGGATGGACACAACTTTAAGTTAATTTCAGGATTCTTAACCAGTTTAATATACCGATCTGTGAATTTTAGATTTCGTGTAAGACGTTGTTCTTAATGTAGATCAATGGTACTTGTGAAAAAGTGCATCAGTTCAATAGTCAGTCCTAAGAGAATAATCGAGTGCCCTATAAAATCAGAAAGAGACATTTCGGGCATATCTTGACATGCTGCGGGGTTTGTTAGAATATTTTGAAAACAACTGTTTCATACCATCCCAACACATGCAAATCTGATTCTTATGTTTGGCAAGAATAAAGGGGAAAAGGGAAAAGGGAACAAAATCAGAAGGACGAACTTTATAAGAAAAATAATTTAATTTAGAATTCAGTAAAAATGTATATCCATGTAATTTTATGTATTTTATATACACGCTAAAGCTTATAGGAATTTGCGGTTTGCTTATTATTGGTGTAACACGAATATAGAATATAAATAACTTTTTATTTTCCCCTATAAAATGTGCCAATACTGCGGAAAAGATGGCAGAAGAGAATGACATTCTTGAGGTTTTATGGTTGCGGTAGAGAATAATTAAAATCAAGAAAATGTTTGCGGAATAGAGAAAAACGTGAACAGTTTATGAAAAGTAAATAATCAAGAGAAAATGGGGATGTAGAGGTACCAAATGAATAGTAAATAGACGATAGGTTAATGAAGGAGAGCGAAAATACAGTCCAATGTAGGCTACTCTGAAAAACCTAGGTAAATAGACTTTACGCAAATCCACTCCATTTTTGTACTCAAACAAACACAAAATAAGATGCTAGAAAGAACGATGATATTATGAATTGATGATATAAATAAATAAGCTCAGTAATTACAAGCAATAGAAGGAGGGAGAGAGAGCGCACCGCATAGAAAGAGCGAGAGAGAGGGGAGAAATAACGAAAAGAAAATCAATAAAGAGAAACACAGCAAAATTAAGAGAGAGAGAGAGAGAGAGAGACAAACAAACAGACAGGCTGACAGGGAAAGTAGAGAGTGAAAGAATAAACAAAAGTGAAAATGTTCCTAGATGGTTATTTTGTTGTTAGAATGAAAATGATTATTGGAGAGGGAAAGAGAACAAAATGCAAACAAAAATTGCGTGTGTTTCTAGACGAATTGCCTTCATAAAAGCAAATAGGGAGAAATAGCACTTCAAGTTTTTCATTAGTATTTTTTCTATTTAACTAGTGTTAACAAGAATATCCACACTCGTATGTACACAATTTCTTTTCTTATATAAGAGAGAACAAATATTATTCGAGTAAGAAATCTGGTATTTGGATATGTTTTCTTTCATCCAACATAGCTTTTACATCTATCAATTCATGTACATGTATAGGCATCTCCATCTATCCATTATAACACTACGAGACAGACAATGCTAGAACAAAAACATACATTTTCATTTTAAGATTGTTTTATTCTTGTATGAAGTCAATGTTTTATTTGTGGGATGTCTCGCTCGAAAATGTTCTTAAGAAAAATTTCAAGCAGTTTTCACGTTGGTATCGTCGAGGTTCATTAGAATTAACTGCAGCTTGGGAGACAGATAGCAAGATTGGTGTTTCATCTTTATTATCGTCATCCCACGCATCAAACCTTTGACAGATCTAGAATACTTTACAATGAATCTAAATTTAGCTTGACAAAACTATGGGTCATGGCACCACCTTTAACTCACATTCCTTTGTCATACATGTGCACTTATTACACAATCCTTGAAAGGAAAATAGTAACTGTTCTAAAGGTAAAGAGAATACTATCTTCTAACCAGAAAAGATACTTCATATTTTGTGGTATGTATGTGCTCATTTGAAGATTATCACTTGAAGTTCTGTCTCGTATGTGTCATTGTGTAAAATTTGAATAGTTTACTATACCCGTCTATTGAAGAAAAAAAAAGACTTTTCACGACTAAACTGGTTGAATGAACATAAATAATACTAAGTATGGTCCAAAAGTATTGGAAATAGGTGAGAATAAGGAAGTTATGAATTTTTGAAAAAGTATTAAAAAATGGAACAATGGAAATCACTACACAAACTGCCAATCAGTTTATGATGTCATTGCCTCACTTTTTATCAATTGCTTTATATTTTGTATCCATTATTTTTCCTTTTTATCCCCCAAACCTTGATTTCCCCATGCCTTTGCCCAAGTTATGATTTGTCTCATATTGCTTGCATGACATTTCATAAAATCTTTTATGAACTTTGAAGAATTGATACTATTTTCCGAATATTGTATATTCATAACTATTGATTCTTATATAAATAGTTTATTAATATATATATATTTTTCATGATTTAACTGAAAAAATCTAACTCTATATTTGTGCATCCACACAAAAACATACTACTATCAATATAACTTGGATGCTGGTGTGAGGAAATAATATTTTTAGGGGAAAAATGGGAAATTTATATTTTCAATATAAAGAGAACAATAAATAGTGGATAGCGAGGCAATGACGTCACATACTCATGAGTGAGTTGGCAGTTTTCTTGTGATTTTCAAAGTTTATCATGTCATTAAGAATTAATAATTTTCTTATTAGTTATCCGATTTTTATTGGTTTGTCTTATTTTTCTGCTTCTATTATAAGTAAGTTATTTTTTAGAGTAGACTGGGCCTTTAATTCCATAGGATCATTACTACACCATTTGACAAGTGCTTTGAGATCAGATCGGATGTCACTCGCTTTGCATATCGTGTGATACAAGATTGTATCATCTGCATATTAAGATATGGCTGAGAGAGGGGAAATAATATTTGGTAAATCAGTAGTAAGGAAATGCAACAGGGTCGATCACTTAAGTCGATTCGTCAACTAATGGTCGATAACTAATGGTCGTTAATTTCCCACTAAAAGCCATTTCCAAGCCCATTCGTTCTGAGGGAGCTTCTAAATTAGTAATGTCTTTCAAATGCTGTTGGAATTAGACCTTTCTAGGGATGTCATACAAGCAAAAGAAAAATTGAATTAATAGAGGCTGAAAAATTAATTGATTATTATACAACAATGATGTGATCAAGATTGGCAGGCGATCTTCATTATTTGATTGTTTGCATCAGTGTATGAAATACAGATACTGGTGAAATGCCGTTAAACGGCTTCAAGAGCTTTAATGTGAATCTTTTGACCTGGCAGCCAAACCGTTTAATACCGTATTATCGAAGTATTTAGCTCCTGCATAGGATCACCATTAAACTATTTGACAAGTGCATTGAGATCAGAAGGGAGTTTGTCTATGTCAATCGCTTTGCTTATCGTGCGATACAAGACTGTATCATCTGCATATCGAGATAAGGCTGAGAGAGGGGAAACAATATTTGGTAAATCAGTAGTAAAGAAATGAAACAGATTCGAGCCAATAACACTCCCTAGAGCCGCGCCTGAGGTTACTGGACACCAATCGAAATTCGCCCCTTCAAAAAACGACACAATTTGATCATGATCTGTAATATATGAACTAATCAATTTTAACTTATTTCCACACATACGAAATGAGTGTTTAACTTACTTCTTAATGAACAGTGAACAGTTAACCATGTAAACGCCCTTTGCCGAATCTACAATATTGCATCAATGCCGGGCGGTGAAGTTCGATCCTAGACATTTGCCCATTAGTAATGTAGCACAGAAGCTTGGGTGTTGCATGAGCATTTGGGAACAAAATAATCTATGCTAGCTGTCTGGAATTATTTTGTTTTGAAGGAAAAATTCAAGTAATCGTTTAACAATGAGTCTTTCCAAAAAATTAAGGTTAATGAAATAGGCCTACAGTTTGCGATCGAATTTTGTTCCCCACATGTGTACAGATGAATAACATTAGCCAGTTTTCATTCACGCGGGACAGTCCTGGGGGGTGTTTCATAAAGCTGTTCGTAAGTTACGCACGACTTTACGCACGACTGGAACATGTTCTTGGGTGCTAATCAGATTCTCAATCATTTACATGTAGCACAAGAACATATCACCAGTCGTGCGTAAAGTCGTGCGTAACTTACGAACAGCATTATGAAACACCCCCCTGGACTGTATACTCATATCAACAAATCTAGTAAAAAGCTTAATCTGCCAATTTTAACATGGCAGGAGAAATTCTATCTGGTCCAGGTGGTTTTGATACTCTAAGATTTGCAATCGCTAACAGAACATTTGAGGTGTGGATCTCGATGTCTGTTAGCCGGTTGATATGGTGATCATAGAACAATTAATTATAATTCATTTGGATCGGTAAGTGGCTCTACTGATGTAGAGAAGTTATTACAAAAGTACTTGATAAAACTCTATAAGCTATTTCGGAAGAAGTATGAAATGATGTACCATAATGAGTAAATGCTACATTTTAATGAAGATAATCATTGTATGACTTTTTTGTCATACCTTTTACTTCTCTCGAGATCTCTCGATACCTTGACCACATTTCTTCTTTTCTCTTTATGTCTATATCACTATCTTTTTTCTTTGATTTCCTGTAAGCTCTCCTCTTTCGTTTGGAAATTCTAGCTATTTCCTGAGTTATCCATAATGCTCGACGACGACCATGGGGACAACATCTTTGATCGATGTCTGCAACACAAGTGTGAAGTATGTGTTGTCAACGCTCCCTTCATCAACAATCGGATTCCTTGGAACACATTCAATCGTTTGTTGAAGGTTCAGACTATTCGCTTTGACTTTGTGAATTGATGTAATACCCTTGGAAGTATTCGACTACCGTAACGGTCAAATACAAAGTAAATTGTAACACATTGTTGCCAATTCCTGAACTGCTTTGAGGATTAAAAAAAAGGTCTAAATTATCACAAAATACTAGGTCAAGCATTGCCTGTTGTATAGTAAGAAATGAAACAAGATGTGTCATTCCCATGGATGATGTGAGAGGGCAATGATATCTCAAGTATTTATATTGAAAGATGATGATGATGACAAGGATTCATGATCGCAGATTGGGAGTTGAATATTGAAATCACCGCATAAGATAATTGATCAGGAAGGAGGTATAAGTATGTGGGGGGGGGGGGGAGATAAGATCAAGGAATTATTTAGTGCATCATCGAAGGTAGCATTATTATGATGGGGACTATAGCATACACCAAAAAGGAGCTTAATTGCCTTCATAATTTGGTAAAGTTAATTGATTCCATAAAAAGTCGCATATCTGCATTGCATGAAAAATATACACCTCCTCCGGTGTGAGTGTGGTCTTTGACAGTGTTGTATGTCAAAGATTTCACCACCATAGAAATCAAGGTTCAACCCTGTTATAGTGGCACACAGTATCTCTATTTCATCGGAAGTAGCTCCAAAGAGAACGGGCATTTTTAGTAACAGACAATTGAGTTTATGACGTAACGAATTCGAAGGTTCAGATCCCGGTTGCGCTCCACGTCACCACGTCTAACCAAATTTCAAAAGTGGAGTATTTGATGTTAATTGTGAGGTTGAAATATCTTTGATTCGAAGGTATCTAGTTTTTAGATTATACAATTTTTTTTGCCATTTTTAGCAAAATTCCCGCGATGGCATTTCGAGTTTTTACGTGCACTTATTGGCATTGAATGGTCAAAAGGGTCTAGCAATAAGTTAGAACTGACCAAGAATAGGATCAAGAACCTAAGTTATGTGAAACCCCCGAGTTTTTTTTATAGCTTTTATGAAGCGGATGCACGGACAAACACGAGTGCACACAAAAAACAAAAAACAAACTAAAGTTTAAAATGGGGTTGAACATGAAATGATTTTAACCTTTTTTTATTAATTATGCGCGATGTCGGGCTGACGTGCGTGTTTGATATGTTGTTATGATCCGCAATAAATTGAAGTTTCATGACATGAAATATAAAATTATTATGCCATTTGATTGTAGAGATATAAAGAGGTATGCGAAATTCACAAAATGGCGCCTAGATGACGTCACTTTATGCGAAGGACATTGAAAAGTTTTGTATGTAAAGTCCTCAATTGGGTCTACCATTGTGATAACTTTGAAGGAAAAGCAGTTTGCCATTCGTTATATATCTGTCCTACAAGAAATGTACAGAATGAACAAACTAAATCTGCCAAATATAAGAGGTGATATTTACAATAGCATATTATATAGCACTTAAGAATGAGATACGTTGATTTACGATAAACGAAAAGAGGCTTAAAATCGATTATTGTCAATCGGTAAATAGTTAGAGAATTTTTGATATATTTTCGAAAACGTAGAAAAAAAGCAGACTTTCTAGGAAACTTCAATAAATTGTAGACATTGGTTGTCTACTCCTTTACCATTATTTTCGATAGATTAAATGAAACGAGAGTTGTAATATGTTTGTTTTCCAGAAAGCCAAGAATAGAATAGTACGAAACTTCAATTAAATCACATTTTGTGAGAGCGGCTAACATCCATGGCTAATGTAAATATTAATGATTAAGATACTTGATTAAAATGAAATGACATTAGTACAATTTATTTTATCAATTTGGTAGGATTGAAAGCTATTGCGATTTTATTCTTGGATTGTTTTTATTGATGATTTTGAACAAACATTTCTGAATCTTTCTATTACTTACTACTTCTCTAGGCTTTTTATAGAAGCTGAGAAATATGTTTTTGAGCGTGAAAATTGATGAATTGCGCTGACGAAAAACGACATGTCAGTATGGAAATATCAAACGGTCCCATCTCAATTTGTCAATAATTGGCAGTTTGAATTATTTCATTTTTCATCTCCTCCACCATAAGTGTCCTCCTGTCAGTCATCATTCTGATGTTCTGCCATGCACAGCCTTCAGCAGATTTTATCCCTAGAATTTAATTATTTTGCAATTCTGGAGATTGAAGTACTCCTGGCTCGCGTGCGGGCTTTCCGACCAACATCTATCTACTCAGAAGGTTCCTGAAATATAGTTATGACCTTTTTGTTTTCTCGTCGATATTTACTAAATCTTGCGACTGGCTATTTTCAGCTGCATCTTCTCGTGATATGGGCTCTTCTGTAGCCGGATGAATGAAGTGATGTATCGATTTATAGGTCCTGAGAGAGTTGATACGAGTGTTATGAGTAGGGACAGTAAATACTACAGGGTCGGCACAGAGTGACACAATCAGAAGGAATGGGGGATTTGCATTTACAGTAAGAGATTAGATGGGTACTTATACCAAGGGTCTAGCTCTGTCAAGTGTAATTTCAAATGTAGTCCCCGAGTGTCATCTCAAGATTGGACTAGAAAAGGAAATGGGAGGAAACTTGCCATCATCAACTTGAAGTATCATCAGCCTTATGGTGGCAGAATTCTCACTCAATGAGGTATCGTTCTTTGCCATGGTTCCTTAACAGTAACTTTTTTTAATGTAACAAACTTAAATGTAAGAACTCGCAAATTAACAGGAACATATTTACATCCAATTATTAGTTTTGATGAAGAGTAACCACGATATCAATTGAATCATGATCATTTCAAGATGACATTAATTTGGTATGAAACAGAATTTGCTGTCTTCGTCATAAAAAAAAAGAAAAAGAAATTATGAAATGTTTATTGATTCAGCTGGCCCATCGAAATCTCTCCTTACATTCGTTCAATTGTTCAAACATCTTTTCATATATATTATAATGCAATCGATGAACCGATTTGAAAATTTGATCTGGAAACGTTTCCAGAATCCTTATCTTAACCCCCCCCCCCCCCCAAACAACAACAAATCATATCTAGAAACATCTGAATAAAGCCCTATAATCTAATTACTACAAATTTATTTCCTTTGAAATAATACTTTATCATTTAGAATCACGAAAGCAAATAACTTCTACCCATTGTTTAAGTTTGATCGTTTGTCTACTTTAGAATCACAAAACATGGAAATCTGGATCCTTTTACCCATGATAATGATAAACCTTCTGTTTTTATAAATTGTCAACAAATTAATTTTATGATACATATTTTTTAGAATACCATCTGGAGCATTTATACACAAGTCAAGTATTATTTGCATTTCATGAACATGTTCACCGATGTTTGGTTTTATCTGTCAATTTTTAAAAGTATACCTTCCCAGTTTATACTTTTTTGTTTCGAGGAAACGAAAATGATAATTAAAGTCATTCATATCAAAATACATATATAACAACTGCGCTATATTTAGTGCAAAGTACTTTTTATAAATCATTATTTTGTACATGTCTTGATTAAAACTATCAGTATAACTGACTTGTTGGAAGCAACAAGAAAAAACTCCAAAGTTAGATTCAATGCCTTGAGATATCGGAACTGCTTTAAGCTCAAACCACGAATCCCCTTATGTATGTGCTCCAACTGATACCAAATATGTTTATCTTTTAAGAGCATGCAACATGTTATCATAACATATATTTTTACTTGAATGTTCCTTCTTACGATTATAACATTGATATAATACAAGTTATGAAGACTCATTTTTTAATAATGAACATGAGAACGACTTCACATTTTACCCAAGCTAGTTATTCCATACAAATACATGACGAAACAAAGTGCAAGGTGAAAGAAGATTGCGTTGACTTGATCTGTATTTTGAAAATTCATATAAAGATTGTATTATAAGTATTAATTCATCTTTACTACAAAATATGTTCTCTCATCAAAAGCCCATACCTGAAGCGGTACTTCATTCTACTTGTATTATTTATTCTTCTTTGTATTATTAGTATTGCTTATGTTTGGCGTCACTGTGCCTGAGAGGGAAACCACTGGAGACGTAACCCTCGGTTCTTTCCTCCCGGTGTGAATGATTGGGATATGCACTACACCCAGACTTCGCCATACTCACTTCGCACTCTCCTCTACATGAGGCCTCCATTTAACATCCTATCCCAGAGACGGATCGCTTACCACTTTAACCAAATATCCTGCGTCTATGAACAAGGGAGGGACGCGTTAATACACAACGCAGGTTCCATAAAAGCATGTTATATTGTGTAATAGAAACATTCTGACAAAGCAACCAATCATTCTTCACAATAGCATCGATATATTCGGTGTATGCGAAACTAAGATAGCCATTGTCCATTAAAAATTGTCAGTTGCAATCTATTCAACTTTATTCTGATATTTTTCATCAGTTTTTATGTATAGAATGCAAGTTATAGGACTCAATTAAATCGCTTCTCTTTTAATGCGTTTAGTTTAAGACCTTACGCCAGAAGACCACATTTTTATCGAAGCAATACACCAGCCCAGTCAGACGTCCAACATTCACATCGAATTGGCCTTTGACGAAATGTTTCTTGTAATTAAATAATGAGTAATATCACATTTGATTTAAGATTTTAATGCAGAAAACAAAACTTACCAAATGTGGTATGTGAGACAAGGACGACCAAAAAGATCGAGAGAAAAATGTATCTGAAATCCGGTGACATTTTGTCCTCTTTTCTCCGCTTTCTCTCTCTGTGTCTTACAAGGGGTCACCCAGAGTGTTCAAACACTTTTCTCGAGGTTTCGGTCTTTCCTCTGCTGTTGGATTCGACTTCAAATTGCTGAGCTTTTTGTTCCTGTGCCAATCAAGAGAAGAATAAAAATGTAAGAACTGCGTAAACTGATGTGCGTCGCGAACTGATGCTACTCCGTCTTACAACCCGCTCACTTGTAATGTCGGATTCCATCTAATAGCTGGTTTTTAACTCCTCCACTGTCTCGTATGCTCGACTCTAATTGGTTGATACTTGTAAGGAAGTATGACGGTGGTGTGACGTCAGTTCGAATTCTTCCTATTACTCTCTCCCACCTCCTCTCTCTCTCTCTTCTCGTGAAAGATTGATAATTCCCGCTATATACCGATATGCGATGATAATGATGTATATGATTATGTTCATACATATTACACAACACCATTTACCTTTTACTTCATGTGACATACAATTTGGAAGATTGTTAGCTAAGATTTGTCCGTTAAATACACACTTGTTTTGAATATTTTGTGCAAATTAAAATAAAAGATGTGCTCCGTAAAAGGGAATTTGAATGTAAATTTATTTGTGTGTGTTGGTTTTGTCCCCAATTTGAAAAACAGAAATTAGTAATTGTTTTAATTAATTTCTTGTAAACCGTCGCTTTCAGTCTTCATATAACAATGAATAACGAATAACGCTAATCAAATGAATTTTCATATTATTTGAATTTTGACAGATTTCTTTAAGTTAGATGGCGATAACATAAGGTCTGATTCGTAACAGCTGCACTGCTAAAGCCAGGGTAATTATGCTGCATTATTGTAGAGCTCTTAGAGACTTCTGATAAAGTAAGTGTTAGGCGCTATATAAGCAAATATAATTATTATTATTCGTTACCAAACCCTCCCGCTCTTTTATGGAAAAATGTCATCTTTGGGTCGGTTTTATTCAAGGTGTTTGAAAGCCCACTTGTTTTCTAAAAACAGATTTTTTAAATATATTTTGTCAATTGTTCCCTTTTGATTGATCGACTTTCACGCCATTTTTAAAGGAAATGGACATGTAAGAATTGGTTAAATTTTCTCTAATTTCACGAACGCATACAACAGAAAATATTTTTGTTTGCAAAACTGCGTGTAATCTTGTGTAAACAAAAATATCGAGAGTAGTTCACATAAGCAGTCATCAATTATTGCAATTTTGTCACGAAATATTGTGACTTTCACGACTGCAAAACTGTACAAATCTCTTACTCTAGTTTAATTTCTAAAAAACTTATATTGGTCAGGATTTTTGTTCGAATCAACTTGTTGCAGGGTGTACTTATTCTTCAACTGAAATAAAATAAGCACTATCTCTTCGCTTGATTGATATACCGTTTTACTAACATGTCATCACCTGCACTTTATTCAGTATCTCAAAATGAGTTCATCTGTATTGAGAATATTACGAGCGCCAATGGAAAAGTAATATATTTTGTTATCACACAAAATTATATAAAGACTGTATTATGTGAATATCTATTTTTAATCGTCTGTATTATAATCTAGGTCACCTTCGTCATTAACAATTGATCCTAATAATCCAATTTATTTATTACGCGCGTTTCTGGTAATAGCTTCAAGAACAATATCGAAGAAAGTCAAGTGATGTTACAATCAAACATAACAAGTTATGATTACTTACTCATGATGTCACTATGACGCCTGTCTGACCAAAACAAATGTGTTTGTGTAAAAGTATAAACAAAGTACTTGGGCCGAGAATTGCATATTTTTAATGATCTGATCATGTCTAAACTTTAACTACGATTCTATTTGGTTTGTTAATATAAGACACACACACACAACCACACCCTCACAAACAAACAAACACATACACCCACACGCACGCACACGCACACACACCCAGCCTTAGGCCTGTGTGCGTCAGGTTCATACTCTTCTCATTCATTTGAATTAGACAAACATGATGATTTACATTAGTATCTCAAATGTAAATAAAGAGAATGCAGATGCGGAAATATCAGCAATCAATCGATTTGTTTATTATTTTGTTTCACTATTTACATCGTAAGTGATATGGATCCATAAGTAGTAGGTAAACGCTGTAACATTACTGCGCATAGCGCTATATTTTTTATAGTGTGTTTACATCTTGTGCAGATCATTGTGATGGCATGCAGGAATCAATTTGTTTATTTCATTTGTAAAATACTAAAATAGTGTAGATTACCATTTATTTACAGCCTCCGTGACAACCAGAAAGCGTTTAACATAGTGACATTAAGATCGCGGCCAGCAGAATCTTATTATTTAGTGAGATTATTGGATTTACAAGCATAAAAAAACCCGAGATTTTCATATCGATTGGAACAAAAATAATAATATCAAATTTTAAATCTCACAAATAAGTTTGCATGTAAATGCCCCTATCGTTAAACTTTTGAATAAAAGGAGTGTTTCTTCATATGTAGTTACATAGTAACATATGTGGTGAGTTAAAAATTACGACGATTGGTTCATTAGTCTAGGAGGCAGAATTTAACAATATAACTAACAGTAATGTTGTGTTTTTTTCACTTCTAAGTCATATTCATATTTTTCAAACGTAAAGTCAATAAATGTTAACTGTAAATGTTCATTATTTTCTATAAAAAAAGTAAATTGAGTATAATTTAACTTAGATATGCCGAAATGATCTATTTATGATTATCATTTTGAATTTGATTGAAATGAAATGCTGAAAATTGTTCAACCAAATGTTACTTCATATATAGTTTTAAGTTGCGAAAAATGTAATCCATTCTAAGCTGTATTGACAATCAACCATGTGTCTCTTTTTGTCGTATTACTATTCACTGTTGAAGACTGAGTTTCAAATTTCCCAAATACTCAATGTAGACGTTATATTGTGATAACATTCGTGATAATGTTATTAAGAATCATTAGGATTATAGAAGATAATGCGTTCGTCAACTGCACCAGATGGAATGAATAATTGGCTCATCTGACAATGTCAATGATAAATGGGAGTCGTTACAACTACCAACTATTTCGACATTTTATAATATGTATAATGTATCAGTAAGGTCGTAGTTTATTTTTGACAAAAGATTTATCTAAATTATTAACTTCCTTGAATTAAAATCTATTTTTATATAATCAATTTTCCGGGCAACTTATATATATCAATATTCTCTAACAAAAAGAATGTAAAAATATGTTTAGTTTAACTTAACGACTGTGATTTTATGAATGGTACATTTTTACAAATGCGTGTTTTAGAGCCGGTATTTTGTTTCACCTGAAAAGCTGTTAATGTAAAGGGACAGAGTAGGGGCAAATCCTCGGAATACAAAAAAAAGAAGAAGATTATTATTTTGTCCATGCAAATACTGATGGTTGATTATAAAGACTCAGGGTAATTATGGGCCTCAAACAATAACACCATATGGGATTTCGGGTATTTTTAACGTCTCTAGACTAATATGTTTAGTACTCATCTCGTACTCATTTTACTTCTCAACTCCGTCATAAATCACTGCATGTGATTTTAAAAGATTGCTCAGGTTCATTCCCTATTCGTCAAAAGAATCATCGCTATGTATGTGGAACTATAATCCATTGCTTTGCTCTGAAAAGCACAATACAAGAGACGATATATATATATATATATATATATATATAATGAACCGATTTGATTTGAAGAAAAGGAAATGAGATGTGGACGGTTGTTATGTGATTCGTACAGTCTCGATTGAGTGAGTAAGGTTTAAGTTTAAGTAAGATAAGCTTTATGGTGATAACCATGAATATTTGATAACAGCCATGATCACATGCTGGGGACCAGTAGAGGAGACAATTGCGATAAGAAAAAACATCATGATTTGAAAACCTTAGGTGAAGATCAAAAACATATATCTCATCCGAGGTGAAGTTCACCATCTTCTGAGCAGAGGCGGATCAGGAATTTTCAGAAGTAGGGGCGAACATTTCCGACGATAGTTCTCGCTGGAACATAAAGGGGAAGGAACGAGTAAAAAAAAAAGGAAACCCCGAAAAGATATTCCAAAAACAAATGTTTCGAGGACAAAAGTAGCCTTCTATACGTTCTCTTTGCCGGAAATGGGGGAGGGGTGGTTGGAATTTCCTTGCCTATGTGATTCGGGATTCCAACCATTGAAATAAGTCACGTTGTACACAATACAAGGTTCTTTTATATCACAAAGTGCCAACGCCAATGATATGTAAAGATGAAAGTTGCGGATATTTGGAGACAACCTCCTGGTGATGGGGAAAGCCTGTGAAAATTATAAAATTGTCCTTGTTGTTGTGCTCATCGATGTACACCAAATACATGGAACGCATTTTGTTCCAAAGCTTCTAATATTAGTTCTGTAAATCTCTTGTGATGATACTAATGATGATGTTAATGTATTTTCATCTGCGAGGAATAAATATTTATTCACCAAACTACATGTACACCCAACTTAAGTATGAGACAACTGACCAACACAAATAAGAATATTCCAATATTAATTACCTAGTGTATAAAAATGGAAATATTTTTCTGCCATCTTTTCTGTACTTCCTTCTCTCTCTCAAATATCCTTTATTACAATTAAAACTAAAACTTGTTATGATATAACCCTTACCTTTTTTAAACGATAATATACATCAATGTGATTACTAAACGTTCAGCTTGTCGTCACATCTCCATGGTAACATATTCCAAAGCCTTCCTGCCCCTCCCCCTTTGCAAAAGGGTAAACACTTGACTGTTCTCCAGTCCTCACTCTTAATTATGGAGCGTTCCTCCAAAGTTGCCGCCTTGGGGCTCGGAAAACACTACTCGCAGTTTGTAATCTTTCAGGAAAAGACATTTTCTTCATGCGGAGAAGTAAAGTGCATTGCTTATACTGACAAATCTGGTCAAGAGAACACGTCTGCATTAACCAAATCGTTCCGAATGAGGCTGGACTATTTTATGGTCATATTTATTTTATTTCATTTTAGGTGATGTTCAATGTATTAATACATTTGATGAATTCTTTTTAAGGAGCATAAGTCTCTGTAAGTTCTGAAAGGTATACATGTACTTTCTACATCGATTTAAATGAGAAAAACGTAGAAAACTTGCAAAGAAGAGGGAGTCGTGTTCCCAGAGAAACAGGGTAATATTTAGTGTATGTTAATCGTTACTCGTTACTCATTTTTAAAAGCTTCGTAATTCCAAAGATTCATAAGTTCCCAAACACAAGTTTTGCATAATCAGGAGGTTCATAATTCCGAACATTTGAATCATTAGTAGTTATTCCGAAGGTCCGTAATTTCTGCAAATTATACAGCGTTTTGTTTCCGAAAAACGGTACAGGGTTCTTTTTATTATGTATATGAAGTTGTATAGTTAATAGCCTGCTCTGGAAGACTTCGGAAAATATAAAACACAAATTGTAATAATATATATATCACATCACTTATTACATAACAAACTATATAAGCCAACAAATTCAGAATTTCCCGCTAGTCGAGGTTGGATAATAATTCTAAGTTTGGAGGTTAATATATGTAATATTGAACGACGTAATGCATTCAATATTTGTTATATGATTGAGGGTATTTGCGAATCAGCCAAATTAAAAAAAATGAATGATTCCGTGTAAGTTAAAAGTTGGAATCTTCGCTTATAAGGCTTAATCGGGAAATGAACGCTTCCAACATAGTCCATAATTCTCGCTGGCTTTCTCATACATCGTTTAATGTGTTTTCTATTTTAATTGATGAGCGGTTAAGAGTGCCTTCTTTAGTGGTTATAACTTAAAAGGCAATATATCCAAACCGACCCTGAATTTAGGCCTGACCTAGATTGTATCTTTCACAGAATGTCTGATTTCATAATATGACACTTTCGCTCAAGATAGGAAATTCTGAGGACCTATCATCTTTCTTTATTATGTTAGAAAATATCCCGTCAGTGGATTGAACTGTGAAATGTGCACCTCACCAGCAGCTAGAGTGAAGCGTAATCGCGAGTCGAAATAATGGTGAGAAAAAATGTTAACATCAAACCAAACTATATTTAGAAATAATTAATGAGCTATATTTGCCAATTCTTATAACTGCTTTTTAATGAGCAAAATCAAGCAAAACGACTCAACCCACAAAAATCCCACACGGTCTCATACTGAGCATATACATTTTTGCTTGTCAGTGAATGGGACTTTATTATTTCTTGTGTAGGTTGTCTGTTCAGACGAAAAATCGACTGGATGAAACCAATCAAAATTAACATTACGCCATGCATTCCTCTCAAATCCGAATTCCATTTCCAGAACTGAAGATTAGTTTTAACGTATGTCACATGACCGATGTAAACCATTAGGTCAAAGATATAGTCATACTTCGTGATGGCTCAGATGTGCAAAAATGCTAATTACACGAAAATGATTCTTTCTACCTTTGAATTAACGTTATACCATATCAAGTATCGCACTTGAGTTCTGTAGTTGTTATCAATACGGAACCACAGCAGGAAAGGACTGTAGGAATGAAATCAAGCCTTTTCGACTGATCACATAGATACAAAATTTCCAGAAGTGGTCCGTTTTTATCCCACTGCGTGTAGAAATGAAATCTAAAACTATCATGATGCCAGCATAGTTTTCAACCAATAAAAGTAGCTTGCTGCAGGTAGATCATATGATTAGTAAATGGTGTCGTATATTCGCATCATTGTCATTTTATGAGAAGAAAAAAGGGAATAAAAGAATCGCATTCATATGTTTTAATACAGGAAATGATTTATTGTGCTAGTAAACAATGCCTTGTAAACGAGGAAAGCTGATTAATTTCTTCAGATTATGAACAAAATATAAGAATAGCACGATATAGAGTAATAGATTAATAGATCAATGTATCATTTATATAATTTTACGATATCAAGTGGAATTTTTGATATATCCTTCGTTTTGAGAATCCTGCCAACAAGGTCAATTTCGTAATTTTAATAGACTTTCTGTCAGGAGCGACGTAGTTCGTCCTAGTTCTGTGGTGCTTCGATGACAGTTTGCCCAAACAATCAAATTAATGGGGGAAATTACCGCTTTGCCAGCCAAACAATTCAGGCTGGGTTCATGGAAGAATTAATACATTAATACATCGGAGGTCCAAATCAACTGTCTTTAAACAAAAATGATAATAGAAAAAACTTCGTTGGTGCTGGGTCATGTTGATAATGAAGTCCACTCCTTTTTATTGATTGTTATTGAAGTGTATGATACATGGATCTTTTTAATATCTTAACATTTATCTAGATTCAGATACATCAACACACTTCATATACCAACTAGGCCTAATCATTCTTAGTAGGTCCATGGCCTAATACAATACCAAACTGGTAAAGGTGGTTTCCCTCTCTCATGATGTATTGGCGCGTCCAAGAAGGCAGATCAATCTCTTATATCCTTGACATTGGTCGCTATTGCTAGCCGATAAACGGATTTACCAGGGATTAATCGTTCTTTGGACTCTATATCAAGTTATTTCTGGGTCAGTGTTTGTAAGTTTGTCTTTACGTGACCTGGTCATTTACACGCCGTTCACGGTTTCCCAAATCTGATTGTCTATGCTTTGGTTATTTCATTATACTTGGTGTAATGTGTTGCATCCAGAATCGAAGCATCCCTACACCACTTTAATGTAAAACAATGGCATAAGGCGTTAACAAAAGATGTTGTATTGCTCTTTGCGACCGACCCCAAAATCTTAAAATCTACGGTCGGCTTTAAAAAAAAAAAAAAAATTACCGATTTTTTTTTTGAAAAAAATGTTTAATGAATAAAAAAGAATATGTATTAAAGCATTCAAAACTGAAAAATATCAGACCAAAGAGGGGAAAGAGGGAAAAAAGGGGGAAAAACCCGACCGACCCATGTTTTGGCACCTAAAAAGCAATACAACATTTTTTTTGTTTAGGCATGTATAGTTAATGCATATTTACCGTAGTCCTTTAAAAGAGTAACTGCGTCCGATCTTGTATTTTGAAATAGTTTGTATGACTTTTATGAACATGTCCCCCCAAAACGGCTACAGCCAACGAAGCAGTCGCAACGGCTCAAAAGACCAATATTGTTGGTATCGTGGGCTGTTGGTATACTGGCCCGTTAGATAAACCTGATGAAAGCGATAACTCGTGATTACCCCTCCTGATGTTTGTCATAACAGATTTATGCTGTTTGACGATATAAATTCACGACTTTACCTGAAGTTACCTTTACCTGAAGACACCCCCACATAGTATTTTTTAAAGAAGGAAAGGAAAAATAAACAACAACAACACCCGATATGAAGCAGATAATTAGGATAATAGGAACTTATGATATGGTAAACCCACTATACTTCTAGGCCCTAGATACTGCTGCTACTACTACTACTACTGAGTACTACAGACATCCAACAACAATGATGATTTTGATGGTTAATGATGATAATGTTAATAATATGAATAATAATACTAATGATAATAATAATGATAAAAGTAATAATGATATTAATAATAATAATAATAATGATAATAATAATAACAAAAATAATAACAACAATAATAATTATGATTATCATAATGATAACAATGATACTACTATACTACTTCTACTACTACTATAGTCTACTACTATTAATAACAACATTGATAATAATAATAATAATCAGAAGGATAAAAACAATACTAAATAATACAGCAACGTGAGTAAAATCCAATAAAACTTTAATACCCGCAAAAAAGATTCATACAATCTTGTAAATGTAAAATCGAAAGTTCTGCTGATTGTGATGATATAGAAGAGCCAATAAGCTATGATATTTTAGTGAATAGTAGATCGTAATCCAGTTAGAACCGTAGGAGTGTTATACAACACTGATGAATATATAAATGCAATTTAGAATAGTTCCTTCGTATTACGTATAGGCCTATGTGCTTGATTATTGTGTACAGGGTGTATATTGCTATAGCCTATTTTAGTTATAGTGATATTCATGACATATTTAAAGGTTACAGTAAATAGACGGGAAAGAAAAAAAGTTAGATATGAAACATGGAAAAGATAGAGTGGGATAGAGAGAGGGGTAGATAAAGATAGATAGAGAAAGAGGGGGCCGGGGGAGCACAAACACTTCATACAGGGAGTTCTTCGACTCTTGTAAACTGATTTTTTTGTTTTGTGTGTGTGGATTATTTAACGCATTTACAATTATTCTTTACTACCCATTTCCCCTCTTTTTGGTATATAGGGAGAGAGAAAGAGAAAGAGGGAGAGAAAGAAAGAGAGAGAAGGAGGGGGAGGACTAAGGTGACTGAGAATCGGTCCAATGGAAATCTATAACTACACATGCTGATTAATCTACGGGGGAGGAACACGAAAATAAGAGAATAATTTCCAATTCATATCGAGAACCGAATGATTTACCCCCAAAAAAGGAAAAGAAAGAAAAATGAAAGTGATAAAGAATGATTATATTTTGAAGCGCGGTCAAGTGCTTAATCAGGGATCCATGTAGCCGTGAAATTGCCCGTCGTAGACTGCACTTCACGCCAGACGGAGAACAAGTCCAACTCTCTGATTAAAATTTCATATTTTCCTACCCGATTTTCCCTCTTTCATTCAATAATTGATAATATTCGACGGAGTCGGAGCAAAGCCATCGGTTATCGAATTAGATTCTTATGTCTTTCTATTTTCATACCTGTTTACAATGAAATCTCTTTGTTTATAAACTTGAAGCATGCACGTCATACAAGTAGATTGTTTTTACATATTAGTTTTTGTTAACTATAACTGCTTAGAGTAAATTTTAAAACTGATAAGAAAGAACTTATAGAAGAAAATACATTGACGTATCATGTGCAGGTTTAGAGACATTTTTTAAACCAGAAATTTGTGTTCGGATTTTGGCGCTGTTCTCTCGACATTTTCTTGAATGGTATAAAATAAAGAAATATGCATTGTGAGACGTTTTACATGGCATCAACAGTTGTTAAAAAGAAACTTGGGAAAATATAGCGAAGGTGGAGGGGTCCTAATATTGTAACAATAATGATATTTGATCTTGTTCCACTTCAATTTAAATTTACACTTGAAATATTAGTTTTCTTAATTATGGCAGCTGCTAATTTGCATATTATTTAACTTTTGTTTCAAGTGACATATTTTCCCATAAGTTTAGCAAATTGTTAAACGGAAACAAATCAAAATGCACTGCAAGGGATTTAGATAAATCATATTGTTTTAAGATTTGGTGTAATTTTTAATGGATTAATTTGTCAATTTTCTGTATTAGAGGACATCACTGCTATTTATGATGTATATAATGAATGGTAAAGAAATCTAATACTGTATAATAATTATGGTAATCGACATGTTTGAATGCGACTTCGTTTGCACAATGAATGAACGTGTTTGGGTCCAAGTTACAGTCTGCATCATGCTTTTACAATTATGTTTCAACCCATCTGTTCATCTTTGCCATTTAATATTTATCACGCTTCATTCTTATCAACACTAATTTGATTTTTCTCTTCTTCCCTCCTCTAGTAAAAAAAATTACCATGGTACACGGTTTTTTGGCCACGGTAGGTATATAAGGTACTACATTCGGTAGTAACATTACAATTATTACGGTAAACTAATAGAGCCACGGTACTGCCTGTAGCATAGTAGTATTGTACCATGGTAATACTATGGTAGTACCACATTTTTTTGCAAGGGTAATTTCTTTCTTTCCTATTATATTATGATAAACATTTTTCTTACTTCTCGCGCTCTCTCTCTCTCTTTCCTTCTCTCGTTTCTTCCCTCACTCTCCGTCTCCATCCATCTCTCTTTCTCCCTTCCATATCTCTCTTTAACCCCATATCCGTCTCTCTACTAATCTTGTTTACACAGCATGATACATGTATATGTACATCATGACGGTTCTGAAATTCATTATCTCTTGCTACCTCGTTTTCATTTTGGGGATCAGGTGCACTTTTGGACAATGGAATAATCCGCGATTTTTTTTTTTTTTATACACCGAATACGCTATATCATAATATTTAAGGGTATTTTTGTTATCCAATTTACTTTCACAAATCAATCAAAATACAAATGATACATTGTCCAATTGAATAATATTGAATTATCAGCCTCTGTAGAAACTCTGATATAAAAAAAAAATCGAAAGTTTCCAAAACAGAAAAAAATTGTGTCAGATTTTTTTCCCTTGAAAGCCTATAACTAATGTCACTTATTGTTTCATCTCTTCCTCCACCCGAAAGTTTGTAGCTACCAGCTGTATACGCGTGATTTGCTGAAGAAGACTGTTGTGTAAGAAGAAAGATTAATGTTATTTCATGAATATTAGAAAACAATGAAGCGAGTCATATCAGTCTAGTTGAACATTATTTCAATGCGTCGATTGCCATTTTGAGGTTGAACAACATTTTATAAACAGGCAGAATGATCAATAATGCTCTGCTGCCCTCTTCGTCCATGTCCAGGATATGTTTACAATTATTTTTGCGAACCAAAAACGGAATCGTCAGCCACCAAAACTCTGGTAAGCTTAGCTGAGCTTAAAAACTTGAAACTTGAAACATTAAGCAGCATTACAGTTTTACGTAATGTTGAAAGAGTTGTATGTTTTGTTTATAGTATAATTACTAGCTGTTTCATACACCATCGCTACTTTGTTAGTGACTCGTCGCGCGAGTCTTTTGACTTTTGACTCGAGTTCCGCTGGCCTCGGCTCTGGCCCTGTTGTTCAGGGAAGTTCGCTCGGCCAGCACTGGTATACTAGTGCTAACAATACCACTATCAATACCAGTGCCAGAGCCACCCACTTGCCGCTGTCCTTCAGCGGCCGCAACCGCGAGCCAAGGTAAACTTCGATCGCACCTTTTTGAATAGACACTATAGTACTCTGTGGGCGGGGGACCAGTAGCTCCATGTTTGATTTCCATTTTTGATGGCTAAACTTTTAGAATCAGAAACTAATTGTCTGGTCCTCTGCATGCGCATAGAAATTTAGAATTATTTTAATAGCGTAGGGTAACGGTTTATCTAAAAGTTAGACCTCTAGGCAATGCCAGAGTTAGTGTAAGGTTTTGAATTAGAATAGATCTAGAGATGGAAAGATTTAAAGTTAAGACACAAGGATGGTTGAGTACTTGTCATGATTGTGCAGAAAGAATACCACCAGGCACCAAACAGTAAAATGCAATCTTTTCTTCCACATACATGTAGTCATAGAGACCTGGTCAGGGATCTACATGTACATCTGTGGTACCGTAAACTCTCTCATTTAGTACTGATATGACTTGGAATTATTTTTTGCTATACCGGTAAAATTCTGACAATAAAAAGGGGAAAATGGAAACCTGTTGTAGATGTGAAGTTTTGATTGGATAATATTGAATTGAAGGGATGATCTTGTGCTTGTTAAGATATAATTCTTTCTTAATCATTCAAGGATCACCAGGGTAACTTTTTCAAATTAAATATATCTTGTGAGCACCATGGATGATATTTCTCTTTAATCATTCATGTTACAACATATTTGTGATGATTGATTAGATCAGTTTGACTTGTGATCTGAAATCATCTGACAATATTTCACAATTTTATACTTCTACTTCTACGTTGGAACTTGACAGGATCCATCAGTCAGGATATAACGTCAAGGTTCAAATGTCTGGCAAGGTGCTCTTGTGCAGTGCAGTCAGTTGGTGTATTATGTACGGAGTGCAAATAAAAACAATTCATTATTATTTCTGCAGTTTTCTGAGGAGCCATCATCAGTGGGTGATAGAAGCATTAACCTCCTGGAATCCAACATGGACGAAGAGCATATATAACATGAATGGAAGTACTGCTACATGTAGTCATGTGATGAGCTTTTGGGGGCATGTCACTATCACACTTGACCATGGAGCATGGTGATGTAATCGACATTGATGACCTCCTCGGGGAGTCATCTCCAGAGGTCAGTTCTGATACATACATACTTGAGTGCAACTCATAGTCTTACTTGGTACTTGGTATTTTCACTTAGGAAATAAAAATAGCTTTTGTTTTCTTCAAAAGACTTTTATTTTGAAGATATTACATGTACTTGTTCAGAAAACGTTTATTGTGAGGAAATTTACATGGATTGCATTTAGTGTATGAATTGATATCAACATTTTAACTAATATGACCTATTGTTACATTTAAATACACCATTATACTAGTAAAGCATCTCAAAATGATGGGAAGCCTTTTGAAAATTGATACATTGAAGAAAAAAATGACTGGTACATGATATACTGAGGAGGCAAGTTGGCTCAGTTGGTAAAGCGTCTGCCTGTCAAACCAAAGGGTTCAAATCCTACCCAGACGGATGACTGAAGCCTGCGTTGTGGGTTAACGTCCCCCTCCTCTTGTTTCATAGACGCGGGGCTATGTTAAACACTATGTGAAAACACTGCATCTTACATCTGCAAGAATCTTCAGTGTTGAAGGAGGCAGATTATCCATAAGAATAAGAAGATTATGTCACTGATTTATAAATATTTTCATGTTCACTTTACCCACTTAATTTGAGCTTGTGTCGTTTCTAAAAATTCAAAATGATTAACCTTCATGGTTATATATTTAATTTGACAGCAGTCATCCCTTCCCTTAGAAGAGTACAACCTTGATGACTTCTTAGACACTGCTCTACATGAAGGGGACAATGGAAAGTCTGGCAAACAATATTCAGGTAAAACGGGGTGTGTTAATTATGTTGAATGCAGTTGGTCTCTATATATACTTCCTGATTTAGTCTCACATGTATATATGATTTATGGAAGTTGGTTTTAAACAAGTGAGCTGTCAAAGGTCCTTAAAATTCATCTGATATATATACTTTTCATAAGAACTTAAATTGTAAAAATTTAGGGGGTTCATTTTATGCATACTTCTGAGTAAATTTTTCAAATGATTTTTACTCTTGTATAGTCACGTAAATGAATATTTAAATTTCAGCATCATTGATAAAATAGAATTGATGTATAACCTATTTTTTTTTATTGAAACAGGCAAGTCCCGGCTCCATGCTCACAAAAGCAAAAGAAATCGATCTGGACAAAGTGGCACAGAGGAAGGAAAGTTACCTCAATACCAGCAGGATGATGCTACCGAGGTGTTCCTAGAGTCTCTTCTGAGTACCATCAAGCCATGTGGTGACAAGAATGACGTCACCTTAGACATCAACTCAGACGAGCTGAGGAAATTCATTGCTGAATATCAGGTACATGATGGAGAGTTGGTCACCATACAGTTGGATGGGGCAAGGCGGCCAACAGAAGACGGGGCCTCACTTAGTTCAAGCGCTTCAGAGTCACTGGACAGTTCACTCTCCGGAGAAGGAGTTGGCGGGTCGAAGGTCAAGCAGAATAAGAAGATGATGAGAGGAATGAGGCTTCTGGTTGCCAACCTCCTCCGAAGCAAGACAACGGCCATGGCCAGCCCGACACTGGGGAGTGAAGACGAAAGACAGAAGGAGATACGTCGGCAGAAGCTCAAGGATAAAAGCAAGCGGAGGGAAGAGAAAGCCTTTATGAATCATAGTAGTGATGGACAGTCATCTCAGAGTGATGTCTCGATAAATCACACCACACCTGCTGTATTGAAAAATCCCACCAAAATAGATGCTACTACTGCTGTGTGTAATGCAGGTGGAGTGAATCCAAGGAATAGCCAATGTACTGACAGACATGAAGCGTATGCATCAAGAACAAGTGAAGAAGTAGCCAAGGTCTTTACATTTGCAGTTGAAGAGGACAAATCGAGTTTGGTAAGAAAAACTTGGTGAATAGGGAAATAATTGTATTTATTTGATGACTTAGAAGGAAAAAAACCTGTAAAAACTTAATGTGGAGTGGAAGTGGGTTAAAATTTGATAGCCTGAAAATGCAGACATATGAAATGATTTTATTGAAAGAAATAAATTCATAGTAAAATCTGATTGTATCAATAACAATCTAAATTTTTAAAGAAAATCAGTATTAATCTTTTTGAAAAATTAAAAATATAAATGCTCTTGTTTGCTAATGCAGAGGGTAAAATATATTCTATATTAAGAGGGGG
This sequence comes from Strongylocentrotus purpuratus, assembly GCF_000002235.5. Lineage (NCBI taxonomy): Eukaryota > Metazoa > Echinodermata > Echinoidea > Camarodonta > Strongylocentrotidae > Strongylocentrotus > Strongylocentrotus purpuratus. The sequence continues at coordinate 33,129,845 of NW_022145612.1, read as the reverse complement.
ACTACAATTTTATATTTTAAATACCTCTATCAATAGGAACACTATCTTAGAAGCAACCCTAGCATCAGGGACTCACGGGATTGTCATGGTAACATGCTCCTGCATGTCCTGTGTCGTCATGGCAAACTTGAGAGCTTACAGTGGCTGGCGTCTGGACTGTGTGGACATCACGTCAGTCTGGAAAATAATAACTGCTTCACACCAACTGCCATTGCTGTCAAAGTAAGTGGTAATTGGGTTTTAATCACACATTGAGGCCTAAAAAAGAACGATGTTGAATTGCCCTTTAGGAGCCAAAACATGGGTTGGTCGGTCAGAAATGTTTTTTTTTTTTCTTTCTTTTTTTCCCCCCTCTTTAGGCTGATATTTCTCGGTTTTGAATGCTTTAATATTTTTTTCTCTAAAAAACGGTAAAAAACGGTAAAAAAAAATAATTTCAAGATTTTGGGGTCGGTCGCAAAGGGCAATACAATATCTTTTTTTTTTTAGGCCTGATGAAAAGTATTATTTAGTCTTTTCAATTATGGTTATTGATATACATTGGTGTCCTTTTTTGTTTGTTTTGTTAATTGTGATTGATTTCAACCACACTGAATTTTGTAGTATCACTACAAGCTACTGAATATTTTTTTGTGCAATGTATAAAGTTATAACTTTTTATAGACAGTCCTGATATTTAGATTATTACAGATGTGTCTGAAAAATCCTGTTGTCAATTGAATTATCTTATTCTCCTGAGCTCAATACAATAAGCACCAAATATTGTAGGTAGTATGTTATACAGTTATATTCAAGAAATCAGAATATTCTTGTTTTACATTATGGCAGAATACTGCTGTTTTGAGTGTTTCATTAACCTTTAGTTGTATTTCTTATAGTTTAACAGACAGAGTGTATCGAGTGGTTTTTCATTTCTACATGAGAGACCTAGATTTTGTTTGTGAATCGTGATTGATGGTAACAGTTTGGCAAGCCAGAATGTATAATTTATTATCACCTGTATTTTCATACAGTATGGCAGACTGGATTGTGTTGAGTGGTTGATCAATGAAACCAAGGCCAAAGATGAGCTTCACTCTCAAGATAATAGGTGGTCCTTGCTTCATATAGCATCCCGTTATGGACAGGTGAGATAGTTTGTCATGTAATCATTGTCAAGAGTAACCTTTGAATTGTCAAGGGATTTTGGAATGGGAACCTTGAGAGAAAATATGATGCAACATCTATTGAAATCTAATAGACCTTGCATATGAAAACTTGTATCGTTAAATGTATTTGGTTTGACATAATGCATTTATGCTCATCATCATCAAGTGATACATGTAGGTCTGTTACAGACATCGGCAGTCAAGGCCCTCCATTTCTGTCTATTGTCTGCTATTCTCGGAAAGCTGATAGTGCTGATTTCATTTTAGTTGCTCATTTTTTTAGGCTTTGCATACTACATGTATGTGAGGCGTTTCCTTCCCTGCGCCTATTTACCTGTTAACATTGTTTTTTTATGCCTCCGCCACCGAAGGTGGTGCCGGAGGCATCATGTTTTCGGGTTGTCTGTCCGTACGTCCGTCCGTACGTCCGTCCCGTTTGACCGTTATCACAATATCTCAAGAACCATTTAAGATTTAAACTTAAGACTCGGGAATAGTATTTATCACCATAGGAAGACGATCTGATTAGATTTTGGAGTACGTAGGTAAAAGGTCACCGGTCACAGAGGTCAACTTATGAAATTCCTTGTATTGAGTTTGTTAGCGCGATATCTCAAGAACCATTTGAGATTTAAACTTCAAACTTAAGGATAGTATGTATCACCATAGGAAGACGATCTGATTAGATTTTGGAGCACGTATGTCAAAGGTCAAGGGTCACAGAGGTCAACTTATGAAATTCCATACATTGAGATTGTTATCATGATATCTCAAGAACCAGTGGAGATTTAAACTTCAAACTTAGTGATAGTGTGTATCACTATAGGAAAACAATCTGATTACATTTTGGAGCACGTAGGTCAAAGGTCAAGGGTCATAGAGGTCAACTTATGAAATTCCATACATTGAGATTGTTATGATATCTCAAGAACCACTGGAGATGTAAAAACTTCAAACTTAAGGATAGTATGTATCACCATAGGAAGACAATCTGATTAGATTTTGGAGCACGTAGGTCAAAGGTCAAGGGTCACAGAGGTCAACTTATGAAATTCCATACATTGAGATTGTTATCATAATATCTCAAGAACCACTGGAGATTTAAACTTCAAACTTAATGATAGTGTGTATCACCATAGGAAGACAATCTGATTAGATTTTGGAGCACGTAGGTCAAAGGTCAAGGGTCACAGAGGTCAACTTATGAAATTCCATACATTGAGATCGTTATCGCGATATCTCAAGAACCACTGGAGAATTTTCACTTCAAACTTAATGATAGTATGTATCACCATATCATAATATCTCAAGAACCACTGGAGATTTAAACTTCAAACTTAATGATAGTGTGTATCACCATAGGAAGACAATCTGATTAGATTTTGGAGCACGTAGGTCAAAGGTCAAGGGTCACAGAGGTCAACTTATGAAATTCCATACATTGAGATTGTTATCATGATATCTCAAGAACCACTGGAGATTTAAACTCCAAACTTGTTTAAATTGCTCTATGGCGGAGGCATCATTTTCGACTGCGCGCAGTCAAAATTCCATCTAGTTTCTTTTCTAGATGATCTTTTCTGATATATGACCAACAATTTGCATTTGCCTATTTCTCATTGTATTGATGAGTGATGGTTTACTCTTGCTTTTGTGAACACTTCTTCATTTGTTATCTATTCTGTCCACGATATATTGATAATTATTTCTCAAGGTCAGGTCTATGTAGCCTCTAATCTTCTTTCAAACTCTTTGTTTATTGTTTCTTACATGAAATATTGAATATGTATTGAGAGTTACAGGATTATTTTGATTAAAATCCATGGCAGGAAAAGATATACTGTTTATGCTTGCATTATAAATACAGTTATTACATAACATGAGATTATATTATTGTACCCAATTTCGTACCAGGAATCATGCTTGCGTTGGTTGCTCCAGTTTATGCAAGATACCAGCATCGATCTTGACTGTCTTGATCGTCATGGCAACTCGCCTTCCCACCTTGCTGCTCGACATGGTCACCTGACATGTCTACAGGTATGTAATCAACGCTCCATTCTTATCATGATCTAGTGACATATAAACATAATCATTCTGTAAGAGCAGAAAGGACGTCGTAACTGGAGAAAAGTTTGTTGACCTTGCACTCTCCCTGTTCCTGTCAAAGTAATGACAAACCCATTTTCATCCTTGATTATGCCATAGAACCATGAAAATGTTTCCCTTTCTGTTTACCTTTACAGACTCTTGTGGAGTTCACCTGTGATGTTACCATGGTGAATGGTAAGAAGCAGACTCCATGTAGCCTAGCAACCAAGTATAATCACAACACTTGTGCTCAGTTCTTGGTGGTGACTGAGACGTGTGTCTCATTGTCTGATCAAGTCACTCAACTCAGAAGAGACCTCAGAGAGTAAGTGCATTTCTGCTCTTCGCTCTCACAGATTTGTTAAGGGATGAATAAATCATTATTTCTTCTCCAGAAAGGCAATACTGATATTTGACTGCTACACTGTTCCGAAGAAAAGTCACGCATCTGAAATTGAAACATAAATGAATGTACATATGTTACAACAGTGTTGAAAAGTTTTGTTAAATCCTTACGTTGCTTTCTAATATTTTCTACATTTCTTTTTGAACAATCCATTTGACATATAATTATAAAGAATAAATTTGTGAGACATACCTCGACCTCTATAATGAGAAACCTTTTCTTGTTTGATTTTTAGGTACCACCAGGAAAAGGTAGAGCTGAAAGCAAGGCTAGATGATGTAAGTTCTTATGTAGAAATCCTAGTATATATTAGTAAATATCTTTGCATGAATGAAAACAGAAACTTCTTATTGAAATATACTATTTTTCCAGCAAATTGAGACTACTTTCAATACTATCTTTTGATATGCATGGACATTATCTTGTGTACAACCTACAATGTAATGTGTGAAAGTTAGTCAACCTGTGGAAGTGTCCTCGGCCTAGAATTGATTTTCTTGCATGTATCAATAATACAAATATGATCTTGTCTATTGTCCATAGGCCATACTATGCAGCAAGGCCCTGGTGCGCATGCATCCCCGGGATACCACCCAACGGATAGAACAGATCCAACTACAGTATGTGGATCTGACTAATCTCTTGGTGAGAAGAATCGATGAAATGCATCAAAAGAAAGAGAAAGAAGCGGCTCACAGGGAATCGTCATACGCAGAGAGTGGTAATGAACTAGGGTAAGTTTCTTCTCTGTAAACTGTTTATCAGTTCAAATGCAGTGTCACAAAGCGAATTGTAAAAATACACAATATTTGATCATATAACATTTTTTGTTATTGAATATGAACATGTTTTTTGCTCAGTGATAGATAAACAATATCCGCACCCAACTTGGTTAATAAACTTAACATATATTTGAAATTTTTTCTTGTAGTCTCTATCATACAACATGTGTCTACCTTTGGCTATAATATTCTAAATTCTAAGACATTTTTCATTGATAATACGATTGTCCCTGGTGAATCATCAATCATGACTATACCACCACAGCAGCCAGACCTTAAGAATTCTTCATTGAATTTGTTGATTCTTGTACAGTGATGGTGACATAGCGTTGTGTAAGCAGCGTGCCGAAGAGCTCCAGGACTCTTGCTCCTGGCTCCTGGAGGAGGAGCATGCTCGTCAAGCATCCAGTCAGGAGGGGGAGCTCTCCAGGATCCAGGAGACTCTGCACAAACTCCAGCAGCAGCCTCAAGGGTTGCCAAGCCATGTCGGTCAAAGGTCACAGCTAGAGGATCATTACAACTCAGAGCCTCTCAAAGACATGCGGTGAGTTCTTTTCAAAGATATATTTTCAAAACATTTACATAGAAAGAAATTTTACTTGTTCATTGCCAAAGGTTTATGAAGTGCAAATTTGATGATTCCTTATATGGTATAAATTTGTGATTTTTTTCTCCATGATAGCACCATTACCCCCTGCAAGATATTTGAATATTGACTGTACTCATGCTTTTGTGCTTTGTTTTGTTTTCCAAAGAGATTTAAAAGATTACAAGAGTATGTCAGCATTATTTTGAAATACAAACCCTTTCATTTTGTCTGCAGGAAGCGGCTAAATGAAGTGAGTTTACTCCGAGCTGCAAGTCCATCTGTAATGAACGTACCGCTCTCTGAGAAGCAAGACAGTGTTAGTTTGAGCAGCAGTTATACGTCCCTCAGCTCTTCATCATCATCCATCTCTGTGATGACGAATGGTCCACTGGTACCTTCAAGGCACACACTTCAGAAACAAGTATCATGGGAAGATCAACGACATCATATGGGTGCGTCAAGTGATGTGAATGGAGGGACGAGTCACAGTGAAACTGGAAGCTCGGCCTCAAGCGTAAGAAGTATAGAGCAGGAAGATCTGGCATCCAGAGTGAAAAGACACTTGAACGATTTAATCTCAGGGAAAAGTAATAGTCAGACGGATGCCAAAACTGTCAGTCTTCCCCAAATAATCAGTATTATACAAAAGATGAAAGAGAATATCGAACACCAACCAACCCTTTGCCGACGGATGGTGTGCCAGCAGCCAGGTTGAATGGATCTAATACTGTGACATCCGCCAGGATCAGCACACAACAGTCGCACATGAAGCAGAATCAAGTAAAGCAGTCTCTTGATGCTCTCATGAAGAGTACTCTACCAGACTTAATCAACTCTGGGGATGCTAAGACAGGTCAGGTTTCCCCGCAGAGTGATAGCAAGCTATCGACCTCAAGTGAAGATCTCTCCCATTCTTGGCATGGTGGTTCAGGTGACCAGAGTAGGAATGGTAGACCACTCCTCTCTAGATTAAGAACATCTCATTCTACCGACTATGCAGTGCAAAGTACAAATAACATGAAGCATCAAAGGCATAGCAGTGAGAATAGCCCACTGAATATGAAACTATCGTCATCCATCAAGAGCCAAGATGATGAGGTTCTTCATAGGCCTTTATCGAGCAGTAGAAGCACCGTCTTGTCTATGCCAGTCTTCATGCGGAAGCTACGACCAACAGGACATGTTCCAGGAGGAGAGGTATCCGTTCACGTTGATCTGATAAACCATCATGATGACATGGAAGGAGAGGTTGATTCTTTCCTACCTAGACTCAACTCAGACTCCAGTCTCAGTAGCACCACGTCATCTGATGTAGTCTGGTCTGATGTTGATCACCAGGACGGTCCAGATGTAGGCCCTATGTACAAACGCAGGGCTGGGATACTCAATCGAACTCGCAGAACCGGAGAGGGTTACCGCAAATCGCGTAACCGTCACATCAAATTTGCTTTGGATGAAGACAACTGCCCCTCAAGCCCTAGCTCGGATGCATCCTACCATCGTAGAGATCTCTCTCCAATCTATGAGTCTGAATCCCATCGGCAGCAGCGTGAGCAGAATGCAGCTGAATTCCACAGTCCTGTGAACAATGCCTCTCCTTGTGAATATAATCCTCCTATGCTTGGTCATCGTGAGTACAGAGTGAACTTCTACAGCAGTGATGATGATGATTATGAGACAGAGTCACCTCTGCCTCAAGACAGTCCGCCCATTTCAGGATCTAACTTATCACATGCTCAGGTAAATATTGATGGGCTTCATTTATTGAAAGTATTCCAGAAGTGTCTCTTCATATAATTAGTTTCTCTATCTTCGTTTTCAATTTTCTCCTCTCTCTCTCTCTCTCTCTCTCTCTTTATATATCTCTCTCTCTATCTCTTTCTCACTCTCTGTAATCTGTTCACTGCATTTTAATCTTAGATTCTATTCATAATTGATTGTTTGATTGATTGTCATTAATGTTACTGGAGTGCTAAGAATAAAGGCATTTGCTTTTATATTGATATTAAAAACTTGTAGCTAAAACTCTTTTCTGATGGACTAGTTAGATTAGAATGAATGATTTATTCAAGGGCACTAGTCTTGTGATTTTGTCTCAAATCTAATTCCTTGTTTTTAAGACCAGCTCTCTATCCAAGAGCCGTAAAATATCAAATAACATTATTCAGTAAAACAAGAAAGAAATAGGAAAAAGAAGCGCAGCAGCGACTTTAGTATTGAAATCTTGCAATCATTTTGTTTTGTAATAGGATCGTCCAGTTGATGAGATTCTACAAGATTCTGTCCTTGATGGTCAGGAAGAAACTGACAAGTTTTGGTAAGAAGCAAATATTATTTCCTTATTTTAAAATTTTGTTTTTGTTGTAAGTATAGTTATTTTGTTTTGAAAGGTGAAGTTCTAGTTGAAAATACAAATTGAATAGAACATTTTCAGGATAGTTTCAGATTGTTATAACAATTGAAATATCTTTATTTAGGTGTTTGAAATGTTCACGCATTCATCTAAAAAGAAACCCCATTTCAAAGCCCAAAATCAGCTTGTAGGGTATCACTAAACCCTCTATACTGTACATACATGTAGTCTGAGCTGTCTGTTGATACAGCTAGGCCCTTCCTGGCTAGAGCTCTTTACTGTCAAACATATGAACACTGCTATATTCTGTGTGACACAAGTTCTAACACATTATGGTACTTACACAGTATGGCCTGATGGATTTTCTCTGATGGTCTTTTAAAATATATTGAAATCTTTTTTGTTGTGTGTGGTTGTTGTTGTAACATGTCCATATTAAACAAAGAACGTCATGATCTTGGGATCTGATGACCTAGATTTCTGCTTTATGTATATAGCAGAACCTTGACTTCCTGTGAAAATGCTGCCATAATTACTTCAATAATTATTGACAATATCTTTTGTTCATATACTATGCTACATGGCAGTTTTCAAAGTGCATTCACCTGCATACATGTATGTTTACGTATTTCTGAAAAAATTGAAAGGTCACTTTGGAAGGTCTTTACAATAATTTGAAGTAATGAAACTTCATGGGAAATGTGTTGTTGGTAGAGTACCAGTGGAATATAATGTTGGTATCCTGTTTGATAATTTGCCTACCTGTTTTGGGCTTGAGAATGTGCATGCTCTAGTCTTTTGGAAGATGATTACTTACATGATTGGAGTACAGTTTTGACTGATGTGATAAGAGTAATATAGTGAATAGGATTATATTTGATTGCCTAAATTGAATAAGATTAAACTTGGTTAGATATACGTATAGGTTGAAAGTATACTTTCAGATTTTGATTAGTTAAGGATGGGACTTGCAAAATATGTATTTCATGAGAAGAGAGAGAGAAAGAGAGATTTTGATGTCTTTAAGAATTTGTACTCTAATCTAAATTTTGAAAATGTACTAAAGTATGAATAGGGTTCTCATGCTAATTATGTATCAACAACTTTGGGGGATACTCTACTTTTCTTTTTATTCTAAGGCAGATTAATCTAGACTATTCAAGTACTTTCTCAGCAAAATGATTAAAAATATAAATTGTAAAACAGTGTCTCTTTGACGGTTTCAAAAAACAAGAGATGCTGTTCATTTTACAAGCTACACGTAGGTTGTTGTTGTTTTGTGATTGGATGTTCATTTATTGAGAATATTTACGCTTTTAATTTGTTATTAATTTGCATGATAAAACTGTGGTTCATGCCATTTCACACTTTTTAAAATTATTTTCATGAAGACATTTAGAAATATATATAACTTTTAAAAATATTTTGGGGAAATATAAAATAGAATAAAGTGAGATCTTAGATCCACGGTCCATAGCATTCCAGATCACCAGGGGTGGACAAGTTATTGTATTGCTACACTTGTACATATAGACTACAATCCCTCAGAGACTTATTCAGTCTTCCGGAGGTTGTACACGATTCTTTTTATTGGTGTGGTCAGGGAGGTTTAGATTCGCTTAAGATACCCCTTATACCGTTCATTGATTCTGCTATTGTTGAGAGCTTAACTCTGAAGCAGCAATTAAAGATTTAAGTCCTCACCTACATTCTTAGATGGTGGATAGTACATTAGGTAGCCTTGTAGCTCCCTTTTATTGATTTTGTTATCTTGCTTGTAAGCTATAAAGTGTAAGCGCAGCTATTTCACGAATGCTTTTTTCTGACTAAAGAACAATTTTTTTCTAATGTTCTGCTCTTAGAAGGCCTTGTATGTTATAATAAGGCTGAAGAAGAGTGTTAAAGTGTAATGAGAAATAGATTAACAGGCCATGCCATTGAGTCATTGAGTCATTGAGAGACATTATGACAAGCATAGTAATTATGTTTTTCTTGTTTGGTACCTATTTCAAACAAAATCAATATTGCGCTATATTTGCCTGGAGCCTTGTTACAAACAATATAAAGGAATTTCTTCCATTTTCTTGAAGACGGTTTATCTTAGTAAAGCTACATGGAGTGCAAATTCCTTTTTCTAATAACTGTCTATCTTCTGTTTCTGAGAGTGTTCACAGGTTGCTTCAAGCATTAATCAATCACGTTGTCTATCTAAAATTGATTGTCCCTAACCTCCATTTTTTCTATAAAAAAAGTTAAACATTCCATTTCCATTTGAACTTTTGAAGAAGGACAAATTTACAGAATGTAAGAAAAGTAACATTGACATGGATATATTTTCATATGAAAAGCAACTAACAATTTTTTTGGATTTTTGTTGTTGCTATAATTCATGCGTACATGTTATGTATTTGATTACATGGTTGAATAATTGTAAGAGGACTTTGATCTTTGATGTGGACAGCTTACACAAAGGAACAGGATTATATTTGAAAATTAAATTGTTTGCTTTGTAATGACAAGAATGTCAAGAATGCTAAACTTTCACGGTCAATACCAACAGCTTACAAAAACATTTTGATTGCACTAAACAGTACATTTTACATGTACATGTATGTTGTTTGTATAAAACAGTGATTTCAATGTCACAATGAAAAAACTTTGCAAAGTATAGGCGTGGGTTTATATAAATTAAATGATTGAAAAAACAAAGGCGTAGTAAAGGATGCCAATCAAACAATGACTTATACATGTAGCAGCATTTTGAGCCAGGTTTCATACAGATTTTCATGCATTTGTTTCACGTTTATGGAAGAAAAAAAAAGTATTTTTCACGCCCTATAATTTACTTTGAACTTTAAAAGGTAAATCTTGTATACTGGTAACCACTGGTAAGGACAGAAAGGAAATTCTCACAGAATCAAAAGAAAATTATTGTGAACGTTCAAAAATACATAAAAAGGTACATATATGAATAGATTATATCATATATAAGCCAAACGATTTTGGAAGAAATGACCTCAGGAGCAACGTAAGATTAACAAATTCAGCTAGTCATCTTCACCCATTTCCAATTCCATGTACATGTATGTGCTTTCTGTTGAATTTAATTTCCAGTAAGTTTTGTGAATATATTGCTGGTCTAAAAACCCACCAATTGCCTTATACTTTCTCTTGAAATGTAATTCTATTATAACAAATAATCATAATTTGAAGCCAGTACTGTATGATTGAAACACATGAGAACAATGACGAAATTTTTAAGAGGAATCTTCAACATCGTATCCCAAACAACATGTTTATTCCCCAAATCTTTGGAATTTGTTTTTTGAAGACCCAGAGGCAAATAATTGATTTCCCAAACTCAAGAGGATGACACAATAGGTGTCAAGAAATTTGTGCAAAAACACTTCTGAAGTCTTCCTGTTTGAGGTTGAAACTCCTACCCGAGAATTACATCGCACTTTCTCATTTAAAATAACTGTAGGCCTGCTTTACAATTCAGTGGAATCATTTGCTTAGGGTTTTGTTTATTCAGCCTCCCATTACTACTCTATCAATTCTAGAATAAAAGGGGGTATACTGAGGGTGTATACTGAGGGTGTATTCAAGCTACCCACTGCCATTGTGAGAGTAGCATTCCATTGTTATTGAGTAGCCTAATCTGCTTTGATTGTTATTGAGGCTTGATGAATAGACTTCTTTTCTTTTTATTGAGTTTTCTATTCCTAGAGAGAAATAACTGTCAAATGTGAATACAATGACTGTGTACATAAGGGATGTAGAGGGAGGCAGAGGTGATCGTTTACTCGCTAATTGCTTGGGGTCACAGAGTGCATATAATGCACGCTTGTACATGTACATGGCATAACATGCATATCCAATGTAGAAATCTCTTTTATTTCTGTAATTGTTCACATCAAGCTACCATGAAGACAGTTGACATACAAATGTAGTTACATTGTATATGTATTTCTTTCATTTTTTTAAAGGTAACACTGTTTAGTTGTTAAATAGAAACAATCCCAACTCACTTTCTACAACATAAACTGTACCTTTGTTTCAATTTTACAGGCCTGATATACTCTAAAACTTCTAATAAGATTTTAAATTATGTTATTTTTATTTTGTTATATTATATATATATATATATATATATATATATTTTTTTTTTTTTTTTTTTTTTTTTTTTTTTTGGGGGGGGGGGGGGGGTTCAATTTAAAATAAATCAGAAAAAAGCAGTTACAAATTCAAAGTGATTACGGTAAGACTTCAAATTTATAGGATCCAAGTGTGCTTTGGGCAAATTGATTTTTGCTTTATCCTACGTTGTATTCACTGCATATACAGTGTAGTCTATATAATTTTTGTTCCATCCTGGAAAAAAAGACTGTGACCCATCTCACCTAGAGATATTTTCCATGATATGTGGAATAGATTTGCAAATGTTTCAGAAAAAAAAAAGTAATTTGCAAATGAGATGTCATAGGATTTAGAAATGGTGAAAAAGAAGGAAAGCCCTTTTAGACTGTGAAACCTTACCAAAGTTCTTCTAAGTAGATTACTTAAATCCCTACACTTTAATCTATAGTTGCGGAAGAAGGCCCTTCAGATCAGATATTAATCTAAAGTAGTTTTACCTGAAAATCTTGGCAAGACGGTCAACTACCTCTACATGAGGTCCAAATCCCATGTGAAGGGCTTCTCTTTAAAGGTAAAGACCAGTATTGGAAACGCCCCACTTTCAAAAAATGAAATGGAAGCTCTCATTACCAATCATGTGAAAGAATATGTTTTGACTAATACATGATGATAAAAAATTTGCCGGGAAACCGCCTACTAATTCATATATTTGGTAAATTTGTTTCTCTCATGGTCTGTGAGAGATATAGGGTAGTCCCATATACATCTTTCTGTGTATAGTGCTTGTAACTTTACAAAGAATGGGCCAAATTTCTTATCATTTTGATGATTCCAGAACCTTGCAGATGCTAGATGCTAGATGATCAACCTTTTCTGATCGATTCCACAACGTTTCTTTCACAATGCAATCGCATGACCATAACTTGTCTTTACCTTTAAGAAATGGTCCACATTCATACACGGAGCAGCAAGTAGGCAAGGTGTGCATGTACATGTAGATGAATCACTTGAATGTGCAGTTTGATTTTACTTGATTGGTATAAACTTGAGAGAATAATGAAAGGTTAGAAAGATTTTTCATGCAATTGTGTTTGATGAATTCATTATCTAACATGAAAAACATGAAATCAACTGAAAAATAGATTGTAGAAGCTGCAATTACAATGAAATTTAGTTTTCATGAATCCCTCAAATCCAGTGTACCATTCATTTCTGACATCGTGGCATGATAATGATTTTGCACATTCAATCTAAAAGTTTTGAACAGGACATTGCAGACATGTCTCCCAGTCTCATTGACTTACTTTCGATTCTTAGAACAATTAATTAGTTTATTCCAAACACTTATTGACAACCTATTTGAAACTGAAAGGATCTTTTGTGTTTGATTGGCTACATGTAAATGTTTATGATGTAAGCCTTCTGAAGTTATAACAAATGTTTATACAAGGTATCAGACTTCATAAGTGCTGCCATTAACTAACACATCTCAATTGCATCTAATCGAAACGACATACAATATACATGTAGGGGAGACCATAGAATTGTCTAAGAATTTAAAGTCAGTGATGACAATTTTCATTCAATTTCCCCATTTTATGATCTGTCCTCTCTCTATCAAATGGTATTTCATGCTTCTTAGAAATGTTGTAGTCAAGTTGTTTGAGCGCTTGCCTGGTTGTGGGTTCGATCCCTGATATGGCACTAATGTCCTTTGGGAAGGCATTAATCTACATGTACATATGACACTCCATACCCAAGAGAGAAATGGGACCTGTTACATGTACATATACATGTAGGATGACAAAATCCCATGAGTTAGTAATTGCCATATGCCATCAAGGTGACCATAATTATGATAGGAATACACCCCAGATGGTGGAGATGGTGCACATTTTGTGTCTGATAACTGGGTTAATAATATTTGAGTATCCCATAGATTTAGTGATCTCATATTCCAAACATTCCTAACTTTTATATTATTGCTATTTCAGAATTTTGCCATCCTGTACCTCTGATTTTTGTGCGAATGAACTTATTACAAGCTCGGATTGCCCTTTAAATCATCTTATAGCCACACACCTACTACGGTCTCAGATGTCCCACATCTTCAGAAGAGTGTAGTCAGTTTTGGAATTGAATTCCTGCTTGTCTTTATTCTATCTCTAAAGAGGATTTTACAGATTAGACAACTGTTCTGAATACCAGTGTTATTTTTTTCAATGATTCTGTTTCAGTAGAGATCTGGGCCTGTGCATTTTAAGACTGATTTACTTATTTAATCCTTTCTACATTTTGTATTCAATCTGATTCTATCAGAGAGCTGCTAAAAGGATAATACAAATAAAAATCTCTTCTCTATACTAATTATTCGCCCCTGTTCCATGCCTCACACCTAAGCTGCTTTTCCCTTTTTCTACAATGCATGGATTGAAGCCCTGTGAGATTTTTCCTTATCCATGATTATCCTTTTGACCTTTTCTTTCTCTAAATTTTATGGCTTAGATTGGAGATGAGTCATGAAGAACGATGACTAATGGACATGCGATGTTACATAATAAAAATAATGCAACAGACAAGATCATTTTCTAGTGAATAGATGCATCTGTTCATGAGAGTAATTTCTTCTGTATTGAACTAGAGTCTTGATCTATAATAATAATAATAATAATAATAATAATAGTGGGTTCTTGTACAGCGCTCATGTCTGTCAGACTTGACACTTCTGGCGCTCCATATTATTACCCTGGCTTTAGGATGGCTGTCATTACGGCGCTTTAGCATTTCAAGGAATTAATTCCTGCCAGGTACCCATTTACATCACCTGGGTTGAGTGTGGCAAAAGTAGATCAATGTCTTGCCAAAGGACATTAGTGCCGTGGCAGGACTCGAACCGTGGACCTTGTGATCGAAAGTCCGGTGACATATCCAATCGACCACAACACCTTGGTCTATAGCCCTGTTAAAGATATTTGTGTGCTCAAATTGCCATTCGATGTCAAAATCATTCCGCAATTTTTAAAATCCCCTCTCTACACTGATTCATAGTCAGAGTTAAATTAGTAAAATTCCATTTCTGGCACTTACTTATCAATGTCTGCGTACAAGTGCAAATTAAAGAGCTCTTCAAGTCTGTGATACCACTCCATGATTATTGAAGTAGATTTCCAAGCACCCTATCATTCCATGTTCAAGCATTGCGTTTCTGATTACGTGTATATTGAAAAACCCCTTAACCTTAGATTCTTCTCATTTTGATCTATTCTGCAGGTATGAGAGTTCTGAAGAGGATGATGAAAGTGCAAACGGGCAAAGCTTGAGTGCTTCCATTGGAGGTACAGCAGAGAGACACATCTGCTATCTCTGAAGACATCAACGATCAGGACAGAAAGCACCACTCAATGCACCTTGCTTCCTGGAGGGTTGTAACAGGAAGGGCTTAGGTGCATTCCATAGAAGTACAGCAGAGAGTCGCATTGTACTCGATCTGAAGATATCTTTCATCGTGTCAGGGGAGACCGCTGTACACACGTCTCGCTGTCTTCAAACGGTACAGTAGGCACAGCTTGAGGTAGTCAAACAGAAGTACATCACTCAGACACATCAGACATCTCTGAAGACGACATCATTCACCAAGTGTGAAACTGTTACTGGAGTCTACCGTGCAGTAGAGAGATACACACCTACTACTTCCTGATGGCCTCCTTCATCAGGTCAGAACTTCTGAAATCATGTTGCCCCCTCAGGGATGAAACTGGCAGAGGTGGAGTGCATCCCTCGGAGGTGCAGTGGAAAGACACATTTAATGTCTCTCAATATGCAGAACCCAGGTCCAAACATAAGCATTAATCTCCCCAACCATATTTTCTCTTATTCCTTGAATCTTAGATACCATCTGTTTGGAGCCAGTAGGACGTTAAGTATATGTATGTTTTAAGTATATAACACCCTTCTGGCTCCAAACAGACGATACATCATTTACAGGTGATAACAGTAACCGTGACTGCCTGCTTCCGGTATCTACAGTAAACATGCATGCCACACTGAGACAAGGTTACTTGGCAGGCCATCTCCTGAATGACATGAATCCACAGAGTGTCTTCAGCCATCTCCCTTTACCTTGAAGAAAGATTTGACGTGGGTTGAGAAGACCTGTAGCATGTAATGTAGCTACCATCAGTAAGGAATGACTGTGTTTCATGTGAAGGTGTACTGTAAATGTATAGGTATGTCATTTTGGAAAGGAGCGTATATCTATGTTGAAAGTTTGTTCCTATTTCAACCTCATTTGGCTCCATACTCTGGAGAGGAAACCTCATTTGTTTACCAAATTCCATTAGGTAAGAAACAGGTAGAGCACATTAAACCAATTGTACAGGTACAAGGAGTAGGAAACTGAAAATCAAACTAGGTATTAATTTCTAACTTTTGTTCCTACAATTTCAAATTATAGCTATAAGGGTAATCTTATGTTCAAGTTTAGCTGGTTGGTTTTGACCTGACTGCTAAGAAAGCTTGTTTTTGCTTGTGAGTAAGTAAGCAACCAGGGGACCTCTCAGATGGATTTGAAAATGAGGATTAAATCCTTACCAAAAGGCACTACCACCTTGACTCGGTTTCAAACCCGGGAACTCCCAGTTACGAGAACACTGCTTTACTACTGAGCCATCATGCCTTCAAGTACTGTGGGGGGGGGGGGGGGGGGGGACATTTACATAGAATTTAAAAAGAAACTGTATGAAATCTTCACAATATGCAAGCCTACAAATAAATGATATCTACCAATGAATGATTTTGGTGGAGAACAAGAGCAAAAAAATAGAATGAAATTTAGTTAGTGGTTATGACCACAAAAACATGTGCATACCATTGGTCCATCTCAAAATGCACTTCTATCACCAGAAGTCAAGATTAACTTGATTGACAGATTCAAAGGGATTTTATCATTGCCATACAGCCTCAAATAATGTCTTCAGATTATTTAGCACGCTGAAAACAGTTATCCATTTGTTTTGTACTGAGAATTATAAAAGAATACCGTTCTTGTTCTTGTTGGAAAAATGTCTGTAAACAAAAAATACCCAGTGAAATACGGGAAAATTGAAATTGAAGAAAGTTTTAGTATAAACCAAAATGTGAAGCAATGGAAATGAGAAAGGTGCCTGTTTGTGTTTGATAACTTTAAATCTGTATCACTTTCTTTTTATTCTTTATCAGATTCTCCTCCTACATTCAGAAATCTCTTGCTAATATTTTCTGCATTTTGAAGCAAACTTGATGTCAGGATGGACTTGCACCTTTAAGATTCAATTCACAATGTAAACTGATACTTTCCAAGATATCTTCCATTAACAATCCTGAAAAGGCATATATTGAATTATTGTTTGGGAGGAAGGATGGTATTGATAGACAAACAATATGATAACCATTAAACTCATTGTATGAAGTATCCCAGGGACCTATACTTGATATTGAATACTTAGGCATACTGGTAGACACTAAACAGAAACCAAATACTCTCATCTTTCTAAGGAGATAGGAAACATTGCCACTCAAAACTATACAACAGAGAAAGGAAAGAAAGAAAGAAATATCTGTGGTGTTGGTTCAGTTGTGCATTGAGTTTATCCAATATGAAGTGCTTAAAAAAGGTAGATTCAAAAGTTTACAGCAAAAATATTGACTTGTAGTATGTAAAAGAGGCAAGCAAACACTTATGAATTTGAAAAACCAGTGCAAGATGGAATACTCCACAATGTGCTATATTTAAAGGTAATATGAGTGGAAGCATTGTAATAGGCTAAAAGCACATGAAGCCGTAAGCCAGGAATTCAGTGATAGCACTGATTGTTAAGTGTGTATAGTTACATTGTCAGGGTTATACGTACATGCACACAGTCAATGTCATACAGATGCATCTGTTTAGGTTAGAACACTGCATATTAGGCTGAACTAAGTACTAATAATAATATTCCGCTTTTATATAGCGCTTGATACAAATGTCTCTTAGCGCTTTACAGATACTATTAACCCGGTCATTGGATTCAATACTTGCCTGCACACAGTCAATCTCCACTCCCTGGGGAGCATTCCAGCTAGGCGTTCCTTGACGCTCAAAATATGTTTGACCAACAATGACTGTCGCATCCTACCTATGCATCCACTCTTAAATATCCTTTGTTTCAAGCACAAATATCAAATCTACTGGATTGACTGATTGGCATGTCAAACTTATAATACTTCTGTAATATTACATTATGTCTTAATATCAATACAGCAGGCACAGCAATTTTTCTTTTAATGAGATCACAAGCAATATCACTGTATATCTTCACCATATTCCTTCATATGGTCTAGATGGTATAAAAGTTATCTTGTTTTCTTTTTGAAGGGATATTTTACTAGGTTTAGGAGATGAGCTGAGACCTTGATTAAAGGTAAAGACCAGTTATGGTCATGCGATTGCATTGTGAAAGAAACGTTGTGGAATCGATCAGAAAAGGTTGATCATCTAGCATCTAGCATCTGCAAGGTTCTGGAATCATCAAAATGATAAGATATTTGGCCCATTCTTCGTAAAGTTACAAGCACTATACACAGAAAGATGTATATGGGACTACCCTATATCTCTCACAGACCATGAGAGAAACAAATTTACCAAATATATGAATTAGTAGGCGGTTTCCTGGCAAATTTTTTATCATCATGTATTAGTCAAAACATATTCTTTCACATGATTGGTAATGAGAGCTTCCATTTCATTTTTTGAAATTGGGGCCGTTCCAATACTGGTCTTTACCTTTAACCTCAACATTTCTAAAGGAGAATTTTACTTGTAGTTCTATCTTTAACAGAAGAGCTACATGCATTTGATGGCTCAGTGATAGAGCAGTAGTCTCGTAACCAGGAGGTTCCATGTTCAAAATCAAATCAATGCGCCAGTGAATAGGAGTCAATGTGCCCAAGACCAACTTCCAATACTACAAGACCAGGGGGGTGTTTCACAAAGACTTAGATCAAATTTAAATTGGACTTAACTATGGCAGGCTGTTCATGCCACTAGTTCCTCTAAACCATTCCTGGCATTGGTTTCTCAAGGGATGTACAAATCATGGTCACAAATCTACAGAATTTACATGATTTTTTGATAGTTCATTATTGAAGGAAAAAATATTATCTAAAGATCATAATTGATGGACCAATGGTGAGAGCAACCAGTGCCATAGTTAAGTCCGACTTAAAGTCGATCTTAGTCTTTGTGAAACACCCCCAGGTCCCTTGGATAGGATGTAAGAACATATCTCCATTGGTTGCTTAAAGGCATATACTAGATTTCTAAACGGACTGCTACATCTTTCTTAAATGTAAAGCAAACATCATATAAATAAATTTGTATGAAGTGTCAGGGTTATAGGATCATGGTGAACTTGTGCTGAATTTTCATGTGCACTATAAACATAAGGAAAATATAGCATCATGCCAGGACGTACAGGCTTTGGAGAAAACTACCAGGTTAATTCTGCATTGAATGCATTGTCATACATAATGTTTAATACACATATTCATGAGGGTCCTTCAACTTATCATGAATACTGGGTTCGATTGGCAGGGAGACATAAAATTGAACATGCAGGCTATTAATAATCATATCAAAACATTTATATGCAAACTGCTGTGTCATGTAAAGGGTTAGGAAAAAGTATCCACAGTGTATATATACATGTACTTCATGTTTGTAAGTGCCTTAGTAAATATGAGCTGCACTCAGGTTTAAGCTACAGTCTCATAATGAACAAGACATGTTGAGTTCATATCTGTCTCATTTGTGACTTGACAATGTCTGAATGGGATTGACCACTTACAGATCTCACACCTATTGTGCATTCTCCACTCCTTGGGGACCATTCAATCAGTCTTCCTTCAAAGGTACTCGCATGCTAATTCAAACCATTCTTATGGATAGAAATGGAAAATGCGCAAAAACATATTTTAGGCTAAGGATTTGGAACAAAAGGTTGATGAAAAATTTATTCGGAGTTGAAACTATTTTTTTGTTTACTGTTGTATGTTTTGACAAGGGCAAGCCTATGCAAACGGGAACCAAAGGTCTCATGTTGGTATGTGAATATTACCATCGTATTCTTCTGCACTATTTATATGACATCTATATTTTATATGCTCACAATGATTTTGACATCCATTTCATGTGTAGCTAAGTTACAATCAATTCTTTATACTTTATCATGATCAGAGTTTGTTTTGATCAAGATTATGTAAGTAAGCCCACCAAGTATATGAGCTCTTTTATGATGAAAATATCTCTTACTACTGGTATATTTTAATATAATTTATTATTGCAGGGTGGTCCACAAGGAGTTTAAACATGAAAGAGCAACAGGTTGTGAAAATCATATAAAGGTGTTTGTTTTGAACATTAGCAAGAGGTTAATATTCATTCTCAACCAAAATTATTGAAATGTTAAAAAAATTAGTGCATCTAATAACCTTAGAACCCTTCAGCAAGGGCACGAGACCAGCACAAGGGGCTTTGTGATTCGCATACATCAGTTTATACTCCTTCCACATTCCAGTTTTACTTGTTTTAATTTTTGTGTGTGGACTACCCTGATGATTGCAATCAAGAGTTAAAAGATTACATTTTTAATGTAAATGACACATTTTGTTTTGAAGCTTTCTTTTCGATATACTATGAGTTTAAGAAATATGAATTATGCATTTGCCAAAAAATCGGCCTTGTAGAAAATGTTATGATACAATAATGATAACATATTGTTTTTTGATTGAATGGTTATGATTCCGCTTTGAATTGTGCCCACGCCATCAGACAGTGTTCAAAATACTTTTTTGTTTGCAGGAGCTCTTTTAGTATCCGGTGTTGTATAAGTGCGATTTTCTCACATTATTTTATTGTTATATTACCAGAGCTCGTTTTCAGTTTATCAGAGCTATTTTTTGATCTTTCCAGAGTTAAATCACTCTCAGATCCTGTGTATCTTTTTTTGCTGCCATCATATCATTATTTGTTGTTTATATGCAGAAAACTAGGTCAGTGATACACCTAACTCACACCGATTTAAGAGAGCCCAGACTAGATAATCACGGTTTGGGAATGAATCCTTTTGGAATGTAAAGAGTCAGGAAATGGTACTTTGTAACATGATACTTCAGAACTAGTGTGTTGGCCTCTTAATGAACTTTAGTCATGTGAATTGTGACATTCATCCATAGTTCAAATTGGAATTATTTGTTTGTGGAAATTGCTCGGTTACATGTAGTGAAATCTACAATGGATTTTAAAGTGTACAATCATCTATTTGTATACAGGTAGAATGTATAAAATCAGCCTTCAATATAGAAATTAACCTGGCATTCTATGGGTTAGCAGTTAAGAAGCATGAAGAAATTAGGATAAAATTAACCCTGACATATGCAACCCAAGTCTGACTTGAGTTCTGTGTGTGCACTATTCTGCTGTAAGCACATACATACAGGTATATCTATCAGTCTATTTACTAGTTGCCTTTGTGAGTGTATATGAACTTACAATGTTTCTTTATTGAAGCAATATCTGAGGCTCAAATTTTGAATATAGTATAGCAACATGGACCCCTGACTTTACACAGAGCAAAACATTTCCTGGTGATTGATACACCTTAAGGACATGAGAGAGATTCATTTCACATTGAGTGTGGAGATCAGGGGAAACACATTATGAAAGGTTGACAAATACTATCATGACATTAGGGTACATCAAATCAGCAGATTATTATTGAAATGTATGAAATGTTTAGATCGCCAAGAATTGACTCAATTCTCAGTC
Source organism: Strongylocentrotus purpuratus (assembly GCF_000002235.5). Classification (NCBI taxonomy): domain Eukaryota; kingdom Metazoa; phylum Echinodermata; class Echinoidea; order Camarodonta; family Strongylocentrotidae; genus Strongylocentrotus; species Strongylocentrotus purpuratus. The sequence goes on along the minus strand of NW_022145612.1, from coordinate 33,108,495 downwards.
AATCTTCTTTTACAGATTAATTTTTTTCTTTAATTCAGGGAGAAATGTGTATAAAGTTATCTGGATGGCAGTGTTGTTCATGTTGTTTTTGGTTTTATATGTGCTTTAAGTAGACATGCGGTCATGCTGTAGCAAGTGGGAAGACGTTTGAGGCTGAAATTTTGAGTTGAAAATCTTCTTTTGAAATATATATTCCATACTATGTTCATCAAAATGTATTTGCGTTTGTTCACAATCATATATCATTTCCAACAGTGTATTCAAACTTTGTGAAAAGCAAAGTAATAATTGTATAAGTTGTATATGTACATACTTTATATAAAAAGTGCTCTTGTAGTGTACCATATTGACTTCAACCACCAAAGGTTTTCAAATGTTTGAAATTATACATGATTTGTATTTTTCTACTTTTCTACTTTTCTACTTTATAGATATATATGTTTAATGTAAGATCATAATGTTGTTTTATGATCATCTTTGATGTAATTGGATATGTTAGGAGGAAGAAGTTAAAATATTATTTATCATCACTTAGTCTGTAGACACCAAGACCCATTATTGGCTTGTAAGATTTATGCACTGCTCGTTCAGAATTGTTATGAACATTGTAACGTTGATCAATATTTACGACCCTTGTTATCTATTTCAAGGCATCTCACTATGTATGTATCTTAACTATGCACATTGATTTATTTAAATGTAACCAAGTATTAATTGTTGCAAAGTGACGACTATGATAATTCACATGATTGTGAATAATCATGGATATAAACTAATTAAATGAAAGAGCACTGTATTTAAGAACAGTATCAAATTGAAATGTAATCTCAACAAAAATATTATTTGTCATGTGATGATGAAATCAACAAATTCCTACTCCCGAAATATTCGTTTTTTCTTCTCAATCAAGGAAGCATACAATCATAATCATTATTTATTATAAGATGATAATCATCCCTGTAATTTTGATCTATGTTGATCATGTACTAAATCTTTCCTTCAAGAAATCAATATATACATGTATATGTCAGAATTGATACTGCGATACAACAGCATTATATAAAAGGCAACGTTATGTATTTAGTGTTGGATTTTATTATTATAAACAACATCAGGTTCAAGGTTATTAGGAATGTGTATCACTGTTTGTTCATCTTCTTCCTCCTTCTCATTTTAATCATTTTCATCTTAATGGTATTCATTATAGATATCCTCATCTTTATCAGCATCAAAATGATAATCAAAACTGTTATACCTTGTTCATCATCATCATCATCATCATCATCATCACTACCAGTGTTGTCATCATTATCACTGACATCATCATTATCAATATCACCATCACCATCACCATCACATCATCACCATCATCATCATCATCATCATCATCATCATCACCACCACCATCTTTTCTTCATCATGAAAATCAACAGCATAACAAATCTTTGCCACCTCTAACAGTGAAGGACATTGTACACACCAACCTTTATGAACCTCCTTATGTCTTCATTCATCTGCTTTTACAAACTTTGCATATTATATTTGCTGTTAAGATATAAGTATCTGTTGTTTCACTCATTACCTTTATAGAAGTGACCTTGAAAGAGTGTATTTCTTCTCTCACTGGGGGAATGGATTTACATGCAACAAATAACTGTTTACCCACCTTATCGAGCTAAGAAAATTACTGGTATTTATATAAATGTTTTTTTATCAAAGTCACATTGTAAGCAGCTGAAATTTTGTTTGAATCATGTGTATTCACTCGATGCAAAATGTTTCGTTTACTTTTTCACAATATATTTTATACGTATGTGCACAGCATTGCTTATTTAAATAAAATATTGACCATAAGGCGAATTCGAAATTTGTGTTTTTTCATTCTATGAGGAAAATGTTAAGTGTGTATTAGAAGTGAATTTGATGATGATATGAAGGAGAATCATTTGATACAATGAAGAGGGTTAACAGGGGCATAAATGGACAGAATATTAAATAGTATGGAATTATAAAAACCGCTGGAAACTATTAACTCGGCCCCTGATATAGAAAGCGTGTACATGACCTGTGTACCTCACACCGTAGGATATTTAGATCAAGCCAGGATTTTAAAAAAAAAATGTAAAGGGAGACAGGGGGAAACTTGACCCTCTATACCCCCCCCCCCCTAAAAAATAAAAAAAAAAAAAAACCTGGCACTTTAATAATTACCTTGTTAATAGCCTGATATCCCATTTTTATTTTAGAATCGTTGATATCAATAATCTAATAACTCTACAATAAAAATATATAGATTCATTATGAAAAAGTCTCCAGTCACAAGTTCGTCAATGAAGATATGATTTTTATTAACAATATAATTTGAGTACATACATTTATTTTTCATTTCAACATTTTACTGTAAGAAACATGTGCACCTCTTCAATCTGTGATAAATAAAAATGATTGCATTTCGCTCGATGTATGTACAATACATAACAATAATGTACACCAAACTATTGAAAGAAAATCTGTTCATAATTGCACTTAACTTTCCATCCCCATACTTATTGATTATCGCCTACTCGATGTTTCATACAAATTGTTGCAGCTCTGGATACATAAATAAAAAAAAACATGACGAAGATACATAAATACGTAGGTAATTAAATTCATATTGCTTTGTGACATGCTAACGACATATTAATATCCCATTACCCCGACCAATTAACGCATCAGTGTGGCACGTATTTGTACTTATGTCGAATATGGATACCCATAAAAATGTCATTTCAAGGTAACACTTTAAAAGTCTATTGTAAATTCTTTAATTACTTTTTTACATATCTATTGTAAATTCATTAATTACTTAATTAAGATATCTATTGTAAAATTTATTATCATATTTTATGCAGCTATTAACATAATGTGCAGCTTATTTCCCAGTACTTATACAGTGAATGAACCGATGTGAGTGCTTGCCATTTTTATGCCAATATATCTCCCTGTTCTTCCTTATGAATTGCTGTTATTGGCGATACAATATATTTTACTGAAAAGACACACCGCTTTAAGTGACCATTTGCTCCAAGATTGACTTTCGAATAAACAATACAATCATTTTATGCATTTGTTTACCGAAAATCGGTTTCCACTCATTATTATTCTCATGACCATCGTATAACAATGCACGTGCCATTCTTGGATACTACATCCGTTCAAAGCGGAAAGCCTATGAAAAGATCCAATCCTTTTCTACTGAAAATATGCCTTGTATTCCATGAGATTCAGTGGTAAATTAGGCGATCGGCACGATTTATAAATAAATGACTACGTGCAAGAACAATCAACTAAGAAAATGTTGAATCAATCCTCATTTAATAGCACAAAAATGCTAATCACAATAGCATTGTTGTAAGTTTCGTATACGTGGTAGGCCTACTTCTCTAGTCTTGTAACCATACTGGATCTCATATGACAACTTAAACATGTAAACCTCTCCAAAAAAAAGTATGATCAATCATATCTCTCTCGTCGTGGCCTTATCGTCGAAAGAAAAAAAGAGTGCTCTGCATTACAATACCAGTGCTTACCAGTTTATTTTGCAATTTTTGCTTTTGACCCTGCCCCTTATTCTGATGTACTGCTCACGCCATGGCTGCAAAATCATAAAAAATATGGTATTACTTAAGAGAAGAATAAACACACATTACACACTTTGTAATGATATCAATCAAAATAATTATTATGCCTTGAAAAGAGAGCTATGATCAAGCCAACTTTCGTTTCCAAACTTTCAAGCTTGCTTACAAAATAAGTAATGTGTATTATAACTGATTACCTCCCCTTGTTTTTAATTTATTTGTTGAAATATTTTAAATACTTTTGATCTTTTCAAAAAAGTAAACGAAATGAGAAATTGTAAATAGAATACCACGGGTGGTGACGATGTTGTCAAATCCATACAGAGACAACGCAGGAAAAGAAACAGTATTTTCATACGATATGACATAACGAATGAAAATCATTACTGCAGTCTGTAAATTGCCTCATTGTAAATAAAATGATATAAACATCCGTTTATTTTACATTGTTTATGCTATCCGGCGCCATCGAATTTTAATGATGACATACTTTTTACACGCTTCGTACAATGTATAATTCGACACTGCGTTATACACCCTTATTATCTTGCAGCCATGCAGGGGTGACGCCAAAATGCCGAATGACATTCCTCTTCATAACGTGACAAAGCACTTTAGAGTACTCCTAACCCTTCGTAAATCTCAGTGATGTAAAGGGTTATTTTAGCCTTTTTAAAGCTTACCAAAGACATCTCACTTTTTACCGGGCCATATGGACTCATATTGATCATCACGGGCTCTGAATTGTCTGTGTAGTAAGTCGTACTCCCCGTCCATGGGAAGGTTTTTACGGTTCTCAACTTTCCCATCAGATCTCTGGGCATTGCCATTGGTCTTGGTCGAATCGGCTTTATGTGCTTCTAAGTAGTCGTAGTCGTCCTCCTCGTCGTGACGTAGAGTTGGAGCTTGAGCTCGCTTGGTAGGAATATGGGTTAGTCTCTTTGCGGAGCGGTTGAGATGTGAGTATTCGCCATCAGTCTCTGCGGCCTTCACGGCGCTGCTGTACCCCGTGTTCCCTCGTGACGTCTTCTGCTTATCATCGGGACCAAGTCGACTACCGGTGTTCACACCTCTGTTCAAACAGCTATACTCTCCTTTCTGACCTTTTGACGGGGCCGAGTATGTATACGACCTCGTGAACCGGAACTGCTTGGGTTTGTCCTGATCCACCACTTCCTCTTCCAACTCATCATAATCACTGTCTTCTGTCGGCTTATACGATGTCCTGTTCGACGAGGCGTTCGAGCTGGATGAGGTGTACAAAGATTGATAGCCACGATCGCTACACTTAGAATCCGAGTTCGACATCGTCAGAGGCCTTTTAGATGGGAATTCTTTGCTCAGGGTCGAGACATGATCTACCGGTTCGGCGTAGTCATCAAAGTCATTATCGGGTGTGACTGTCTTCGTAACATACGGCTTCGTAACCGTGTTTGAGCTGGATCTGCTTCGAGATGAGCCTGGAGATGAACTCCCTTCATTAAGTGAATTGGTGGATTTGTTAAGACGGAGACTGTTGGCCCAGTTAGCAAAGACGTCGGTGGCCTTACTGTCTTTCCTTGGAGCTTCCAAGGTTGTCATGTTACTCAGTGATGACGTACGTAGCAGGTAGATCTCTTTAGTGATGGAACTAATGCTGTCTTGAGCTTTGAAGGACTCGGCTCGTTCTCGGGCTTTCTTTGCTAGCTTGTCAATCGTCTTGCTATTGGTTCTGTATCGACCTACAGTGAAGAAGAAAAAAGAGGAAAAAATTATTATAGTGAAAGTAATCACTGTCTTGTTTGATAAATGAAGAGTGAAACGTCTAGTCTGTTGAAATAAATGTGCTCTTAATGCATAATAATGTCACATATTCAGCTACATATACTTCATATGTCCCTTGGCACACAATCACGAATCAACGTTAACAAAATATTGAAAACTAATTGTGTTAAATGTGTCGCCCTCAAAACTGCAACATGGCGGCACATTCGAACAACAAATTATTGAATCTTTAATAGTAAAAGTTACTTCCTTGGGGTGATTTATCAATCGTATGATAATGTTACATAGACAGGGTGTGATCAGTGCATAATAAGGAGCCCGTACTAAGTGGGAAAAACATGATTAAAGTTAACATACCTTCATTTTCTATAGAATTGTTTTTGTCTGCAATGACGTGAATGTATTGGAATGCAAATAAAAAGTCATCAGGTTTTTCCATGCAATTTAATGCTAAAAAAATACGGGTTGCTTTAAAATGTTACGATATATCCGTTTAAAACCACGTGCTGGTATGGGCTTTAACTTCGCCATGGATATGCCCCCCCCCCCACACACACACACACAGATCACTGCCAGGCACAAGCCCGGATAGAAGAGGAGGATTGGGCAGAGAGCTACTATACTATCAATCATACCTTGTACTATTGTATTTGCTACATTAACATCAAGTACAAGCCCCCTAAATGATTTTTTTTTAAAGGCTGCCCTGTGAAACTATATTCCTGTGAAAAACATGTAAAGTATAGCAACTGATCCATCATAGCATCAGCTCTAGCGTTGTAGAATTTGTATAAGTCATAATTATTTAGGACAAAATCTCCTTTTAATTTGATTATTAAGTGCTACGCTACATGACTGTAAAATAATTATTATAACTCTAAGAAAATCCTTATTAATAAGTTGATATACAATTTTAAAACATATTCATGGCAGTATCAAACGAACATATTCACTTTTTCAACACAGGGAAGTGTATATATTAAGACCATAATACATGTGCATATAGCTTTGCATTGCCACTATCGTCATTAGCAAAGATTGTGATTGAATTTCGGAGAATGTACAGGCCCTTAAAATATTGTCTATTGACTCTATAACGATAACATTAGGAAAACACTGCAACTAATGTTGTTTCACAACATCGCAAGCTGGATGGCAAAAGAAAACATGAAATCTACAAATATTTAGGCATATATTATATAAGGCTCACCAACAAACGTGATCTTGATAGTAGAGAACTACAACGCAGGAAACTTTTTCTTTCCGGTAGGTGTATTTTTTGTTAAAGGACTTCCGCAATATATCAATGCTTTCTGCCTACACTATCTACCTGCTTTACACAATAGGCGCAATATTCATCTAATCAGCCTGTCATGTTAGATACGTTTAGATATATCATATTTAAGGGGGGGGGGGTATATTAGAAACGATTTCTACCTATAATGCACCCCGCCCTCTTAATTACAAAATTATCAGCCCAACCTCTCCCCAAAGTATCTCGCGCAAGGCTACACCAAATGTCAGCACTGCACTGTCATCATTTTGATATCATATTTTGTTATTAGCGCTTATCTTATATAGTGAGGTATAGACGGTTATTATCAGCCCCTTCGGAGCTAGAGGCGCATACTGTAAAGCCCCTTGAGCATCCCCGCAGAGATGTGTCTCCATTGGTATGTTAAAATGCCCCGCGCAAGCAGCGTATGGATATTAATTAAAGAATTCCTGCAGGGAACGTTATGGGAGAGGATAAACCTACATTAATTGGATGGATGGGTTTATCACACTATTAAAACTCAGACAGAATGACTCTCGTGTGTCTGCTACCACATTAAAACAAATAAGTTATACAGGGGCGGAGGAGCGTCTTTCAAAGTGGGAGTGCACCAGCAAATCAAAGCGTCATAACATCAACAGTACAAGGGGAACTTATCATATTTGAAAGGGGCACTTATCAGAGGTGAACAGGGGAATTTATAAGAAGGGGTATTCATTAAAAGGAAAAGCGGCATCTTTCAAAGTAAAGGGGGCACTTATCAGAGCTGAAAAGAGGTATTTTTCGTACCTATAAAGGGGCACTCATCAGAGATGAAAAGGGGCACTCATCAGAGATGAATAGGGGCACTTCTTGAAAGGGAAGATGAACTTATTACGAATTAAAAGGGGGACTTTGGGATACTCGAAAAAATATTGTAGGGGGCACTGTGCCCCCAGTCCACTTCCCCGCGGAAGCGCCGCCCCTGAATTTACAAACTTTTAAAATCAAAACCATTTGAATCCTGGGAACAATAAAAGACTGGTTTCTATTTCTCTGTGGTTGTAGGACACATGCTCCTGGGACAAATCCTCCGTGGTCCGTGGTGATTTCGTTCACTCATTGAATTCCTAACTTCAACCCTGAAACCAACCAACCCTATAGGACCGTTCACACATAAACATTAGTGCGATTTGTTGCAAAGATCGATTTCGTTTGCTACCGTTCATACATACAGATTTAGTGAGAACTGGATCGGGATGCAAAGATCGATTTTTAAATCTCACATATTTCTGTATAGGTGTAAAACCCCCAGTACCTCATCCTAAAAAATATAAGCCTAATCCTAATCTAAAACTAGATTAAAACCCTTAACCCTAACCCAGTAATTCATTTGACGAAATAAAACCTGGAGTAATAATATTGTAGCCTGAGTAAATGTCGGATCAACCTCACGGAAAGGGAGTAATTCAATGATTTAGGTTACCGACTGAACATTTCATCAATCTTAACGATTGTATATCAACTTGAAATTCCATTTACATCATCATCTCTATACGCTTTGAGACGTCATTAGAAATGATATACTTTTCTTAGTGGCATGATCAGAAATTGATGAAATATACAAAAAGAGGGTAGGGGCAAACTGTTTTTATGGGGGTGGGGGGTCAAATAGCGACGATATTTAGTTTGTCTTTTGTCTTAATCATTTTTGTTTATTCAAACTGCAACATTATTTTAGTTATACTCAACCCACACACCCTCCCCCACATTGATTGTTCTTTAAATTCCGATACATGGCATTGGTTTTAAATGGTAAGTGTATCTCCCGGAAACATTGCTTTCTTGTCTCGTATCCAATGACGGACATGGGTCTAAACCAGGATATGGGAAAGGAGACAGCCGAAGGGGAAAAACCGCACACTTCATAGAATACCATCGAATTTCGATGTGAAACCAACTCAAAATAATATTCCCATGTTGTTCGATAACCATTGACAATATACTTCCAATATTTCAAAAATCTTGTGATCACATTAGCAGAGTAGCTAGCTCAGAGTCTAAGGGTGATTTTTGTTTAATAGCAGTGCATGCTTGAATGACATCTTTCATAACATTTATACTTCGGAATCAGAAAACTGAATTGCTTTATTATTTTGGGTACCCGATTTTTACATATCATTAGCATATCATCTAATATATTGCACTTTTGTCAGTTGATTTGCAAACAAAATAAAAGGAAGCCGAAATTTAATGATCATTCGATAGAACTGTGGGAAAAGAAAGAAAAAAGATTACAAAAAGAAAGGGAAATCAACTAAGAATTAAAGAAGAGGAAACAACAAAATCTTTTTACAAATGATAAGGATGTAATGATTTAAGAGGAGAAGCAAACATATAAGAAATTATAGAAGTGAATCTGAAGACTGTAACTTATTTTCGATTCCCTATGTGATTATAGGACATTTTAAAATCTTAATATACCAAATATGGTTAAATGATTTTTATGTGGTTGGAGAAAGGGAAACTGTCGATTGCTAAACAGGAATAGCACAGATTTAATCATTCTCACGGATGGTAATACTGGCCTGGTAAAACACACGTGACAAAAATCATATACAGCTTGAAACCACGTTTTTCCTTCTACACGACCACCACCATTTCCGCACAGCAGGCCATCATTGAATTCAATTAGCAATAGAACCGACGTCAATCATATCAGGAAGATATAGTTTCCAACTTTTAGGTACATAGTGAAATATGGGAGAATATTCCAATGAATAAGATAAATGCGATAATAATGATATGGAATGTATATATCCGAAATAGAAAAAGACAGGGCAGAGTTATGAATCTGTGTAGATATAACCATGCATTAGTGAGAGTCATCTGACGCTCATTCAAGAAGGTTTGGTGCTTGCAGTACCATGATAAATGGTATAATTAGAAAAATCTAAATATAAAATATAAAGAAATCCTGAGTAAAGTCATACTGACGATGTCCAATCAAACTGAATGTATTGCTAAAAATAAATAAATATATAAATAAATAAATCTTTAGTATATTTATACTGATAATTTCAAATTAATTTCAAATGTATTACCAACTTTAAAAACAACTATCAAAATATAATAATGTTTTTTGAAACTTATACGGACAATTTTCAATCATTTAGATACCATGACAATTTATAAGAGTTATAAGTTTTAATGAATGTTACATTCATTAAAACTTCTATCTTTGATTGAGGTTTTAAGGGTTTTATGAATAATGTTAGTTATCTTTAGCGCAAAATGTTACAAATGTTCAGAGATATGATGAATTTGATCAGGAAATAAAAAATAAATGCTTCTCAACAGTCTAGTAAACAGAAAAAGAAATGGCTAAGTCACTATTCCACTTTCATCTTACACTATATTTTGTTGCAATACTTGAGCCTAAACGGTTCCACCTCTTTTTTTTACACAATTACAATCCATGGCTAAAAAGACAGTGTTAAAAAATTATAATACTTCCTCCGTATAATCATTTATATCTTATCCTATATATACCCCGAGACGCCAACAATCATATTGTTTACGTCAGAAATTTGATATCATATATACCAGGAAGCAAAATCCGATCTCGGCCTTCGAAGCAATGGGGGAAAACATAGGCGTACGGGATTATTCTCGCGAGGGGAGGGTGGGGGGGGGGGGGGGTGTAGACCCTCTTTTTACTAGTGTAATTTTGTTGACACTTTATTGTAAAGAAAATAAGAGAAATTATATACAGACATCTCTGTCTCAATATCACTGCCTCAATATGAGGTTATTCAAGAATCTCGCTGTCCGAACATCGGAACTTTTAAAATTCCTGGGATCTGTAGCCTCCTAGCTTGCCTGTACCCGCCTAGTACGCCTGAGGGGGAGGCCTATACATTTTCTTTTTTTCTTCTTTTTTACGTTTTTAAAATCCAAAATAAAAATGTTATTTCCTGTTCGCCGTCGTTTTGAATCTATCATTGTTGTAAATGAGTGTAAAATTAGTATAAAAGATAGACCCGCATGCATCCACCATTGAGTAGAGTAGGCGTATACCACCCCCTATCGTTCGAAGGCCCATGGAAAATGAAAACGATTTGTAATGGGTTTACAACACTCGCGGCCACCCTATTAATTAAAAATGACGTCGTCCGAAATAGATTCCCGACCCTAGATACAGGACTATCTTTCTACCTGGACGTTTAAATATGAAACCCCTGATGAAAATGAAACACTATTTTCATTGAACAAGCTCTCGGTGCCCCCAAATCGTATATATTTCAAAAGAAAACGAGACTTCATTAATAAAGTAAATAAACAATGAGCTACAGACTATACATTTTTATTTTGACGATGAACATCTTACACGCCCCCACCGCAACTACCCCTCGTTTCTGGATACACGACGATCGATCTATACATGATTTCTTTTCTTTTAATTTTCAAATCCCTGATTTAAATGAAACGGCTTCATTCATTTATCCCCCCTACACTTCAAATCATGCACATTTCACAAAGAATACGAGACCATTTATAAAATAAATGAATATTGAGCCACAAACTTTACATTCGTACTTTTGACAATGAACACTTTGCATTCACCCCCCCCCCCACTTCCACAAGTCCAGCCGCCACCATGCAGAGTGTGGCAAACAGGAAAAGATAGGACTTAGAATCACTCTCAACTGGAAGTGAACTATGTCGGACAACAAAGCTCTACCCAATTTATTCTCAGGAACATTAACATCACAAGATAAGATTGGAACATGTGGTTATCTCATAACCAAGGACAAAGTTTATTTCCCAAATTTTATCCTGTGAATTTTACTTTTGAGTAAGATCAAGAGCTAAACTATATTAAAGGTACTGATATTCATTTTGTCAGCCTTGATATAAGTTTCATAACATATGTAAAGCCGAAATATTAGCAATTAAAACCGTCACTTTCTCTACTCTGAATTGAAACAAAAATAACAGGTTTTTTCAATCGATGAACAATAGAATCATAGAAAATCATTATATAATCCAGGAATTTTCAAACGAAGCAAAATGATATTCTGAATATTTTTCAATGCAGTTTATTTTGTTATTTGGTTAACACTAACCGAGCGCTATCAAAATTTATGATAAAATCGCAGTTTACGGGAGAAAAGTCATCCAGTACGTTTGTTTTAAACCCATCTGCCTACAAGCCACAATATAGATAAAATAACACAAAATCCGAACTTGGAAAGTGTCTAGAATTCTTGATTGTGTCTAACATTAAGAAATTGCTTTAATGTCAGACTTTTATCTATAAAACAATCAGTTGTCTTTACTTATAATTTCCACAAGTTTCCTTTGTTTTAATAAATGTATGTCCCATATATTTAGAATGAAAACACTGCTCAAAAACTGAGATACACAGGTTTTAATGAAATTTGATCTAGAACCAGGAAGATTCTGAACGCCAAGTAACACTATATTCTTAACCCTGACAGAGGTTTTAATCACTCAGAATTTTAATTGCATGGGACAAGGCCTCGCATACAGCCTGCACGTCATCAAATTATTGCCCATATTCTTACAGTTTAATGAGGTGTAAATCAGTAATCCTATATGGAGATAGTCCCTCACAATGTAGAACCAGAAGTTTCAGGTATTTTCTCCCATTGCGTTAAGGTCTAATAGCTTTAGATTTTAATAATTTTGTTCGCCTTATCATAGCGTAGATCAAACCGAATTCGAAGGAAAATAATACCTCCGATCTAAGTTCTGTTCAGATTTTCGTTCAGTTCGGTAATGTATTTGGGACACAGAAGTACTACATAAAAACTGAACTTGGCTTTTTCTGAAACGATTTCCTTGTAATTTATTCTTTGTGCATTCTTTTTTTTCTTTAGTACAACTAATTATTATAAAAAAATGTCTTCGCAACTCCTGTGAATTGAATTATACACACAAAGGTTAATGATACATAATATCGTCTGAGCAGCAGTGAACCAATTGGATTAGCCTATGTTGGGCTCTCCACACCATCGGTCTATAATTAGTTGTTGATACCTGGACAGGCTATTTCGCAATTGCACAATAAATATGAACAATGTATACATTCAAGGTCTGATCTAAGGAAAAATGCATAAAAACGTCACATGGTACTGTGCGTAAGCCTAAATGTGGTATTTTAAGATCGTCATATTAAAAGATAGTTTAAAGACAAGTATCACCCTTAAAGCGTCTAAAGATATGAAAACAAAAATTATACTAGAAAATAAAATGAATTACTGTTCAATAATGCTTACCATTTGTAGATTCGACGATCTCATAGACGTTTGTATCTTCCAGTCTTTTCTTGTGTGTTCTGGGCAAACAGAATGAAAAACAAGAAAATAGATGCCTGGTATTAATACCAGTAGATTTATTGGACGGACTCTCCGGTTCCAGACCTCTCTTGTATGCCATTTTGATGGCGTCAGTTCTCACTATCAGATCCAAACGACCTAGAACCCGCTTCTTACTATCTCCTTACTTCCAACGAACCAATATACCAGTAGAAAGTGTTTTAAGAGAACTTTCAAGTTAGTTCCTCCTTCTGCTATGGATATGCTTTCGATCACCAATCGACAAAGGCCTTTATACCACAGGAAAACACGACAGCGCGGAAATGGTCGTTGGCATGGCGACAGCAACTTCCCGCCTTTTTTCTTTTTTGTTGCTATACCGGTACAATATACTTCAATAGCTGTTTTGGCACCAGTATATGCAATTCATAACTTTTGTGAAGTGTCAATGAAAGAAAAAGAAAACGAGCTTTCGATTTACTATTGGTTGTCATAGATGATTACCAGGCAACGCAAGTTTTGAAAGTGTACATGAGAGAAGTTTCTTGGCACTCCACAATGATGTATCGCTAAATGACGCAGCGCATCTCATTCTTTACAACGTCAATTAACATGGACCCTAGAGACGGTTTCGGTCTGCTCTGTTTGTTATTCAATTTCAGAGTATGATTTGTTATCGTATATATCATAGTTACGTGTATTTTAGTTTTGGTATGCTACATCTGTTTTGATATTATTGTGTCTCTTTGAAATTGAAATTCCGGTTGATTAAATACAGTCTCTTGGGTCATTACAAGTCACAATCATGAATTCAAAACTTCGAACTTATTGGAAGGAATAATTGATATAAGCGAACCCTAATTGTGTAAATACTACTTAAATAGCAATGACGACCTCCCCCCCCCCCCCCCCCCCCCCGTCGGTTGATCACCGCCCTGTTCTCTTCAACTTATAGATGAACCGAACATTCATTGTTTGCCTCGATCCACACCATCAATACTTAGGCTAGTACCAATGACAGCGATATGTTCATATTGCATTGATCAAGGAAATGGAATAAAGGAAACAGAATGATTGATTCGTAAAAATCTATACCACATGCACGAGGAAAGGTCAATGACATATGGTTATGCAGTTTCCATTTTTTTTAAAAACACGTAATTGATAGTAAGTGTGAGCTGTTTTGCGTAAATGAGTAGAGATTTGACATAAACAAAGTCCGACCTATATTTTTTGAATACTTGAGATGACTTTTCTCTATTATTTGAATAATTAGGTATCAGTGATTTTCTCTTTCTTTACTTCCTCCAAAATTCTCCATGCTTAAACAGTAACTGGAAGTGTTCCAAAACAAACCGAAAGATCGTGTCAGCTTTCGAGATTACGACATAATAAAGATGTCCAGACGTCATGGCATAAACCCCGTCTTTTGTTTACGACAATTAGAGACTTTCAAATAATTGTTTATCCAGTTTATGGTCCGTGTCAAAAAATGTCAAACTAATTGATTGTTTTGTGGTTTTGAATAAAGATAAATGTTACAAATCATAAGTACATAATCGTACTGATGGTTACAAAAACACATTTTTTTCTTCTTTCTTGTAGAGTGTTGGTATATTGTTTGCAGTACACTAGTGAGGTGCACTAGAATGAACAAATATTTCATTAGATATAAAAGACTAGACAATGAAAAATAATAGAACTCTGTAAACGTGTTAATTCGTCCAGATCACTACCAGTTCCTTTATTTGAAGACTGCGTCATTCCCTAAAAAATGCAGGTCATTAGATTTAACGGCTGTAGAATCTGGACAAGCTGAAATAACCATAAAGTACAGGGTTATGTCTACGTTTATGCTCAATTTTGAAGGCAGAATGAGCGATTTGAAACGCTCATCGTAATCGCAGTTCCACGGTGTACTGTTTATGCGCACTTCTCTGGCTCCTCCAGGCATGATTCTGCCTGGAGGAGACACCAAACATGGGCAGTAACGCGTGAAGAAAGTCCTCACACTTTTATTCGGATTAACGACAAAAAAAATCCAGTCTTTTTTAAGGGTTTCAGAAGCTTTTGAACTAAATCTACATCAACCAAGTAACACAGGTCAAAGTTAACAAATTTCCAACAGCCAGAAATGTAGTTTTGGGGAGGGTTACATATCCTTCTACCTACTGCTGTGGTTGAAGACTTTACTGTCCGTATGAATTGGGATGCGTGTTAAATATTAACAGTACTAGTTGTGAGAGCCATCTTAAAGACTTCGAAGAGGTCATTATGACTAGAGACATATACATATTATAAAGATCTGTTGAATAAAGCCCGACATAAAACTAAGTGTGATGGACCTTCTACACACTGTATATCGAAAGTTAATTCTCAAGAGCCTATACAAACTAAATAGTTTATTGAGGGCTTGAACATGGATCAATAGAGGATAGCGATAACTGCTTTTGTTGAAATATCATTATCAACTGGACACATCTTATCAGATACATTACAACACAAATGGCTTTGTTTAGTTTTCTCAACTAAGGAATTCATTGAAAAGTAATTAAAAGTGAAAGAATGGATCGAACGAGGAAATTGACGATTTGGATTTTGTCCAATAAAAACAATGCGGTTAATAAATGAACTGCTTTTACTGTCTTGTTTCGATACGGTCATTGACTTCAATCTTACCCTTCCACATGAACTGTTGATCCTTGATGTTGTCTCTTGATGAGGATGCCGATGAGTACGGATGCGACCACGAGCAGCAGGAGCGACGACACTGCGATGACAGCCCATAACGTCAAGGTCTCCCCTCTAGCAAGCCTCTCCTCTGACGTCGCCGTGTCACCCCCTTGGAGAGCGATCTCGGGTTTCGCCGCCTTGCTCGTGCTCGTTCCGTCGTTCGGATCCGCTGCAGGGTACTTGCTACCGGTCGTTGATACGGAGTGGCTGGACGATGAGGAGGAGGAGGAGGAGGCGGTGTCAGATGCGGTATCAGTGCCTGTACGTGGTCCTGACGGAGCGGGCACTCTTCCCGATGATCCTTTAGCTGGGTTAGCTCTCGCTGGAGACGCGGTCACGGGTAGTTTACGTCTTGGAGGTGACGCCACCACTGAAATAATGAATGTTAATGAAAATGTTGCCATTAGTTTGTCTACCCATACAATGTGACAATAATTCTGAAACAATGCAAACTCGACCTTTCTGTTTTTTTATATACAGGATACAGGATGTTATAGCCACAATCGCGTACCTTGGACAAAAATGCAATAATAATTGAGAACAAACAATATGTTAACACCGGCTTATGATCTCCTCTGCATAAGACCCCTCGCCGTCAAAAAAAAAAGAAGTAAGATATAGAGTGCATACCTTTGTTTGAGTTTCAACAGATTTGTTTAAAGAAAATGATTTAGATCATACTGGGCAGTGTTCAGCACTGAAGATAATATCTATGGTTTTCTAGGAGGAATGTAATACATTCGAATAGTGACTGCTAAAGAACAAATTATTGAGATAATAACCATGGAGATGTAGGAAAGAATTTGAGGAAATCTAACCTTTAAACCACCTAGTACCACATTACTTGCTTCTTAGTGGTATGTTAAAAGTATTTCTCACCTGGGTCTCTCTGAGTCGTTGTCCTGCTCGATCCGTCGCACACCTCCCCCTCAGGACATTCACAGTTCCCGCTGACGTCATTACACAGCAGTCCCGCGGGACAATTACACGTCTGCCTGCAGTAAGGTCCATACAGTCCAACGGGACACCGCCCCGTGCAGTGGTACATACTGTATGATGATGATGACGATAGAGGGTTCATAAATTCGTCTATGTCACTATCGGACGAGTCCTCATCGTACTCGGAATCGGACTCGTCCTCGTCGCTGTCCAGGTCACCACCTGATTGACTTGATCTACTTTGGGGAGGTTACGGTTGTGAAGGTTGAACGATGTTTTGTATTAGTTGATGGACGGGGTAGGTGCAGAGGTAAGAGGTAGGGGTGGGTGTAGAGGTAGGGGGTAGGTATAGAGGTAGGGTTGGTGGAGGGGTAACGAGTTGATTAACAAAGAGGAGGGCATGATGGAGCGAGAATTTTAAGCAAAAAGTTGTCTTTCGATTAATTATATGATAATCATTAGTGTGTACAAGAGTGGAATAAGAGAGGGCCAAACGAGAAAAGACTCGCTCAGATATGGCGCGGGAAATAAGCGTTAAAGAACCACAGCGGTTAAAAAAAAAAAAGCTCTGCGTTATAAGAAACAGAAATGGTAGGGGATACAATTTATGTCATCATTACAAATACCGCCGCGGTTTCGCAACGTCATATCGAGATGTGACAAAATAATAATTGTCGATTCATGTGAGAGCAATGTTACAATCTAGTTTTTAGGCAAATGGTGTTCGTCTAATTCTCAAAACTTCACCAGTGAATAGAACTCATATTTTGCCGTCTGTGCTTTGTTCTACATTATAGGATTATACTGAATATCGCTTATACGGTCATTTTAAAACATAGAACTATCAAGTTAAGACGCAAGCCAAAACATTAAGATATTCACAAAATAACACAACAATTAATTGCAAAATACATTAAAAAAAGTAACGAAGTATTGGTGCACCCCATGCACCAACCAAGCATCGCTTCTTACAGCATGCCCCTTCGTCCTTACGCATAGGTTTAAGGCAATGATGATCTTATATATAATTTCAATAATTTGTTTATTTTGTTTGAGAATTTAAGACATTGTTCTATTAAAGTTTAATTAATAAATCGATATGTACCATGCAACGGAAGCAAATCGAATCATAACAATAATAATACTACAGCATTATTATGCGCCATCGATCTAGTAAACTATTCTGAGGCGCAGAGGGAGATGATTACCCTGGCATTAGCACGGCTGCCATTACGGCGCTCTAGCATTTTAAGGAATTAATTCCTGCCAGGTACCCATTTACATCACCTGGGTTGAATGTGGCAAATATACATCAACGTCTTGCCAAAGGACATTAGTGCCGCGGCGGGACTCGAACCGCGGACCTTGTGACCAATAGTCCGGTGACGTATCCACTCGACCACGACACCTCTACAATAATAGATTAATATATTTTTTTTAAAACAGTGTACAACTTACGATGCGGCATATCCTGGGCACATACAGAGCCCTGTATCAGGCAGACACTTGGCTGTCGAGGAGCACTGACACCTCTCTTGGCAGTTCCTACCGTAGGTCCCTCCTGGACATGTGCTGTCACAGAATGTGCCGATAAAACCGTTACGACATCTGCATACTCCATTGGACTTACAGGTACCACCATTCATGCACTCTCCACCACAGACATTGAGAAAGCCTGCTTGGGTCAACGCACCCAGGTACATATCTAAGGTAGTTAGAGAGTGAACAGTAAAATGAAAGTTAATCATAGTTGGACAGGTCAAAGAGGCTGAGGTCTTTTGCCGAATTTCAGCATTTCTGTATCTGTTAGCGATCGAGTGAAAATGAAATTTCATGACCAAATATCGGCCTAATAGATCATATATACAAAGAACAATACAAATAGTTCAAGACCTATACCAGAATTATATGAGGTGACGGCTGCCGAATATAAGGTTACGAATGAAGAATGCCCAATTAGACAATTTCACAATAATTATGATGCTCGAGGTGGGGCTGTGACCCGAAGCCTCCCCCCTCGTGCGTAAAATGATCACAATGTTACTAATAGGTTAGTAATCAGCCTACGTCGTCTTCCAGACAAGTCTTTTCAAGGGGTTCTCCTTGATCAGATACAGCCTAGCTATACTCACTTGCAGGACTGGACACTCTGTTCCTTGGAGGCCTAGATCTGCACAGGCACTCTCCGGTATCTGCGTCACATTGGCACCCGGTCTTACAGTTACAGCGATGCTGGCATGTTGTACCCCAGTAGTTCCTCCTGCAGCGAGAGACACACCTGTGGTTTCGTAATAGAGGGCAGAAGAAAAGGAATTATGGTAGATTTTAAACTGGAAGAATGGAGACGTGCGGACGAGACTTAATAATATCGGATCAATGGTGTAGCTTGGGCCAGGAGTTCGACAGGCAATTATGGTCTTATTAGTAGATAACACACGCGCAAGAACTACCCGACAATGTTGAGAGCGAGAGAGAGAGAAAGAGATTAATCTTCCATATTCTCTTTTTCTCTCCGAGGAGAAGTGCCCGAGCCCTCTCCCGTATCTACGCCAAAAAATGGCAAGGGAACGCGGACAAATAAATAATGAAATGAAATGCCGTGGACAGGAACGAAAAAAAGTCTTTGTAATTGCCTTCTTTTGTAAATGATAAAAGAACTTTTCTTTTTCACATTAAGGCTTGTTAGAACAAGTATAATGGTTCAAAGAAAGCTTATTTATACCATTTAGGTATACGTACGAATACTTATATGTGATCTAGGTTTTTTTAAACTATTATCTTGCAATAAATAGTATTGTTCAAAATGAAACTCAAGATGAAAATATTTTCTTTTTAAGCGTCGAATGTGAATCCAAACTGAAACATAACAAGCAAGACTAAAAGTGAACCATGACTTTTAAAATCTGAAACTATGATGATCATCTGAATCAACGACATGCAACACGACCTACCTGTCTCTATCTAGACATGAACACACCCCTGTCATGGGGTCACAGCCTGCCCCCTCGCCACATTTACACCTCCTTAAACAACCCTGTCCGTAATACCCTACAGCACACGGCATGAGACAGCTCAATCCTCTCCAACCAGGTTTACAATAACATCGACCGCCATCTCGTGTCACAACTCCTCCATTCCGACAGGGGTGCGCTGATGGGGGAAGAGAAAGGAAAATAACGTCCAAATCAACTTAGTGCAGAAAGTTCGCTGGTTTTTAATTTGTTCACCAAAGCGCCTGGAGCTGCTAATGCCTCCCTGACATATACACTCTCACTACTTGGGTAAAATATTAACCTGACCCATCAATAGGTAAATGTTATTCCCAAACTTGGATACATTTTAGCCAATATTACGAATATACGATCTTACCCTACAAACATACCGGTTCCTACAGTACCCAATACTGAATGAAATTTTACCTAAATGTTTTTTTAGTGTAATGATTTCCTTGCAAATCATGGCATTTCTTCGAAATTCCTGCAGTTATATCTTTAAAAAAGCTTAGGGGCCCCTGGCGACTTACCCAGTCTACAGGGAGTGTTCGGGTAGAGCAGAGAGCAACACTCGCGGTACATTCGCCAATCGTTACTCAGGTAAACCGTTTCATTCCTGTTAGGAAGAGAACAAATACAAGAAAAGTTCGATTTAAAGGAGAAAGAAACCAAGCAAACATTAGCTCATAATCTTATTTGAATAATTCCAGATAAAAATATATCTAGAAATTACTTGTTTTTGATTATTCAGTCATTAAAACAATAACTCCAACATTTGCAGTTTCCTCGCTAGTCATTCTCCAAAAGGAGTCGCCATTTTGATTGAAATAGTGATGTCAGAGTAGTACAACTTGTGAGGTACCAACCGTTACCCATTGGTTACACCTATGGAGATCAATAAACAACTAGATGATTTGATCTCATCTTAATTTATATCACAGTACATGTATTCGTCAATCATGAGATAGTATATTGACAAGTGAAAACAAAAACGTATGACTTGATATATAACTTTAATAGCTCATGATAAAGTATTGAGATGATAAAAGTGTGGAATACAAATATTTCAGTTATCGACGATCTTTTTCATGTAAGTTCAAGTAGACTCATAAATTATACTATATATAGATCTTATGGATATTTTTATCGCATCATAAGCTTGTCCTTGTTTACATTTCAGTGTTTACATATTGTTGTTTATTTATCTAAGTTTGTCAGATCATCATGATGCCCCCCAAAAAACTAAGATTGATCAAGCATGGTTTGTGTATATACATTCCAGAGTGAAATCGCGTTTTTCATAATCGTACTTCGTGCTAATCGTCCATGTATTATTAGATTGAAGGTCCTCGCACTCGCAAAATACCAATTGATTAATAAAAATAGATCGTAGTTCTCAACACGGCTATCAGCTCTCCGACAGCCGATCCTTTAATTGATCGCCTGTAATTACATGCTCTCCTAGCTGCATAAACCCGTCTTAATAAACCCTCTCCATTTCTGTCAAATCACCGTTACCAGTGAAGTCTAGACGTAGACTCTAGGAATAAACCGCACAGGTGTGTACAAATCCTTATCTTAACCTTCCCCACGCAGTCTCAACCAATTGAGTGGGAGTAAACTTGAAAACAAAAATACTCCAATCGGAAACCAGGGCTGACAAAGTTATCACATCTTCTTTGCTGCAATATAACACCTTTGCTGTCTGATTGGTATTTCCGTTATTTCTATTTGTATAAATTAATGTGCAGATACTAGAGAGTAACTATCAATATAAGTCCACTTTTGAAGTACTCGATAATTTTTTTCCTGGCGTTTTCCTTCGATTGACAGTGACACCTTGTCGACTTGTTTTGATGCTGAACAAGCATTGCGGTTGATCGTCTGAAGACAGTATTGTCATCAGGCTTCTATGGTCAGACAAAAATGGGAAAAGTAGCAAATTATCATTTAATTTACCATCTTGAAAGAAGACAGGGAAAGGAAATGACATCAACTTTCGGTTTATATCTTTTTATCGAAAGGCTACCTGTCTATCCCATCCCTGATATTGCTGACCACAATGAGTTCAACAGAAGTAGCCGAACTCATTGGGTCTTCTGGACATAAAGTCATTCAACTGTTATAATAGAGGTGTCGTGGTCGAGTGGATACGTCACCGGACTGTCGATCACAAGGTCCGCGGTTCGAATTCCACCGGGGCATTAATGTCCATTGGCAATTCGTTGATCTACATTTGCCACACTCAACCCAGGTGATGTGACTGGGTACCTGGCAGGAATTAATTCCTTGAAATGCTAGAGCGCCGTAATGGCAACCGTGCTAGAGCCATGGAAATAATCTCCCTCTGCGCCTCAGAATAGTTTACTAGAAAGATGGCGCATAATAAATGCTGTAGTATTATTATTATTATACTGACAATGGCCATGTAGGCTCAGAAACTACATTAATTTATCTCACCACTTTAACCAATTACCTACGGGAACAGGATCACACCTGTGGGAATGAGAGTATTCGATCAGTACTCGATGGGTTAATATGTCATATTAATGATGAAGAATAACGTTCTCATTTGACCCATCATTGTGTCCCTTTTGCAGCCAACATCAGATTCTGTAGAACTTTGCAGGAATTATGAATATGTCATGTATGTCCTATCTGTGGAATTTAAACATTAGCAGTGTTCTAGTATTCAAATTATGCAAGAAAATCCGTTTACCTTCTATTCTTTACTGCCAGACACTATTGAGTGACTGACTGACGTCTTTTTTCTTTGGTGCTATCATACATTAAATGAGCTGTAACAGGTACATGAGCATTTGTTTACATCAATAACTCCCTACTTGTAATTGCCAATATTAAACAGATTGAATCTTTGTGCAGCACAAAACGTACGACCATTCGGTAAAAGGGTCTGAACATCAGACTATTACTTAAGTGATTGCAGTCACTTAAGTCGATTTGACAACAAATAGTCGTTATTTTCCCACTAAAAGCTATTTTCAAGCCCTTTCGTTTTGAGAGAAGTTCTAAATTAGTATTGTCTTTCAAATGCCGTTGGAATTTATCCTTTTCACTTTTTTGGCCTGTAAATGGGACATAGTACCTTTAAGTAATCCTGCAATCACCTCTTGCAACCAAGCATGTAGCAGGCGTGCGGAAGATCCCCATCAAGACCTTGATCATCCAGGTGCGAAGCGGGTTTAAGTCATGGAGGGGCCACTGACGTCATGGCAAAGGGGAAGGTCTGCATGTCTTACCAAGGAGATCTCTTTGGTCTTATCAAGGTAAAATGTATGAGTGTTTGGGAGAGGTCGTATTCTTTTGTTTTCACGTTGCCTCCCCGTCACTTTCTTTCCCTGTATTTGGAGGGATGGGTGTCATTCGATTGGGGACATGTGCCCCCCCCCCCACCCCCTGTTCCTGCATGTCTCCTCATATCCAAACCACCAGGAGGATATAGGCACACTGGTTCTCACCGAGGCGAATGACCCACTCGAAGATGGGATAGTTGTCAAAGAATTCACTGGGTGGTTGTGAAGACGCAAAGAAACTGAAAACAACTTTGCTTAGAATTTCCGACTTATAAACACATGGCTTAACGACATACACCATGCAGGATCTATCTGACCCGTCCCCTGGTTAGATAGGAGTGATATAATACAAAGAGGAACTGAAGAATCGAAAGTGTATGAAAAATATGTTAAAGGTATCAAACTACAGATTGATATCTTTAAAAGGTGAGGACATTGGGTCAACTGAATGGGGGACGGGGTCAAATAACCACTTGTGAAAAATCATAATCATTTAGTAATCAATATCGACTGGGAGTCATTGATTACAATGACGCGGGAAAAGAGATGAAAACATAGGCAACATGAACACAATGAGGAAGTTTACTATGCTAGTAAAATCACACCTTCAACCTATAAAAGTTTGAAATACTGTATTCATCGTAGATTAAGCTCTTTAATGAAATCCAAGCAAGAAGCAGATCTTTGTTTTATTTCTTATAAATCGGTTGAAAGTAATAGAATATTAAGTGGTATTATAGTAATAAAAGTAGTAGAAGTATCAGTGGTTAAGGTAGGCACGTGTAGCAGTATAGCGGTACTGGTACGGTCATGGTAGCATGTATCAACAGCAGCATCATAGTATATATATATATATATATATATAGCAGCAACATAAAAAGCATTTGTAGAGATAGTTAGGTATAGATGAGAGTATGAAGACGAAGACGGGGATGAAGAACAAGGAGAAGTTGAAAAAGAAGAAGAAGAAGAAAAAGAAGAAGATGTAGAAAAAGCAGAAGGCAGTAGTAAAAAGAAGAAAGAAACTATTTTTGTTAGGAGGATGAAAAAGACATACAGGTAGAACAAATAGAGAAAATATGATGCTATAAGCGTTTGTATCAGATAGAAGAGTCAGTGATTTTAATACCTCTCTTCAAAGGTAATTTGAGCATCGGCAGAAAAGGTGAGGTCACGTAATGAGCACTCTTCCAGTTTTAATCTAACCTTTTTCCGTTTTACCAGGTGCGCATCAAAACGGTTCCTCACACGCTCCGACATGGATTTGTAAAGATTGCTGTTACACATCAATTTACTTTCAATTTAGTTGACATGATTTCGGAATTAGTGAGCCATTCCGATTCGACATGAGGAAATTAGATAATATAGCCCAGCATTTCCCTAGGATTAAGATTTTAGAATCATAATTTATTTAGGTAAAATCGAATTATTCAGTTTAAACATTTAGTACGTCCGGCTGTCGATGTTTTTAATCAACGCTGTATAATAATATCTCCTATCACCTGTAAAGAGATTTTGCGCAATCATGAATGCAATTAGATGAAGGTAGAGAATTATGTACGACTTTAGTCGAATTATTATGGATATAATATTAGATGATTCCCGTCAGAAATAAAAGTCCAAATTATTTTCTTTAATTTGAGATGTGTGAGAGGCATTTTTCCCTATGATAATTTACTATGAATAATGTATTGGAGGTATAATAATGATAATTGACAATGATAATGATGGATCCCAAACCTTAAACCCCTTTCCAAAATCACTATCTTGTAAAATGGTGATAATCTAGCTTCCAATCTGCTACCGTTTACAACTGAATTTTCCTCAAATCTACTCTCGACCGAGAAAATGTTAAAAATATACAGTTATCGAGTGCTATATTGTAAATTGTATATTTCAAGTGGTAAAACAATTCTATATTTGTCAGATCTCAAGTGTAATATGAGACCATCAGATTATCCTAGGTATTGACGTGCATTTGGGTCACACTCGGACATTACTACAAACCTTGACTTAAGAAACAACAACCTCGAATAACATTAATATCTTATCGGTGTCAAAATCATATAGCGTTCTAGTTTCTGTAAGTTGCACACCCTGAGAAGCTTCAGAGAGGGAAGGTGAGGCAAAATGTAGTTTTATGCCCCGAGCTGATAAAATTATGTTGACAGAAATTTCCATACAATAGGCATCCATAATATTTCATCATGACGGAAGAGATTGATCCCTTAAAGTGTTCTTCGGGATATTGATATGAACATTTACGTAGAGGACGGAAGTATTAAAATGAGACGCTGATAAACTGAACCAAAGTTTTAAGTGGTGATTAAGGAAGAAAAAGTGATTCCATTTTCTTCTCAATAATTGGCCTACTATTGTTTTGACTATGCCAGCTATACCATCTTTGTTACATGTTATCGCATTGATGGTATTTTCTTGAATAATTGATTCCTCTTTGATTTCTATCCCATTACAAACAAAATGTTTCGAACTCAATAAAGACGAAAATATGCAAGGATTCAAATGTATACTTGAACCAACCGTCTCCTGTAAATGAGTATAAAGACTTAAGAATGAGGGTTATTTCACAACATCGTATTCCTTTAAAATCACACCCTTATTTTCCAGAGGTTTTTATGTTGGTTTCGTTTTCCTATATCATTGGCAGCTAAGATGCCCAAGACACTATTGTAGGCTTATATTGAGAATGATGAGGCAAAATAAATGTATGAGAAAGGGAAAGCGCATGTTTTTCCTGAGGTCTATCACTTTGATCACGAGTTTCACTTAGGAAAAAGGATATCCTACCAGTATAATAGGTTTGCACAAGATCACATTAGGGACTGTGATTATGATGTAAGTATGTATTTGCAGGATTGATACAAAAACTACATCAAACGCGGTTGATGGAAAGTTCATAGTGGAGGGGTGCCCTGGAAAACAATCACAACTCAATTCACAACAACTTGAGACTATTGACTTATTATAAAGTCTGTATAATGAATAAAATATGTGAAAGTATTCGCCTCTCTTATACTTCATCCAAACACATGCTGGGTATTGAGAGCTTTGGTGGTCCAAACATGAGACACATCAAAAAGTAAAATGAAAGAGTCAAACGAGTCATCATAACTCTAAACAATGCAGCCAAAAATATGAGAAAAATCTTTTGGTTTGAATTGTTATTCATATAGAGATGTAGAAGATTAAAGGCCTATTAAGGGATATACAAAGTGCCACTCCCAAATGAATTGTTTAAAGATAGAAGAATTCGTCATCCTTTTTAAATAGAGATGGAGAAAATTAGAACAATCTGCAGCTTAATATTTGACCCTTTTGTTGATAAGGTCCACAAAAGAACGCCTATCCTATTTACACGTAGCCCGGAAGTACGACATGGGTATAGACTAAATACATGTATATTAGTGCGCACACCTTGTTATTACCTTAGGGCATTTCACTTCAAGACAGACGTGTTCCCTAAGAAAATTAGATTTTATCACATATACAGATAATAAGCCTCATGCCCTCATTTACAAAAAGAAAATGCATTTAAACGAGTCACAGGACAATTCAAAGAACAAAATAAACACTCACTATCTCCCCCCTCAAGAAAAGGAGAGAGTTATATCCCCTATTGTTGTAGGAAAAGGGACGATGCGTTCACAACTTAAAAAAAAAACTGGGTCAAGAAAAGTTTGTCATTTATGTCAAAGTAGGGGCAATCTGATACGGTGTGAACCCTTCACCGTACCCGTCCGTCTTCTACTTCCTACAGACAATGATGGTCGAATTGAGCCAATATCCGACTGATTTATATAAACAGGCTTCCATGGAGGTAGATCAAGTTTCGTCTGATAATGGACATCAACAATGAACTTGGAAATACACCGTGACTGCGAGGCCCATGAGAGTTTCCCATTCACCCCTTTCCCCCCTCTCCTGGGGGCAAGGAGGGGGTTCACCGTGAATTTTTACCTTAAAACAGACGAGAATGAAATAACAATTCATATTGCTTTGCAAAAAACACCATGTGTCGCTCTATATCAATATGACGAATTCGTATTAGATTTCATTAAAAATTACCGATTGAAATTGACGGGTGTTATGGACTTAATCATTCTGTAATTAGCATGACAGTTGCATTATAAAGTAGTTAATCTTATTCACACACGTGCAGTCAATCAGGTTGTCGAATAATGACATTATAATATGATGTAACATTTGTGTTTACTGGACTGTTGTTGTTTTTAATCATTAGGTGCAACAGCCGGTCGGGGGGGGGGGGGGGAAACAAATTTAAAAAGCGCAGTTACTTGTCTTAGCCCCTTATCCTCCATACAATTTAACAGCTATTACTTCAAATTAAGCTAACCGATATAATATGTATAATACAACACTGTATAAACCTGATATAATTTTGTATTCTAGGACCAATACCCACTGAACTATTACCCTCCATTGACAGCAGCCCCGGAAAGTTACAGCGGAAAAGAAACTACCTATTATTAGGATAACTACCCCTGGACAACATTACTGCCACCTATATAGGTCGTTCTACGGCAGTAGTACTTCGGACAACTACCCCTGAACTTATAGTCATAGATTAATTTTAAGTACTCAATTGATAGTTGGGTATTGGGGAGTTGTTAAAAGTCCAAGCTAAGTGTCACAGGAATACTTGTTCTTGCCGGGGACAGTTTTTAAGGGAAAAGTCGCTCAGAGGTAATTGTCCCTGGGGTAGTATTCTGGTGGTAATATTCTAGGAATAGTCGTCCTGATAAATTATGTATTGCTGTTATACGTTGACAAAATTAACATCAACATCTTATAATACGCAATTTTTTTAGGGGGAGGGGGTATTTATCCTTTCTTTCAATGACCAGTAGTATGTGGTTTTATTATGAAAATACGCCAAATAAAGGACTTGCTATAGCAGCAAATTCATAGAACAAGAAATAATGCAGCTAAAATTATGAAAACTGTAATCATTATGGAAGTCTCATGAGTGTTAGATGTAAGACACGAATGCATGAAATATAACAGATGTATTGGAAAGAAGCACACGAGTGTAAGAGCGTGACAAAAAACGAAATTAAAAGTTTCAAACGAAAACCATCGAATTCAGATACGAAATATATGAGAAACTGAAGATTTCTTTTTTTTTCCTAAGCGACTTAGAGCTAAACATTGGAAATCAGATATTCCTGTGCTTTTAGGATTATTCTTATATCTTCTTCTCAAATCAAAGATTTGCTCTTGCAAAGAATAAACAAAAAGTATCTGCCCAATATCAACTCGGATGATTAGAAGGAATTGAGAGGAAAAAATGAAAGATTAAAACGCAGAACATTTTCAGCGGAAATTCAATTAAAGTTTCCTGTGCAGTCTCATAGTTGAGGAAAGACATTTTAAAGGAACATTTTGAAATACAGGCAGGAAAAACGTCTAAAACTAAGTACCTTGTGAAGCTAGACAATATACTATTCCAGACTAATGGATGGGGCTTTAACAAAAATACATTGCGAATGTCCTCCTGCATAAATGAACGTGAAAGTATTAAGCAATGCAATGGGGTGTAAACCATTCAATTAACATGGGTAATCAAAATGAATGCCAAAGTATATTCTATTGTATATTGAAATTGAATATGTCCTTTCTACTGTTACGTTCTCAAACGTTCGCTTTTATCTGTATGTATAGAGCGCAGAATGGCTTCTTGATAATTAAAAAAAAAATTATGTTTCTTGTCACACAGAGTAGTATCTCTATCAAAGCTTCTGATAAGGTCCCCCCCCCCCCCCACCTGATTTTATGATCAAATTAGATATGAACATATCCATTTAATAATTATTTTAAACATCCTCTAATTTGTGCATTTCTTTCCTATCTGCTCGCAAGCAGAAAAGGGCGCCCCTTTTTAATACTTGTGCCCCGGTTTCCAGGCCCATGCATGCTCGCTTACCTTGCATTAAGGTAGTCATTACGTTTTTAGGTCATAATTCTAAATCAAAATCAGTTTGCGTAAAAGGGAAAGTGCTTTTATGTCTTCGATCTAATATTAGACTACATCATTACGTTTTTAGGTCATAATTCCAAATAAATATCAGTTTGCTGACACCCCCACCCCTCTCTCTCTCTCTTTCTTTTCACAATCATTAAGCACACTTGCTCAACCAAGGAACAGTGCACGTTGTTGTCTATTTCTGGTACAGAAATGACGCACTCATGTTTCTTTTAAACTTCGCATGTATTCAGACGGTTGAGAAAATAGATTAACGCTTTCCGGGATAGGTTCATGGTCGTGCCACTTTTGTTCTTTAATTAAACAAAATCATAAGTATATTCTACTCTCTCCATTGTAAGACTAACCAGCGTATTTTAAGAAAGATATCAAAGTGGTATAGGTTATAACTTTTCATTCTATCAAATTTGAAGATCAATAATAATTACAATCTTGAAGATGCTGTAAATTTGGGCGAGCACCTAAACACTGAACGTTTTATATCAAACTAGACTAATACATGAGAAGATTACATGAAAATCCCATTGATATTTAACAAATATTAGGAGAAATTAGCGTGGCAAAATGATCGATTGAATCCATCTTCATCATGATTGTTTCTTTCTCTACTCAGCAACCAACTTCCATTATTGCATAGTCATGAACAGTGATATACACTATTTGGAAGTCAAGGAAATAATAGCCAAAATATGGGAAATAACAACAGAATGAATCCCTCGGAAACGGGGCATGACTAGGATATAAATCAGACGAATCACTGACATCGAGGAGACAAGTAAACATTTACTACAACCAATTAAGAGACCTTACTATTTCGTGTTTCTATGGTTACAGGGGATGTAGTGCCTCCCACATACCTCATCTACCAAGAGGCGAATGTTCCAGACCTCGGATGTGAATCACTTTCGCCGGTGAGGCGGGCGAGTTCTAAATCAGTCAGCGATTTACAATGGGCTCATGATCAAAACCTTGTCAAGGCTGGTTGTCTTTCTTTATTGTTAAGTTCTCGTTGGTGTATGACTCTGTTTCTTACGGAGGATGAAGCATCATTCATTTCAGGCATTTCTCAAATACTTTAATCACATAACAGACAGGTTACATTATCACGGCTAATACTATGATGACGTGCCGTCATGTTGCAAAAGAACGATCAACTATAATATGCTTTGTGTGCTTTTAATCTTTAGGTTGTATAAAGAATCTTATCTAATTTTGATAATGGACCATCCAGACATTACATCACATGTGTACAGCTTTCATCAATGATTGCAATTGGGGGAAAATTGAACAAAGAAAAAAGATTAAAGATACTTAAAGAACTGAGGAATGTATCATTTTTTAAATTAAATTTTTATTAACATCCTTCCAATTCGGAAATTGAGATTGATATCTAGGCCCAATGATGGTGAAAGCTATGTATGGTATGATAGGTTGTTTTATTTGATAGCGATGATTTTTCTGTATGCATGTGTACATTACTTTCGAAAGAGGACGGATAAAAGTAGGTTTTGTGGTTGAAATTGGAGGGGGCGTGCTGGCCGCGGGAGTGAAGTAAGGAAATGAATTTTGGCTGTTCTCAGTTGGTGAAGCCATTGCGTGAGAGAGCAAAAGTGGAGAATGCCAAGTTCGGGCAGCTAAATCGAGCTTATCTAAGCTGTTAATGGTTCTCAACTCTCAAACTTTTGCTCCTAAAGTTGGACACAACATTGACTTGGGTGGTCATCAATGATCACGATAATCTAAAGCACCCTGGATGATAATGGTCTGACCCACATTGACCCGGATGGGTATCCAGGGACGCTACCGGGATCACCAGGGAGGAATGCTGTCAGAGAAGGGGGAAGGGGGAGAAGCGAGGAGAAAGAAGGGGTTGGGCGTCGGATGGGGGTCACATTGACTCATCCTTCTACACACTCAGTTAGTCGAGACATAGACGGTGAAGAGATCACTGACAATGCAGACAATTCAGAATGAGGGCCTCTTCACTCAAGACAAGTTGAGATTAAACGCAACTCAGATCAGGCGGCTACACTCCTCAATTAAAGAGGCCACAGATTCTGTAATGAGCAGCTGAAACATTTTATCAGTCAAATGTCTGCATATTTGATTTCGTTAAATGATACCTAACGACGATATTACTAAGTGTATCGATTTTAAGAACAATCATCAGAAATGTTGTCGAACTTGAAAGATTTAACCCCTTCTATACTTAAATGAGCAGTTATTTCGCGCAGTTATAGAGGCTACCCTGGGTAAACAAGCCATATTAATACTATTAATATATTTGAGACATGGGGCGCAAATTTGGACAAACACACACAAAAAGAAGAATAGATTACTCATAGTTACAACTATTAGAGTTTCATCCACGTTGGACACAATATGAATACAATCATGGCTAAATATTGAGATCTCTCATGAGGCATGCAGGGGTACATCTGGGTTTTCTGTGAACTCGGTATGAAACAACCTGTTGACAGAGACGAGAGTGTGTCATGCAGGTTTGATGAACGGTTGTCAGCATTTGTGAATCTCATAGGATAAGATGTAACCAGGTAATCCCTTCTAGTCAAACTTCATAACACCAATCATGAGTGAGCAGAAGAGAATCAAACTTGGCACCCCCTCCCCAGTATATAGCCTGAGCTTATTTAAAGTGACCCCTCCCTGGGAAGGGAAAAATAATACGGACTTCGGTGCAGTGAAGGCATTTTATCAGCTAACACGGCTGCAATGATATAGTTAAATGCGTGAGCTAATAAACATTTCGTTAAAAAGATTATAATTACTTATGATGTTTTTTTTTTTTGGGGGGGGGAGAGGGAGTTAACTGCGAGTTTTGGGATGGCACCTCCCCTATCGTTCTAATTGCCTGTAGTCGTATAGAGAAAAGAACATGGGAAAAGAGCAGTTTAATTCAATGGAATTACACTGTTCATTTATTGACTTATCGGAGTAAAAAAAAATGATCACATAATTAAAACATCTACATAGGCAAAAGTTAAAATGTATTGGGTACAGTGAAGAACCCAAGAGAAACAATGTGTGTGGAGGGTGGGATGGGCGAGGGTAAGGAGCCTTATACTATGAGAATATAAAGTGATAAATAAAAAAATTAAAATTAAAGGCAAAAGAGAGAGTGCCTTCCAGATGATCATTGAGTCTCTCCTGATCGGGTGCCCCTGCCTGCCTGGAGTGGGTATAACCATGACCTCATAAGGACAACGTTTATCTACTAGGTAATACGAGACGCGATGTATCTAGGCGATGTTATTAGTCAGACTACTGCTGAATCACCCTTTAATGAAAGCTCGGGGATAGGTAAGATGTAAACGGACCCAGGAGAATGACATCTGAGGGTGAAGGAAAAATCGATGATCTACAAAGCTGCGCTTCTAACTTGTCGAATTATATACAAAACGAATTACAACTAGGAATATTAGTCACAGACTGAGGTCCAATCGTCCTTGAACAAAGAAAGCGGTGAATCAAAATGCTATAAAGAAAAGTTGAGATGTAATTACTTCTGAGTTTAATAAAGAGTTGGATAACGAAAAAATACATCGTCCTGCCTACAGCAGTTTCGATTATTTGATTGTTCTTTGTCTTTGATATGATCAAAAGTATGCTTAATCGTATTTGATCCTCAATCTTATCGAGTAAGATCACACTCACGTAGCCAACCAGAAATGGGTAGGGGTGGCCACACCCTACCCCTTACAATATTGCCCCCATGGGATAAATATAAACATTTTGTCAATCCAGTGAACATGACAATTTGGTCGGTTGGCCTTAACTTTCGTCGGAAAATGTTGAGTGTGTAGTCTCTACCTCATGCTATGATACGGTACATTACTTGAGCATCCTTTCTACAGTTATGAAATTAAATATTAAAGCCTGAGCTTATATAACACTATGACCAAGTGACTTATTGTGTCTCTATTAACTTCATTACCCGTTTTTAATCGAGCTTTTCGTCATATTTCAATAATGATACTCGATGTCTCTCATCAAATGAGGGTGGTGATATTTGCTCAACCCTGGGAAGACACCGTCAAAAAACCCCACCCTAGTCGGTATCCAAACCTGACCCCCTCATCGATTCTTTCTTACTTTTTACCCGTATCTCCTTTCTGTTTTTTTTTCTGTCTCTCTGTCTCTCTCTATCCCTCCATCTCTCTTTCTCTCCTACGGTTGTTCTACGGTTGTTCCTCTCCCTCATCCTACCATTCTCTTATTCTCTCTTCCTACTTGTTTCCCACCTTTTTTCGACTCTTATAACGTCCCTGGACAGGCATAATCGGTGGGATAAATCCCCTGTCGGAAAAGAAAAAGAAAAAGAAAAACTGAGGAAGAGAGGGTTTAGCTCATTTCAGCTTCACCCCTTTCCCCTTGTTTACCCCCTTGAGGTTCCCCGGGGCTGCCCCGGCTTCGATGAGCTCATAATCCAATTCATGTTCACGAATCAAGAGA
Organism: Strongylocentrotus purpuratus; assembly: GCF_000002235.5. Lineage (NCBI taxonomy): Eukaryota > Metazoa > Echinodermata > Echinoidea > Camarodonta > Strongylocentrotidae > Strongylocentrotus > Strongylocentrotus purpuratus. Next base: position 33,075,032 of record NW_022145612.1, on the reverse strand, counting down.
GAATAAATGAAATCAAGACAATAATGCAAAGGTCAATAGAATGACTTTAATGGGTTGTCAGAGATCAGTCACATCCCATTAATGTGTAGAGTCGTGAAGTGATCTACGTGTTATAGGACTGCTTTCTAGCTAGTCAAACCTTGCATCGAGAGTATGAAATGACGGTTATTCACTTGATCAGCTCTGATCGACGATGTCATCAAGATTGAAAGTGATGTTATCAAGTCGCCTTGCTCACTTCTTGAGACTTTTGTCAGAACTGTCAAGAAGAAAAAAAAGACAGTCATCGCCTCTTTCCTCCTCGATTTTGAATATCATCTTGCTTCGCTCATCTCATACTCCAATGTGGATACAGAAGAGAGGCGAAACGACTGCCCCCATTATTGACGAGTAAAAAGAAAACATTAAAAGGCCTTTTCTGGTTCCCGCTAACCCTGGATCCTGTACAATTTTACTCGGAAATTGTGACCCCCTCATATTAAAAGAGCCTGGGAGGGCCAGCGGGATTCCCAAAATAATATTCCCGGAGGAAATATTCATGAATGTTGGGAATAATTAAATTGCTCGTAACCACATCACTCTCTCTTATTCTGCTCTCTATGGGGACCGATTGTTGGATGATTGCCACCAGGAAAGTGTGAAAATTGCACAAAACGCTGAAAATTAGTTTCTAATTTCGCTGTAAAAGATCACAAAATGTTGCTGCCAATTTCTCAACTTAGAACTTAATAATTAGAATTGGCAACTCGGGGTGACCCATTGTCTGTTGCTAATGACATTAACTTATTAGTAGTTTTACATATGTTTTATTCATTTCAGAATGCATTAAATTGCACAAAACCATGATGACGTAAAAAGTGATGATTTTTTGCAATTTTTTACGTTTCATAAGAAAGAACAATACTACAAATTTAATGACTGATTTATATTATCAGATGTTTAGATCAACACTAATCAGTATAGTGACAGTTGTAATAACAGCGTATATATAGGCCTACATTACGATATAGACACTATACTGTCGGAAGATTATCAGCTGATGTACAAACGAACAACGGTCATCATGGCACTAAAATAAAGTGTTGTATTATAATATTTCCGGATCAATTGGTGGCGAATAGATTTCCGCATGAACCCCCCACCCCCCCCCCCGAACAAAAGAAAAAACAAACAAAACAAAACACGATGTTATGATATTACATGAACATCTACTGGTATTTCAGGAATAGCATGCACACACAGACACACAAAACATATCCAGCAGAAAAACACGAAATTTGAGGGAAACAGGCTGTAGGCCTGCGATGGGAATACCTTTATTTTTCATATTGGGGGTGGCATATTTGAACCCTTCATAGATCCACGTTTGCGTGTCACTGGTTTTTCGACATAATTTAAAGGTAAAGACCAGTATTGGAAAAGCCCCAATTTCAAAAATTGAAATGGAAGCTCTCATTACCAATCATGTGAAAGAATATGTTTTGACTAATACATGATGATAAAAAAATTGCTGGGAAACCGCCTACTAATTCATATATTTGGTAAATTTGTTTCTCTCATGGTCTGGGAGAGATATAGGGTAGTCCCATATATATCTTTCTGTGTATAGTGCTTGTAACTTTACGAAGAATGGGCCAAATTTCTTATCATTTTGATGATTCCAGAACCTTGCAGATGCTAGATGCTAGATGATCAACCTTTTCTGATCGATTCCACAACGTTTCTTTCACAATGCAATCGCATGACCATAACTGGTCTATACCTTTAAGAAATAGATTCAATATCAAACTGAGATCTCATTGTTCCTATACGCTGATTTAAGTATAAATTATTGGCAGAAAAGGGGAGAATCCTAATGCACATAATATTTGGACGAGGCTGCTTTCTTTGGTTTTTCCTTGTTATAAAGGAGCACGGTAAAACGGGGTATACTGGAACAAACATTGGAAAAACGGTTGTTGATATCTTACTTCCAAGGAATAATGCAGACTGACCCTTGCCATTTGTAATTATGATGATAAAAACAATAAGAAAAAGTATTTTAAAAATAAAATCATCATGTAGTGTCTGCTATAAATGCCCATTCTAGAACTAACACATCCATTATCCACGATATCAGACCGTTTTCTGAAATATTTAAGAAGCAAGGTTTTCATGTCCAATAGAGGAGGAAGCTATTGTCAGCAGCTAGGATATGAGAGGATTTACGCACTTGCTAAAACAGAATTGACCGTAGATGAACCGATCATTAAAATCCCTTATGGTTTGATTAGAAGCTTACTCGAACGTGGCTTAAATATAGGTGTAGAGTTTTTGAAAGTATGCCAACAAAATGGTTTTAAAGTTGTTTCCGATAGCGGCTAATCTTTTTGGGGAGATTCCCTGTGAAACGGATCGACCGATGATTATCAGAGATCCTTAACAAAAGTGGAGTATATAATAGTATCTGTCTCAATCTCACACTTTGCACATTTTGACAAGATTCCGGAGAAAGATTAAGCAGGGAAGTGGAATAGATGGAGAATGTGGGAGTTAACGGGTAAAAACAATGAAAAGATCATGATGATTATTTGAATGTCAAATGTGCAGATAGGGGAATGAGAATGAAAATATGGAAAAGAGCTTATAGGTATGAGGGAGAGAGAGAGAGAGAGAGAGAGAGAAAGAGAGAAACACACACACACATAGAGTTGTGAGTGTGTATGTGAATGATTGAAAAACAAAGATACATAAAGCCAGAGAGACAGAAAGATATATAGATAGAAAGAGAGAGAGAGAGAGAGGGGGGGGGGAGAGAGCATATGTGTGGGAGAGAGAGCATATGTGTGCTAGTGTGTGTGTGTGAGGGGAGGGGGAGGGTTGAGAGACAAAAAGACAGAGAGATGTAGATAGAGAAAGAGAGATTGAGGAGAGAGAGAGAGAGAGAGGGGGGTGCAGAAAGATACACAGTTGAGACATCTCTCTGTTATTGTCCGATGTCACTTATTTCCGCATTTAATTTCAAGAAATTAAGCACTTTAACTGACAAAAGTGAGTTAAGTTAAGACGGACAGGCGACTTTAAAAAAAAGGGTGCACGTACCATATGCCAGTTCATGTCAAGTCTTCAGGAACCTTAACTTCATCTGATACCAGAAACTGCACTTAGCTCTCTAACAGTGTCTATGCATGGAGAAGGGGTTAAGAAGCACTCTCTGGCTGGTTATAATTTGAACTCTGTATATACTTCCGATTCCCCTTCCACATGACATTTCAAAATAAAGTGATCGTACATGTCAGACCAACCAACCTTTGAATTGCTGGTAGTAATCTGTGCAGTGAACTTAAAGTTCATCCATCATTACTATATCATTACTATATCATTATCACTACTGGATGAAGTATTCTATTTCCCATTTTCAAGTCTGCCATGTTTCGTAGACAAATACTAAAAATGATTTTCTAATCATTAATAGATTGAATTGCTAACTTACAACGATTACTCCACATTATTTTTCACCTTTCCGTAATGCTTGTTCTGTGAGTGAGAATAAACAAGTCTCTAAATCAAATTGGATCAAAAGATGCAAAATAGTACTTAAGTAAAATGTAAATTTAATAAAATATGTTTCTACGAGCAAAATGAATATGAACGAAAATAATAACTGTTAACATTGCGTTTATAGAGCAAATAGCACAGAATATTTATTTTGTGCAAACAAGTTTATAAAATTTAATGTTGACGAAACCTAATAGTTGACAATCCATCTAAATATTTCAGAAATGTTCCTGTTATGAATCTTATTTCCGTGATTGGAAGATCCTTTCTGAAGCAATACGGCGTAGCTAAGCCAATTAATCTTCTTATAGAGAACGAATACTGGTATTTTCTATGGAAGTATTTCCTGGTATAGGGAAAAAAAACATCTTGATATCCGATACTCTGCCCTTGTTTTCAACTTTATAAGAGACAGAAACAATAGGCATTTGAACTCAAAAGTACCAGTCGAAAGTAAGATGTATGGCCTTCTAGCATGACTATCCACTTCAAGGTAATAATAGGCCTATATTAGATGTATGATCACGTATTGGTCTTTCATTCAAACCCCATGTTCAGTTGCTAAAGCATTCGTACAAAATTGTTCTCTTTTGTTTTAATATCCATTGTTTTATTAACCCCATACACTCCGATTAGCGAAAACTAAGCTATTAAATATGATGCCATTGAAACCTATTTTAAAAATAATGTTTAGCAGAAATGATTATAACTTTTTTCTCATTCTTTTAAAGGCCCACTGCACTACTTGTAGCTACTTGAGCCCTCTATACAACAAACAATGCCTAATCGGTGACCATTGGTCCCCCATGATCCTCTTTTTCTTATGTTAACCGAGAGCTGAGTTGATGAGATAACCACCTGTCCAGTGACCTTGCAGGGCAGGCTAATCCCTCCTGTAAACTATGGCAGATAAGCTTTAAAGTAAAAGATTATTATTGTCATTCGAAATGAATGCTCAAACGTAAAGAGGTAGTATAGGTGATTGAGATTGTCATAACTGTATTTTTACGTTCAAGATTCCGGTCATTGCATGCATGACAGACGACCTCGTAAACCAACAAAGATCTCGAGAAGGAAACTAACGATATCCTTTGCAATTACCGTGAACGTATGGACAAAAATACAATTCAATTAGTAAGAACAAGGGAAGCCGAACATAACTCGACGGAACTTCCGAATTTCTTCTCCTGCCCTCTAGCCCCACACTACCCCCCGCTCACCATCAAATCACGAGTAACTAATTAAAAGGCAAACACGAGATAGTTTGAGATAAGGAATTCTTTTGAAAGTATGCGGTATTTCACTTTTCCTGACGTGTTAAGTACAGCTTTTTTCCCCATACTGATAGGAAGGTCACTGTACTTTTATGACACATTTGCAATGTTTTCGATTGGATGTATTTTTCTTCAATATTCAATGGAAAGGTAAAAAAAAAAAAGGATTTATTTGCCTTGTATTATAGTATTACTTGTTTGAAAAGTGAAGGAAGGGGTTATGACGGAGACGAAAGCATGTTTTATTCTTCTTTGAATATTGACTCAGCATATTTGATATCCGAAAAAAATTAGAAACAGAAGACATCATGAGGTTGATAATCATGGAGGCCAATTTGAGGATGACTGGAGGATGGGGTTCGACTTCTGGTTGAACTTTTGCAGAGGGTTTGGTTTGTATATCGAGGTGCAGAAGTAGGCATATGCATTATAGGGAGAAAGGGCAGTCGAAAAGATTTTACACAACGTTTACCAATATGTATGTATGTATGTTTGAAGCATAAGCCAGACACCGGACAGTGATTGACAAAATGAGGTTTTCAGGTTAGTAATTGAGAGGTACTCGAGAGCAAATTTGAAAAAAATAAAGAAGAAATTGCAGAATGGTCTACACATTGGAGTGAGACTGCTCAGATAATGCTTTCTGACCTTGTATCACTCACTATACCATCGAACAAGACCAGAGGGCTTTCTGGGTCTCACAAATTGTGAATTAAGAACAACCTGAACACTTGGCTTACATTGTTCCAATGTGTCAAAAGCTAAGGGTCCCTCGATACCATAACGAAATAATTTGTACCTATCACTCTAGCCGCCCTGATCTTCAATCGGCAATAACTCGATAAGTTGGCGTCTAGACAATCAGAATGGTTTCATTCGGTTAGATAACTTTCAACAACTCTTCATGATGGCTTTTCTGCAATTTGGCGCCTCGCGTGATCCAGTGCGCGTATACAAGTCTGTATAGTTCGTGAAGAATCCTACCACTTCTCTGCATATAACTCAGTTTTCTTATCATAATTGCCTACTTCCTGCAGGAGAAGACAGACACGAACAAATGGAGAGAGAGAGAGAGAGAGAGAGAGAGAGAGAGAGGGAAGATGACTATCACAACCCGATGAGCATTGACGGGATGAAAAAGATCTCTTTTTGTGAGGAAATGAGAGCTTAGCCTTAAACCGCCTCAAAGGCCGCACTAAACATAATTTTGATTCCCTTGCAGACGATATCTATCATTGAGTTTTGGTTTTGTGTATCATTTTAAGTGCTAAGAATTTAGTATAGTGATGCATCTGAATATTGCATGCTTTGTATACAAAATCACGTCTTATAAGATCAGTTTACAACAAATCAGTTAAATTGGATCATAAGGATATACCTAATAAGTGGCTATACATCATTTGCTCACGAAACCGTTTTCATAAAGATCGAGAAACTTCCATTGGCACCGGTCTCGTTGTCGGAAGTGGTCATGATGTTTTTGTTTTTATCATCTCTGATTATCTGACCAAGTATTTAGGAATTTTACCATGGTTCTTTCCTATAACCACTACCACCCACCAAAATATTTTTAAAAATGCGTGGAATTTGCATTGTTTCTTCGCCTTGAACATTTTGTTCGGACATTCTCAGTGTCTAAACTCAGCTGGCAAACTATATACTAAATAAATGTATTGTATTCTATTTTCATCTAGCGCAATTTTGAATAGAACATTGTTGCGCGGGCTAGAGGCCTATATAGAGCAGAAACAGTGTGGAGGAAATCTACATCGACGCTGTACATGCTATACGACTGGTAAACCTGGATTTAGATTACATAATCAGGAGCAATTCGTTACATCAGCATGATCAGAATGACGAATTGATCGGATGTAAGAATTAGTCATCACACGAATAGAGAATGCCTCCTCATGTAGGTCATTACCATTCTTTGACAAAAGTGAGTCATTTCTCTTAATTTTGTTCAAATAACTTTTTTAATGAAACATTGAGGCCCCGTCTTTGTCTGTATACGATGATTTTAAGATTTAAAAGATATGAAAGCATTATCTGATCAGGGGCATGATGTTGGCATAATCATCAGACGACTGGCACCTATTATGAATTTGTTTTCATTGATAATGAGGGCATGACATCACTGAAATCTGGTTTATAAATCAAGTAAGTTTATACAGTGTATGCTGGTAAGTGGTGGAAGCATAGAGAATAGTGTTTTTAGACATTGCATTGTTGTGAAACTTGTATGCGCGATATCCGGTGCATGCTATATTTCCAACAACGGATGACGTATAGAATAAATTTCTAAGATGTACATGTAACGGTAACTCTCGAGGTTTTTTTTTAAATGAATCGGATTTTGCCATTTTTTAAATCTTGGCGAGGATAAAAGAGAGAAAAAGAGCTCTACTGATTGCTCTCCATCGGTTCTATATGAGGTTCAGAGAGAGAAAATGGATGAAACAGGACAAAATAATGGGTGCCGAAAATAAAATGAAATTAAACTTTTGTTTACGAAGGGATGAAGGAATGTACAGAATGAACAGAGCGTATATAGAATCATTGTCCTTTTTGGGAAGATAGGAAGGAAAACATTACTGAATGATTTACCAATGCCCACACCCTATGTTGTGGTTCCATCCTGTGTTTAAAGATGAAGTTGAGTTCTGGTCATGCGATTGCATTGTGACAGAAACGGTGTGGGATCGACCAGAAAAGGTTGATCATCTAACATAATTATAAGAATTTGTGTGTATTGCAAGGTTCTGGAATCATCAAAATGATGAGAAATTTGGCCAAGTCCTGGTGAAGTTACAAACACTGTACACAGAAAGATGTATATGGGACTACACGAACACGTGGCGTAAAAATCCTACCCCCGATTTTTACGATGTTACATGCCATATTTAGAATATGAAGGCATTTGAAGAGCCATGCTTTTCAAGGAACATGTCTTATCTGATGTTCTTCCACACTTGCATAATAAGAATGATAACGCTCACAAATTATTTTCCACCTCTTCCCAGAACTCAACCTTCTCTTTAATGTTAGATTTGTGGTAGTGCTCATGGTTTAATATTAAAATCACACGACGAGATTGGAAGGGGTAGAGTCGAGGAGTTTGGCCGACCCGGTTAGTTACAACATGACCAATACTGCTTTGTTGGGCAAGCACAAAACAAAAGATATACGACATACTGTGATCAACTGAAACCAAGTCGGCAAAAACTTTGCAACAGAAATATTTAAAATGGATTGCATATCTTAATGTTAACCAATATTAAACAAATTCACGAAAGGATTCCTTCAACTAGCTTTTTAGGGGTAATTACTACATATTTGCTGTACTTTTTCTCTCTCTAAAATTCATAAAGTGGACAAGATTCATTTTGAAAGATTAATATCCTTTCCAACGGTCATAATCTGTTATTCCTCCTGATACCTGAGTATGATATCAAAGATATTGGTTTGATTTTTTTGTCGAGATCCGATGACAAACTTCCTCACGCTGGGTTTATATCCGTTGAGAGAAAGAAAATAGTGCCGAGGTTTCTACACGTTGATGGCTGGTCACTTATCTGTGATTTTTCTGTACTGAATCCTTTGTAGGCATCTCAAGAGAAAATGAGATAAGTGTTGCATATAAAATTATTTTAGACGCGTAATTCATAGAGTACACTAATCAAAATTTATAAAATATAACATGTTTGCTTGTCCTATTTTTATATTAGCTTGCTTCTGGACCCGTAAATCTCTTGGATTTACGGCTTGAATATTTTCCGATTTTAATTACCTTAAGTTCACTTTCGTAATATCACAAGCGTTTTTGAAAATAAACTAATTTCAAAGCAATTAACGGGAATAATGTTGCATAACAGCATAATACCACATTTATACAGTTTATCAAGAAATTAATCGCTGGCTTATAATCTATATAATTCCTATTTGAGAACACTTATAGAAAAAAACTAACTAATTTTGAGATACAGCTATCTTGATAATAATAGAATGCGGGAGGAATTCATTAAAGACAGATAACGAGAGAGAGAGAGAGAGAGAGAGAGAGAGAGAAAGAGAAAGAGATACAGAGGGGGAGAGAGAGACTAGGGTGGTGCGGAGTTGGGGTAAATAGAATAGAGAGAGAGAGAGAGAGAGAGAGAGTAAGAGAGTGAGAGATAAGAGAGAGAGAGAGAGAGAGGAGGGAGGGAGAGAGAGAGAGGGGGGTTGGGGGTGGGGTGGGGTAGACGGGGTAGAAGCTGAGAGAGCGGGGGAGTGAGGGTGAGACGGAGTAGTAGAGGGAAAATGGTAGAGGGAGAGAGAGGGAGAGAGAGTAAAAGAGAGAGAGAATGCATTTTCCCCTATAACAAGAAATTAAAATCAATCTAGATTTGGAATCATGCAGCTGTTTTATCCACCAATCGCCTTTCAATGTCGTGCTAATTATTACAAGAGATGTCAGACTTATTGTATTTGGATGAAAACATAGAGACAAAAATGACAGCCATTCTTTCATTACAGTTCTTGGATTGTTATCAATTTGTATGCACTTTAGATTGCAACGGGTATTAAAATGATATGGAAATTTTCCAAACTGTACACGCATGTTGCCGTCAATGAGTGTTTAAATGAATGGAGAAAATTTTGAACAGACGGATATAATTGTGGTGATATGACACAGCTTTATAAAAGTTATGAAAATCTTTTCTAAGAACAAAACCCAAACAACATGATGAACAATAATAAGTGTTAACAAATACCAGGGGGAGGGGGGGGGGGGGGGGCTTGCATGAAAATTTGGTGATCTACAGGTTGGTATTCCGCCTTTGGGACAACTTTGTGAATTAAGGGCAATACTGTATGCTTTCATATTTGTCTGTTAAATACTTGGTGTATAATCCTCCCCCCCCCCAAAAAAAAAAAAAAAAAAAAAAAATGATAATAATAATTAAGAAACACTTTCCTCTTATTTAACAACAAAATAAAATGTCAGACAAAAGTCAGACATGGTAATGCAAGCATCGATGGAATGAATCTTTAAAAATAAAGTTGTTTACAAATCATTTTGTAATGCGACATTATGCGAGAATGCCCTCAAAGTTTCTTGGGGTTAGATAAAATTGAAAATAACTTAATGTGGAGATTAATGTCTTCTAATCTTTAATTTAATCGTTACATCATTTTCATATTAATGCCCTCATTTCTTCTTTCTGCGGGTCTTTAAATAATTCAGAAATCGATAAACGCACAGATAGATTACGTCTTCCGGAGTGTTTTGAAATGAATTGATCTATATTTTGACTGAGGTGACCATGACATGTCTATATAAATTTTAAATCATGTATGCTATGCTACTGCTAAAATGTAATGTTCATTTATATGTTTGCTTGGAAATACAATAGATTGTGAACATAATATGAGTTCATAGTGTAGGGATTTTAATTTTTTATGTAATAATGTTTCCACCTTACCCCTATCTCTCTATTTATCTATCTCTTTCATAATGGTTTCATAACGATGTCTAAACCGGAACAAAAAAATAATTTTTTACATTTTATTCATCGCGCAGGCAGAGTACTTAACAATATATAAAAAGTGTCATGTATACAAACTATCGATTTTCAATCTTTAGTTTCTTATTCAAATGAAAGTGAAACCCAAAAAAAATCAGACTTTCTCATATAGAGCCACTGATTCTTAAAGGTAAAAAACTATCGATTCTCAATCTTTAGTTTCTTGTTCAAATGAAATTGAAACCAAAAAGAATCAGACTTTCTCATAGAGTCATTGATTCCTAAAGGTAATTGTTCTTCATTCTTTTTCTCTTAAACAAATAAACAGCCAAAGGTGCTGAACTCCAATCTCAAAAGTTGGTGGTTTTCCGAATTTAGGATAAAGGCGTTTGGAAGCTGGCAGCAGTCCCATCTCTTGGTCTAATGAGTTCCGAAATAAAACCAATGGTTTCCTTTTATATCCTCGAATAGAAATTTATGGGGATAATTCCCTTTACCTCTTCCCCTTTCCTTAACTGATTTGGTAACCTATCTTTTGTTTTACTGTTCATGGTGATGAATTGCCACACTCCTAAAATATACTGAAAATTATTTTCCCCGAAATTAAGGTGTAGAAGAAACTTTTATATTCAACAAAATATGTGGTAACATTTGGTGTTAATTTTGTACCACTATATAGATCGCCGACTCCGACCGTGCAGTGTCACGTTTTTACTTTAACATGAACATATTCTTATGTACGTCATTTATCACGTCACAATAAAAACGTAAAATGTCTTGATAATCATGTCTTTAAAAAGCATAGCGGTAATATGCTTCACACACCCCCGTCACAAAAGATTGAAGGGGCAATTATTGGGAGGTTTCTCTGAAGAAGAAGAAAAAATCAGTCGAGATAAGAATTACTTCGATCATGTGGGCAGAATATATTCCGTGTAAGATTTCTTTGTTTTATGGTTAGGCAGAGGATGCTATTCTGAATGGTAGTGAACACATCTTGGGAACAACTAACCCATTTATCATCAAACTCCTCTCTTTTTCTACAAATTATATTGATACTTTTCATATGATGTTTGGAGCAATAACACCTCTTTACGCCTCTTCTAAAAAAATATCGTTCATCTATTATTTATTTTCCTGTATGCCCGGCTTGTGTGTAAAAAGTAAAAAAAGGCCGTCCCTATCCCTCGTTCCCGCCCCCTCCCCCGATCAGAGCACGATTAGTTGGTTGAGTGCATTGTTATGTTAACAGGCTCTAGTTAATGGATTGTGAAAGATATAACTAATTCATTTTTCATGGGGTGAGCTAAACCACGCTTTTTCCAATTTCAATTGAAACATTTGATAATTTTTTTCTCAAATATCTGTAGCCTAAGGCCGTTCCACCATTTTCACGCACCTCCCCATCCCATAAGTTAGACCAACGAGGTAGGAAGTGCATGTTTCCTGTCATTTATCTATAGTTAAGTCTATTCTCAGTTACTGAAAAGTACAGCTTTTTGGTGAACAGACAAAACTGGGAAGGATTAACAGTTAGCCCTTCTTTTACCTTATAGCTCGTGCTGCCATGTAATGATCCGGTTGTGACTCAGAGGTATCTGAGAATAGAGCATGGAATCATAAAATTTCACTACGCTTGCCAAAATTTCAGAGAGGTGTCCTCTGTTTTCCAGGGTGTCTTCCGTTTCTTTACTCCAGGGTTTACCAACTGTAGTTCATGAGATTTTCATATCAGTACATTACAATAGGGAATCGAAGAGGGGGAAACCCAGCCTCGTATTAAACTTGCCTAAAATTTAAACCTACGGGTCTTTATGACTGTCAGTATACACCTGAGATTTTAATGGTAGTGATTTTACGGTTCTGACGTGCTGAGATTTTGTCTGCTATACCCCTCCCCCCTCCCGCCCGCCTCTCTGATACATAATCGATCATGATGACAATATTTGTTTTGAAAATGATGAACAATTAGTATTTTCCTAATGGTGAAATATTATTTTCATTTCAATTTGTTTCTGTTCAAATCGAGTAGAAGTCACAACCGAGCGATGAAAGTACAAGAGGAAAACCTACAGAGGTCGATTTCATAAAAAGTTACCCAATAATGTTCTCGATTAAACCAAACAAGTCATCTTTTGACCTCGGTATACCATCTCATGCACACAGTCGCCAATGTTATACATAGGGACATATGATTTCGGACAATATACCTCTACATGAAATAAAATTAAGATATCTTGAAAAAATGAAATTGCAGGGAGTACAGGGATTATAAGTTACATGATAACAAAAAAATGTGCAAATGCTACTATCACTTTTAAAAAAAACTTGATGGTAGAAAATACGATGTAAAAGTAAAAGCATTCAAACTTTCGATTTAACAAAATAAACAAAAATTAAATATAATATACAAAAATAATTCCAATATTCAACTTTACATTTCGTTTCCTAAGAGTCTGTGGATCTTGAACAATATTGCATGGAAGAGATCAGTTGATAATTCATTATACGGGAAGTCTCCTATGACAAAATAAAAGATAATATTGAATTGAACATTTCTGTTTAATTCCCTTGACGCCTGGAGACAAGCTGGATAAAGATGCTATCAAAGAAGGGATCACAGAATGAAGGCCAATGATGCTAAGCTTTCTGATCCGTCAACGCTAGGAACCCATCAATGTAAAACATTTCTTCGTCAAAGTTCTAGCAGATTATATACGATTTCTCCTAGGAGATAATCGTAATTTACTGTATCCGTTTCGTACGATTAGTTACTGTTACAGATTTTTTTTTCTTTCTCTTTCGTAAAGTAAATGTGGCATGTTTGTGGTAGCATTTTTCATATCCTGATGTAGCTTTTAAAACCAAATGGAAAAAGGAGAATCATATGTACATAATAATCCATGCCGATCTCGTTAATATAGTTCTAAACAATATTGTGTTGATATTTCATTATGATCCTAAATGGAATAATGATAAGGTTCGTTCGGACAGCAATAAAGTTTTATGAAGTTGCATGAGGCTACACAACAACTTGAAAAAGCTGGAAGAACTTAAGACTTGATTCCCCCCAATGGACCAACCCTTCTTGCATGTTCCCAGTGGTTATTTTAATGTTTAAACGTCTGGAATGTGATCATTTTGATCTTGATTGATCACAATGTGATCTCTAAAATTCCAGGTTTTACGACTAACGTCATGCAAAATGGTCATGAACATGTGACATGGTGTTTAAGACAACACATTGTTTATTTCAGAAGATGGATGGACAAGTTGACCTCGATTGATTGATTGATTGAAAAATGCAGGTATTTAGACCTATGATCTCTCGGGAAGGAAGAGATTAGGTTAATGAACTTCTTCTTTTTTGTCGGTATAGACCGACTCTTAAAGAAAGAAAATGAGCTATCATTCTGTATGGAGTAAGGTTTCAACCTTTTGCGGACCACTTTACTTTCTGATAGGATTTTTTCCTTTTTTTAATTTGAAGAAAAAAATAAATTTCGATGGGTGAAGTCTTTGGTATAGATTGTCTAAACCTCCCGTATAGAAAAAAAAAAGAAAGAGTGGCAATTTTTCGAGAAAAAAAAATGATATACAAGTTCTACCGTTCATTGCAAGAATTTCATTCTTACGTGTAACAGGCAGTTTCGATAAAGAGTAAAGAGAGTAATTTGCTATAATTGTTCGAAAAATATGATATGTATGGGCACTATGTTACACCAGCTCTGGGTTACATCATGACTTAACTAAGGGAGAAGAATGATAAATCCCTAAAAAATTGAAACGTTTAAAAAACACCTTATTTGGGGGAAAGGGATACATATTGGTCAGATAATGACCTTGTAGAAAAAGAAAACCAAAGGATTAATTAAACGACATTACTTTGCATTTGATGATTAAGAAATAACAATTTAGTAAAAGATATCAACAAATTTCTTTCAACAGTTGTGACCATCAATGAATGTACCATGACTTGACAATTCGCCTATTGCCTTCACATAAATCGAAGTATAGCACCTCGCAGGTTAACAATCAAACAAACAAAAGTCGTAAATAAAATGTATACCCCATCAAGCTATGGCACATTCCCTTTCCCCACTTTGCTTCAGTAATAATAAACGAAACGATGCATGCAAGTTTTTTAAAAAAAACTTCTGTGTTCAGATATCTACTCTTTTGACACATCCACATTATAAAAGATATCGATAACATTGTCAACTCTGTAATTTGTTTTCTTCACAAGCTAAGCTTGCGCCACATAAGAAATCGCAATGAATTAAGGCATTCAAATAATGGTGTGATATACTTTTGTAACGAAATAAGAAGAAACATACAAGCCCATCGAAACAATCAAATCCTGAAGTTTAAAGGTGAACTTGACGTCAACAGGCCAAATCACCACCAGAGATATGTTCACTAATGTTATGTAACTTACGTGGATCTACGAATAGTGAATACTATTTTAAGCAATGAGTTTTGAGATATGACTGAGTATGATAATGTTCTATTATCTTTGAGCAGATACAGGATAGCGAGATCGGTCAGTAGTTTGAAAGCTCAGATCGTACTCTAGATGTGAAAATGGGTGCGAAATATAATTAAGCCTATATCTTGAAAAAAAACACATCCTGACGTTTAAAGGTGACGTCAATAGGCCTAAACACCATCAGAGATATTTTGACTAATGTTATGTAACTTACGTGCATCCACGAACAGTGGCTGTACGTCTGGTCCCTCTTCCGTGCACCATCTCCACCTCAATTAGGAATATCATTGCAGCTAATAGTAAGATCCAGGTTAGAGCGTTTGAAGTGTGTGACGCCATGCTGTGACCCATCCCCCCAAAAAAAACTTCTTCAAGATAAGTTCAAAGACGATTATCATCCGAAAGACAACTTCATTCCAAGTTGGCGTACGTTAGTAATTCCCTGCACCATCAGCTTTTGTCGGTAGAAAGTTAGAGGCACAGACATTCATACGTTTACCCCCCGCAGACACTGAGTAGAAAATGAGTTCATAAAATGACGCCAAGCGGATAAAGCTCCGCTACCGAATTAACGCGCGCTTTCACTTGAGCAGTTAGTGTACGCAACGTTATTTCCGCCTATTTCCAACACGTCTTGTGCTAAATTTTTGAAGGATGCACAGCAATCATGACTTGTCATGCATCTATGTCGTTAAAATTACTTTACAAAATTGTGTTCTAGAATGTTTGCAGTAATTATATACCTTTTAACGCTTTTGGTTAATGATGATGAGGAAAGAAAAGGTTTACATGTATTTGTATTTTTTCTGTGCAAGGTTAATCAGTAGAAATTATTAAGGCACTGCTTCCAACCAGTTACATTGTACAGTGTAGTATATCAACTTTTATCCTAATTCGAGATAAATATGATATAATTAGGCCTACCATGAATAGGGCCTACAGTATATTGGAAAAATATTGAAATTAATCAATGTTTATCTAGCGTTTTGTCTTTCATTTCGATACGGTGGTCATCGTACAAGTAGCAATTTGTTTGATGTATCGTATAATATTATAACAGTAACATTTTGTCCAGTCAATGGTGTTCAAGTATTGCGTGAGAGTCATGACTCTAAAACAAAAAGCGATATTGAAAGCATTAGCGGGGACACCCCAGTAGACAGACAGCCCACGAGACAGACGATAATAATGTCGATCTTGGCCCCGTCTTATAAAGAGTTGATATTAATCGAAAATTATTTGAACTAGATGGCGTCTATAGGTCAACCTTCAAAGAAGTTTTCAAAAGGCCCACGAGATGTTCCCATTGGTTTTCGGTCTCGTCGGGGTCTACCCTCTTCACTGATCAGAGAGTTTACTAGACCGACATTGTCAGTCCCTCGGGCTGTCGGTCTCATGGGCTTGAACCCTGAACTTTGCAGTGCAGCTCACTCCGTGTTGGGCACACTGGGCAAATTACAATGCCATTAAACATTGGAATTCCCTTCCCAATGGTGTACAAGAAATAGGAAACTATGATCATTTTAAGAGGAAATTAAAGGAATACCTAATACTTGACAGTCAGAGAAGAGAAGTGAATGTTATATGATTGAAATTTTTATTCTTCTGTCGGTTCATACTTTTTCATGTTGTATATACATGTACTTATGTTTTCGTACGTTATAGAAATTCTACAAATTCATCATTATTTTCCTCTTCTTCCTTCTCCTCTTTTTCTTCTTCTCCTTCTTTTTCTTCTTGTACTTAATATCATTTCTATCATCAGTTTAATGTTGTTATTATTATCTTTAATAAGTAGTTTAATTTTAAGTTTAATTTTCTTATCTGTCTGTAAATATTACTATTTTAACTTATTAATTTTATACATGTCTGTAAGGGACCCCACTGGAACTAAGCTCTCGAGCTTTGGTGGGTTATCCTGTTCAAGCTGACTTATGTTTGATCTGTTATTATTGTATATTGTTGTATGGTGGAAGCTTTTCGAATAAAAATCAATCAATCAATCAATCAAATTCTTCCAAGACGAAAATTGATTCCATACTCAAAATACAAAAAAGAGCTGTAAGGATCATTTCTTCTGCCGATTTTTTTGGCACATACAAATTCTTTTTTTTTCTTTCTAACAAGTTTGGGGTGCATGAGAGCAAACAGTGGCATGAACGACATGCCATAGTTAAGTACAGCTTAAGTCGATCTTAG
Source organism: Strongylocentrotus purpuratus (assembly GCF_000002235.5). Lineage (NCBI taxonomy): Eukaryota > Metazoa > Echinodermata > Echinoidea > Camarodonta > Strongylocentrotidae > Strongylocentrotus > Strongylocentrotus purpuratus. Next base: position 33,058,026 of record NW_022145612.1, on the reverse strand, counting down.
TCTTTGTGAAACACCCCCTGATGTGGTAGCCGATCAAATGCTTTCTGGATGTCCATAAAAAACACATCGGTTTGGCCTAGCAGATGGAGGGTGTGAGCCCAGTCGTGATTCGCTGAAAGTTGGGTTGTTGTAGAGGGACGAAATATGGCTGGGCGATTTCGGTTGCAACTACCTTAACCAGGCGAGGAGGAACTTCATCAGGCCCACATGTTTTATAGATGGATTCACACATGCCGATAAAACATGGAGTGGTGTCAGGGATGACCTCTTCCCATGTTGATGGCTAGCAGTTACCTGCAGCTAGTTTTAGCATAAACAGTATAACATGGCGCAATAAAGTATTACAGGCCGATACCATCATTAATGCAAACAAAATTACACCTTATTTTGAACGTGTATCTACTAATTTTGCTATTAATATATTTTCGTAATATTTTTTGAAGAAAGTAATGGAGATAATTAGCATTATTTTCTAATTATTACTTTGCTAACTTACCTGAGTTAACTTCAGCTGGGGAATTCGAAAGACCATAGTCGGGTCGCTTCATGTTTATACATGGTACTCTCGTTTTGCGCCTACTCTTGTTGTGATGTGTAGGTCTTTTAAATAAACTTACATCATTGAAATGTGTAATAAAGTCAATTATATAGATGAGGCCTTCCTAGTCAGATGAGGTTCTTGGGGGCCCGGGGCAGTTCATTCAGACATGTATGACTTTACTAGGAAATAGTTTCACTTCGTATAAAAATTTATCGTCAGTTAATGTTGAACTTTAAAAAATAGAGAAAGAGAGAGAGAGAGAGAGAGAGAGAGAGAGGGAGAGGGAGGGAGAAAGAGAAAGCGAGACTGCTCACCACTTCATGGCGGTATATACGTATGCGGAAGATTGGCGTTAATGTGAACGCAACTTTCGTAAATTGTTTGTCGCTGCCTCGGTGACCGCTAACGCAGTAACGGAACGGCTCTATGAAAATAATTTCTAATTGAAATTTCATAATGGCAGAGAGTAGAGGGAACAGTCGAGCAAGTGGGACACGACCATCATCAGCAGTAAGTAACATTGCGTGTTTTTTTATAGTGTATTTTTGGTTCATGTTCCCAATCAACGATGTGGATCGTGGATAGAGGAGGAATAAAATAGTAGATTAGTCCCACGCGTTACAATTCTTGCTGGGAATCAGTGCAATTGTGAAATTGTCATAGAAAAAAATGTATGCGGCAGGACCAACGCATAATCAGGGGTAGGCCTATAGGTCTAGTTAGATTTAGGGTTTCAGACATTCACACAAGAAAGTGTTTACCTTGGGATAACCTTGAACACCATGACTGCAGCAAAACCCTGAAGGCTGAATAAAAAGTGTGCGTTCATTCTCGGAGTCGAACTCAAAATCAAATCAAAGACAATGCAAATCACAGTCTGATCTCTAGAGTCTGCAGGGGGCTGGTCTGAGAATTAGGATCGTCTGCATAAAGGAGGATATCCTCATAAATGCAGTCAAATTGTGTCCTAAAAAATAAGGATCGTCTGTGGACGTTTTGTTTTTCAGCGCTCTGTGGGTTTGGGGTCAAAGCCTTTTCTTAACCGGGCGCTGGGCGATTTTTACCCAACGGTCCCTGACTTTTGGCGCCCGGTAAGACTGGAAAAATGAGTACCGGGCGCGGTCATTTTTTATTTTTGGCGCCCGGTCTGGGAGAATTAACATTTTCTGTTTCAGAAACTTCCACATGTCTAGCACTAAATGTTCACAAATGTGACAAAAACTTACTTGATACGAGTTAAACGTGGACTGAATGAACCCTAACAAATCATTTTATAATGAGAATCCTAATTAAAATCGCCCAGAAACAATTGCAGCACGAATACGAGCGGCCGCTATCTCCTACTCCTAGCACCACCGTGCACCGCTATGGGGGCTAGCCGCTGCGTGCAGAGCGCTAGCGGAGAGCGAGAGTGCGCGAACAACACTCTCACTCCGTCTACAAGTTTGACTGTGCGAACGTGGTTAGCGGCTGGCTGTGAGAACGAGCGTATGCATAGTTTCGCTATTACAGGATTAATACAGATAATTGGTGTCGGTGTTAACGATGATAACGTGTTGGAGAAGTTGACTTATGTTTGTAATAATAAAGTATACAGTTAAACAATCCATCGTTTCATAACGTGTAATTAGTTGAGTCTCCATAGACTGATGTAATATTATCTCTCGAAATTGTCATAGAAAAAAATGTATGCGGCAGGCCCAACGCATAATCAGGGGTAGGCCTATAGGTCTAGTTAGATTTAGGGTTTCAGACATTCACACAAGAAAGTGTTTACCTTGGGATAACCTTGAACACCATGACTGCAGCAAAACCCTGAAGGCTGAATAAAAAGTGTGCGTTCATTCTCGGAGTCGAACTCAAAATCAAATCAAAGACAATGCAAATCACAGTCGGAGTCGAACTCAAAATCAAATCAAAGACAATGCAACGCGCACTCATGTACATTGCACACAATACAGGGGATGTACACCACTCAAAGACGAGCACATTTCCCCAGGCCATGCATACTCACGCAAATGACTATATCGGTGCACTGCACTACACACACAGTGTCAGTATACAAGAAAGATCCGATGTTACTTCCAAAAATCCACCCCAAAAGCCAAATTTTGCTGTCAAAAATGCGGAATCGGAGCCATATTTCTAAAGCTCATGGGGGTTTAGCCCAGTTTTAAGAAACAGCTTCACCGAAAAAGTGATAAAAATTAAGAAATCAGCGATTTGGTTACCATTTTTTTCGCTAATCACATGCCCTTCCAATGTGATGGTACATGTATCTTCAAAAAGCCAAATGACATTGACAAACAAACACTGGACCTGCTGATGCATTGACTTTATGTACAAAGTTGATTGCAACTCCAGACTTGAGATTCAACCGCAATTAAGCATCAAAGGGTGCCGCAACTTCGGCATAAAACTTCTGATAAAAAAAAATGATTTGTTAAATATATTTATATTTAACAAATCATTTTTTTTTTTTTTTTTTTCAAGTGATAGGTCGGCTGCTCTCAATGATTGAATGCGTTTTCATTCAAAGAAACATGATTGCAATAGCATTTTATAGGGAAAAAACAGAAACGTAAAACAGTCAAAATCTGTTTTTTCACCTAAAAATATGCTTTTTCAAGCTGAATAATATGTTTTTTGAAAGTAACAGGTTGGCAGCTCTGCATTGTCATTATAGATGGTTTTTCTTAAACATTTTTTTATAAAAATAATTTAATTCCCTCTTCCTAACATTTTATTTTTGACATTTAACGGCATGAAAATAGTTTTAAACATGAACAACAACTACAAATGACAGATTTATCCAAGGTATGAGTGATTTAATATTATTGAGTGCTCAAAATTTAAACTAGAAATTAAACTATATATGTATCAATAAAAGGTAATGGTTAACAAATAATTTAAAAGAATACATATTTTCATCAATTTTGGAAACGGCTCCTGGTCCTGGAAAACGGCTCCCGGTTCTCTAAAAAATTGAAGGACTGGGAGCCGCTTTTTCAGATATTTGGCTCCCGGTCTGCTTTGTCCTTAAAAACGCAGACGATTTTAGAGGATGCTCTGTCCGCTTTCCGCGTTTATGTGGATGATCCTTATTCTCGGACCAGCGCCGCTTCTGGTCTGGAGCAAGATTGCTGGTCTGCCTGTGCAGTGTCTCACAAAACTGTCATAAGTTCACTGACATTCCATTGAAATGCGTGTATTATTTGTTTAACACGCGTTTCAATTAAATGTCGGTGAACTTGTACTTTTGACGGTTTCGTGAGACGCTGCCTAGGCAAAAACTATTTGGTATAGGACTAGGGGATTCAAGAAAGTGACATTTGTTAATCTTCTCCATGCACAGACAGCACTCTCACCCGAACCGTGTAGGGTCTAGGGCGGAATGTGAAAATCATGAACTTGATACACTGTACATGTAGATGTAAGTTCACTTGAATACCTAAATTGTTTTTTAGATCATTTTAGAAATACAAAGTGTAAGACTACTGCCAACGGAGTCTGATCAGACCAAAGATCAATCATATGTGCAACACTGTAGCAAAAGAGACCATGATTATAACTACTATGTAGTAGGAAGTTTTCCGTTCCATACTCAACCCTGCATATGTCAACAAATTAAAGTGATGAAATTTTATGTATCACAGCACATCCTCACTGATATTTCAAGCGTCAAGTGGATGTCCCCACTGCCAGGTTCTTTTTCTTGAATCGCCATTATTAGTGATCTGCTACTGTATGAGTTTCATTTCATTTCATTGCTGATGTCTAGCAAAAATATTCATGGGAGAGAGCGAGAGAGCAAGAATGAAGGACAGGAGTGTCGTGGGAATGTTGACAAATGTCAGTTTTATTAAAGAATGACCCATTCTAGACGGTTATTTCTGTCTACTGCACTCATATCTTTTCTTAAATCCCCATTTCTCATTCTGTCTTCTTTGATCACATCTTAGAGTTAGATAGCTTGTTGATATCATGCTTCTGCTACCTGACTCAAAGAATGTAATTTGATTTTGGTATGATACACAATTTTTATAGAATTCAGCCTGAGAATTCAACCTATCATCAATAATTTATTTAGTGAAGCCTGTATTATATGAAGTTCGCTTAAGGGAGACAAGAAAATTTGTCTTTATATGCAGGTGCTCTGGAGGAACAGGTATCTTTTGTAAATCTGTCAATGAAAAACACTACTCGAGGGTCTTTATAGATGGGTGGTCTGTCTAGATACAGGTGAGCCCAAAAGCAGGTTTCACAAATCGTCTACCGGTAGTCCTTCCCATAGCCAAGGCCTTTACATAAATGTAGCGTCTCATAAGGTTGCATGTGCCTGTCCATCCAGGGGAGCAATATTTAGTTTCATTCTCCAATTCTTTATAAACGTCTTTTTTTTCTTTCTCCTTTGAACAGAGGAGTAGACCATCTACTGGAGGTGCGGTTGGAGGTCGAAGGTCAGCAGCTGGAACCAAAGCTGGTGGTACAGGATCCAGACCATCATCCAGTGCAGGTGTGAACAAGGATCTTGTCAGCCGTGAAGAAGAGTATATGTAAGTCTATGAAATCCACAATGAAAATGTTGAAAAGCAATAAGCATTAGGCCATTTTTGTAATGTAACCAAAATCATGCATATATGCCTTTGTGATGTGCTTCGATTATGATTTATTTCATTCACCTGTTCAAAATAAATGTATCTTGATAGTCAGAATTCAAATTGCATACATTTGTTGTTGCTAGGTAGGACAAACATTATGGCTTGCCCTACCTTACAACATGTAATATATATGCAATTTGCTTTCTGACTTCTGAAATGCAAGTATCTATGACAGGAGAATGAAATCATTCCTATCAAGTATAAATTAGTTTACAAATATAAATTAGGTTTTAATCATACATCATAGACCCTATGTTTAGCTGAAGAATTGGAGTATAAAAAGCCTTTTTAGCAAGTGTATTTAATTCATGCACAAGTGATGTTACTAGGCGAGTGATCAATAAGTGTTTGGCAAGATATGTAGACCACCTCATACATGTTCATGTTGTATGTCTTGGTTTTGTGTGAGTGGGGATACTTGAACTTCTGTGCCTTTCTGTTATATTTCTATTACCCTTTTATTTATTACATTTTTGAAAGCAAGTATGATAAAAAGCTCTTTCATGACAACCATTACATGTATTAACTTTTGACCGATGTGCCAGTCACGACTGTGTTGCCATAATCTTATTTAACCAATCATGTGCATCTTTTCATGTATGCAGGCGTCTGAATGCTGCCCTCGAAGCCAAGACCGCATCACTCATACAGGAGGCTGAGACGGTCATGGTAAGGAAGTGGGATGGGAAGTCTGACTAATTCCTCAACTCCTTTTTAAAAGATTAACAAAACAAAAACAAAACATTCTTGACTCCTTGATCATGGTATAAATTGTCTTCAGGAAAACATTAGTCTCATTTATGGGTTTGATTACCTTCACAGGTGTTTGTTTTGAACTATCCAGAGGTAAAGGTAATTATTTCAGCTCATTTCAAGTTTGGGATGGGAAGTCTGACTAATTCCTTGATTCCTTGAATATGGTTTATAATGTCTTCAGGAAAACATTGTAGTGTCTTCAGGAAAACATTGTAGTGGCCTCAGGAAAACATTGGTCTCATTTTGGGGTTTGGTTAACTTCACTGGTGGTTGTTTTAAACCATTCTGTGATATACATGTAGGTAGTGATTTCAGCTCATTTAATGTCAACACTTTGAAGGGTTGTTAATCTGTTCAAACTACCTTTCTGAACATATGACAAGTTCATGCATGCACTAGCAGTGTTCATAATGAAGAAGACGCAAAGTTTTGTATAAAGAAAGAAAAGTAGGGAAGGATTAGGAAGAAGAAAACAAAATTTGGCGGTGTCAAGTAATGCTTTTAATGTTTTCATTCCTTGCTGACTTGGGTTCATTGTAATATTAACAATTATTATTATGATAATAATAATAATAGTGTGTTCTTGTATAAAACTCAGTCTGGCACATAGCCACTCATGGCACTCCAATATTATTACTTTGGCTTTAGCACCTCTTCCCTTACAGCATTTTTAAGGATATACCTTGCCATGGGACATTAGTGCTGCACCAGGGGTTTGAACCCGTACCTTATGGTTCACAGTCCAGAGACTTATCCACTAGACAATGTACCAGTAATGTTAAATCGAATTAACTCATTTGATAATACTATTTTTTATGAACAGAGAGAGCAAGAGGACATCTTGACACGTTCTTTCAATGGGCTTGATCTGAGTGGCGAGGAGGAACGGCAAGCCATATTCAATACTGAACCAGTCGTCTCTGATGATATATCAAAGGTAATTAATTATTGCGAATGATGGTTTTTCTGTTATTAATACAAATGGGATAGTTTAACCAGGTATATATAAGTCAGTATTCCTTATGCAGACATAATAACATTACACATGTAGGGTTCTTAGTACCGTATATGTTATACTGAGACAGAAATTGTTTCATTTATATTTGTATGATATTGTTGAGAAATGTATTTAATTCTGTGTTTAATTAATGACTTAATACACTACTTGCATTTTACTCGGATAAATAGGAAAACAAACAATATAAGTACTTTTATATCTATAAAAGAATTATGCCACTATGGATAACACAATTTATTTTTATTTTTCTACAGGTATATTACAGCTTATTCAATGATCTTGCTTGTAGCTGTGAATATCATGTAGACATGGTAAAAAAGATTATGAAAAAGATATAGATAGGAATATAGATAGGATTTTTTTAAAAATTAAAGACAAATTTTAAAAGGAAGATAATCAAAAGTATATAATGACATGACCAATGTACCAATGGCTCAGACTGGTAATCTTTTTTCTACTTTGCTTCCCAAGCCTTCCCTTATTCAACCCACAAACCTCGCATCAGAGAAGAAACCTCCCTCTAGAGGCAGACCTGGGTCAGCTGCAGGTGCTGGCAGACCCCCATCGAGGACTAAGTCAAGGTAGGAAAGGAATTTCTTGTTCGATTTAATCTTCTAAATCAAAAGTTTGTTCACTGTCCTACAGGAAGGAATAGTGTTTCCAATCCTAACAAAACAAAGAGGGTTACGAACGTACAGGTATGTAAAAGGGACATAGAAAATACAATTAATACTGTAGCTTAGGGTAACTAGCTACCATGGCAGAATTTTTTTTTAATGGCAGTTCTACCAAATATTGAGAACTGTAATAAGTTCTTGTATAGCACTCATGTTATTCAGAAATGACACTCTGGCGCTCCACATTTATTACTTGGGTGTTTAGCATTTTGAAGAATTTTAAAGAATTATTTTCTGCGAGGTACCCTTTTAATTCACCTAGGTAGAGTGTGGCAAATGTAAAGTCATGTCTTGCCAAAGGATGTTAGTGGTGTTGTGGCAGGATTTGAACCCTGTCAGCTGTGGTTCACAGTCCAGTGACTTATCCACGAGACCACAACATCTCTGTAGAATATGTATTGCCTCGGTAGTAGGTGCCCTTCACTAAGTTCAATCAACTGATGCAATAGGATACCTATCATGTAGACCACAAAGTTACGTTTAGTGGCAAACTTTTTGTAATTCCAAATCTAGAGGGAGCCATTCCCTTTTTTGTAAAAGGAAGGATTAGTTGATACTATGCTGGCATGTTGAAAACCCAGTGACATACTATATTTCCTTGAACCCCTTTATCCTTTTCTTGGTTGTTTACTTCATCCTTTTCTTCATTCTGTTTTTATCTTTTTCTATTCACTTTCTTTTTATTGTTGTTATCTTCTAAATAATGGTATACTTTTTCATTCTTTTCTCTCTCTTTTTTTTGTGCACCCCATTTACCTGGACTTTTGGTTGTTGAGCAAATTTGTCTCCTATATTTTACTTGTTTGTTCATTAAAATTGTGTTGACAATAACAATGAATAAATCATGCTTGTGTTTGTTAAATTCCTCTAGTTTTCTTATGACAGGTATAGATAACATCCATGTAAGGGCAAGTCAAAGCTATTTTGTCCCATATGCTAAGGACCACATCCAAGATTTCAGTTTATCTGATGACTATCTTATTTATTATTTATTTTAACCTTTCCATAATATATTTAATTATACTTGTATAGGACATATCTGGGACGTGTCTGTATAGAAACATAGTTTAGTATTGATCAGTGTCTTTCACACAGTCCTCTAACTAGCCACCACTAATGGGGAAAAATATTAACCTTACATTTTTCAACTTTTTCAACATGATATACTACATGTTTCTGTTAAGTACTTAGAGCCGTCATAGATTATTAAGTACCTTATTCAGTACCTGCCACAACACTAACATTCTTTGGCAAGATGTTGATCTACATTTGCCACACTCCACCCAGGTGAGGTAAATGATTACATGGTAGGATTATTCCTTGAAATAAACTCTGCACTGATATCAGCTGCCAGAGCTAAAACTAGGGTATCAATTCCCAAAGCTCTTTGGAAGCAACGTTACATCATAATGTGTTCTGTACATTATGTATGTATGTATGTGTTATGTATATTTTTGTAATGGCTTGAATGGCAAATAAAGTTCTTGGTGGTTTTAATTTAGACAGTCTCTATATATCTATTTACACCCCGCCCCCCTCTAGAATCCCGCGGATTTCCGCGGGTCCTGCTAGTTACTATTATAAATCCTGAACATTCTTTTCTTCTTTTTATTTGTATATTTTCAGGACCAAATCTCAGACTTCGATGTCCTCTAACTTAGCTGATGATGTTGCTATTCCTGATGCTGTCCAAGCAGATTACTCCTTAGCGGACACATTCTCAGCATTTGATAAACAGTATGCTGAAGGGAACCCTGCAGCTGCTGGAGAGTATGATGATATCCTACCTCAGGCTGCAGAGGGCATGGGATCAGGTATGTATAATTGATAGCAATGATTTTGTTATCTTATCTCTTTTTTCTTTCTCTCTCTCTCTCTCTCTCTTTCTCTTTCTCCCTCTCTCTCTCTCTCTCTCTGTGTCTGACTATCTGTTTCTCTTTCTCTCTCATTCATTCTCATTTTCTTTATTTCCTGTCTTGCTCTATCAAATGCTGTATTTCTTTTATACTCTCTCTCTCTCTCTCTTTCTCTCTCTCTCTGTGTCTGACTGTCTGTTTTTCTTTCTCTCTCATTCATTCTCATTTTCTTTATTTCCTGTCTTGCTCTATCAAATGCTGTATTTCTATAATACTTTCTCTCTCTCTATCTCTCTCATTGCCCTTCTCTCACCCTCTTTCATTTCTGTTTTGTCTTTGTTTCTTTTGTTCTTTTGTTCCATCTTTCTTTGCCTTGTGATATATATCAATAGCTATGCTTTTATTATATAATTCTTAGGAAAGTGATTTTATGGATGGTGCTTTAAGATACATTTTATACACACAATATAAGTGAAACCATGTGCTTTAAATGTAATAACTGCTCAAGTTTGATTTAGGATGTCTTAATTATTGTTAATGCAATTGTTTTTCTGTTCCCTGTCAGTCATGTTGTCTCAATGTATAATTGAAGTGTAAAAAAATGTGATAGCAACTACTTTAGAAAAATCAACCTAAGGCAAGTTTCTTAGCCTTTTACATCACCTATTGAAATGTGCAAATATGACAATTATGTATTATGTAATCCGAACATGATTTATATCAGACCTAGTCGACCTACAATAGGGTGTTGAAATTGCCCTTTATTTGATTTTTAAAAATAGTCGCGATCAAGTTACTATCAATGTATCTTACTAGTTTGAAAACTACCACAACTTGTAAGATGAAAGAGATATGTATGAAATGCCTTTTCACATTATCTTCCTTGTCACGTTTCAGAGGCTACCATTCGTTTCCTGAAGGCCAAGCTCAGGGTCATGCAAGAAGAACTGGACAGATTAGCTCATGAATGCAATCAGAAGGTATTATTTAGAGTAGATATTTAGTACAAATGGAGTGCTTTCTCTTGCAATCTTTCATCTTTGATAAATTGATATATGTTATATCAATGTGGCGTTCTATATCATCGCAATGTCAAAGTATCTTTTTGAGTTATCATGGGAGTTCTGTAAAATTGTGAATGCCTCATTTGCTCTCATGTGTCACACACTGTTTGTGTACCATAATGTTTGAAATATTCTATTATGACTATTATATGTAAGTCAATTTTTATAGAGCTACCGGGACAATGAAACATCGGTGGAGAGATTTTAATCCTTCCTGTACTGAAAAAAATAGACCCTATAGATTTTCTGGCATTCTCTCTCATCTCATACTTAATGAAAAAATCTCTGTTTGATGATGAGAGATGGATCTATAGCTCATTCGATAAATATGAAGGTGTCCAAAGAAATATGCTATGGGACATATATAGTTAGAGAGATAGATGCTGCCATACAAGTGTTTATATTATTGTTGTAAAGACACTTTTAGCTTTTAGTAAAGACACTCTTAGAATTGAAAACGAGTCAGACAAAATCTTGGAACAGGCAGGATCTGAACCTGCCATCTACTAATTGCCAGGCAGCGACTTCACCACCAGGCCATCACTGGTCCATGGCACAGTCACGATGAACTGGAAACAAATACCTTAGCTCTCCTGGTTCATTCTGACTTATTAATATTCATCAGTCCGCCATTAGGACAATAACCTTGAACGTTCGGCTTTCTTGGAGAAGTTTCAATTGTTGTAAAGACATGTTAATACATATATATTTTTTATTTTGTATTTATTTGTTTCATTCTCCATTACAAAACGTTATTAAACATACAAACATAATATACGGTACAGATAAAAGATTGATTACACATAAAATACAAAGGGAAAGAGCAAAAAAAAAATGATGGGAATGTGGGGTTAATAAAAAGGGCAATTAGCCTTATGAGCGTCAACCATTTAAAAAGTATTATATGATCATTGTTCTATTATATGACAGGATGAATCGTTGGGTAAGCTTGAGGTACGGGTGAAGGAAGCAGAAGAGGAGAGAGCAAGGCTACAGAGAACCAACTCATCTCATCAAACACAGATTGATAAATACAAGAGATTGGCAGAGGATACCAAGAGGAAGAGTGATGGGTTGGAGAATCAACTCACTGGACTCAGGAAGGTAAGATGCAAGGGATAGGACGCTTGCTCCAGTGACGTTTGCCCAGAGTGTAATTACCTCAAAGATATTAGGTTAGGGTTTAGGCTAGGTTTGTAGTTCAGGTGAAGGTAGGGTTTAGTCTTTGGTCCATGGTTGAAGGAAGGGATTTGGTCAGTGTAGGTTATTTCAATTGTTGCAGAACCATGTGCTGTACAACTGAGATGCCTTGTTTTTTAATGGTGTGGTCAACAGAGGTAGTTTTTTTTTCTTTTCTTTTTTTCTTACTCTTCTCTTCTCCCCTCTCAGAAGTCTCTCTTTGTCTTCCCTATTCTCTCTTTCCATTTCTCTCTTTCAGGTACTCTCTTTCTCCTTCTTTGAGCAGCTCATCTTATGAATAATTTAAACCAATCGAGGTGTAGGGCTTAGACTCTTGTAAAGGCCTGTGATTTTGTTGCTTTAAGAGAAGCAACAAGAACTTTTCCTTGTAGTGTACTAAAATCATCTGCTTCTCACTGTTTTACAATTGAAAGATATTTCTGTAAACGTTATCATTCTTGGGCTTATTTTGAGCAGGAGTTAGATGAACACAAGAGAAACCAGAAGAAATCTGCTACAAGTCAGAGTGCCACTGAAGTCAGATTGAATCGAGCAATGGAGGAGGTCGAGAAATACAAGTCAGATTTACAACGGATGAAGACATCTTCACGGGTAAGCAAATATTTTCTAGAATAAGTAAGTTTTGTACTTCAAAATCGAAGAATAGCAACAAACACAGACATACTAAAGATTCAGTATGTCTGTATTTGTTGCTACACTGTAATTCTATGTTTTTTCATTTGTTTAAAGCCATGATTGAAGATTTGAAGGTTTTTATATTATTTGTGCAAAATGTTGAAACATCAATAAATTATGAATAGATAGACTCTTAACATTGATGTTACCCTAAGTTATATCTGACATTTTCTTACAAAAATATGCATTTCTAGATTATAGCTGGCATGCCTTGATATTCAAAAAGTATATGATGACTTTATATCCCCTGTGCAAAATGTTAAAACATAAAATTGAGCATAGATAAACTCCTAATAGTAATATATGAAATCTTAAGGTGCTGTAACATTTCATCAAAATTGAGAACTAACATGTTATAGTGTGTGGCTGACGTATCAGTATTACAGATGATTATGTTGTTGCATATCAATTTACAACATTTAAGCTATTTTATAATAGAATACTGCCTGTGTGAGCAAGTCTGTGTTATGTATTGCCAGTATTAATCATTTGAGGTAAGAGGGAAAAGAGGTAGTATCCACGTAGTAGCAACTCAGTAATCAAAAATTCAAAATAAAAAATAAATGTTCTTGTTTTTGTGTGGCATAACAGGAATCGTCTGAGGGGGAAAGAAGGAGAGTCGAACAGCTGGTTGCAGAAAACAAGCGTTTAGAGAAACAGAAGAATGAACTCATGTCAGGTTTCAAGAAGCAGCTTAAACTCATTGATGTACTGAAGAGACAGAAGGTCAGTTTTTTTTCTTCTTTGTTTTAACAGAAGTCATCGATCATTGTGTAATAAAATGATTCAGTATTTACCTTTGTCTATTCTCTTTCTTGATTCTTGCATGGCTAGTGGATAAGGCACATGTATATGGCTTAGCTAAATGTAAAACATCACAATAATGACAGTACATATGAACAATCATACAATGCAAAAAATAATATAATAATAATAATAATTATGTATACATAACATAAGAGTAATGTCGATTGATCAGTAATGTTATGAAAGACATGTCCAGAACACAAAAGGTGTAATAGATCCATGTGATAGATCAATGATATTGGTGAATTTAAATGAGAGTTTAATTAATATTAAGCATAATCAAGATGGTACATGTCTCCACAGCTCCACATTCTAATGATGTGGTACCATCTCTATGCGATAAGGTTTTTATTTTCAACAAATATGCATTTTGCGTTCCGGATATGTCTTTTTCTGACATTTCATTTTGCTAAAGTGCCTAGGAAGTAGCAAATAGAAGGACAGTTTATCCAGTTTAACAATCTGTCTGAAAAGAGTTATGGTACCTCCTATGTCAATAGTGTGAAAGGAACCTTTAACAGATAATTCTTATGGCAGATGAAGAACTGCTTGTTTTGAAAGTGCAAAATTAGTATAGTGGAACTAATGTCCTTTGGCAACATATTAATTTACATTTGCCACTCTCCACCCAGGTGAAGTAAATCTGGTAGGTACAAATTCCTTGAATGCTGTAGCGCCTTATGCTCGGCTACAGCCGGGGTAATAAACTAATGATATTATACTTTGTGTTAAGGGCAGTAGAGTATATTCATATAGAAGCTGCGCTCTATAAATGGACCTATTATTATTTTTTTTTTTACTCTTTTTTCTTTACACTCAATAAGCATGTTACCATTGTTGATTCCTTCAAATGTGGACTGCACACACAGCTCACTTCAATACCTCAGATACCATTTAATTCACTTCCATTTAATTTGCTTTGCTTTGTTTGGAAATTTGAAAGGGGTAGGCAATAATCTATTACACAAAATTTAATTTTTCTTCCCTATCTTCCCTATCTTTCAGATGCATATTGAAGCTGCCAAAATGCTTGCATTCACAGAAGATGAGTTTGTGAAAGCCTTGGAGTGGGGAAATTGATGAGGAATGGGGTTGAGCTACATCCTATGAAGCAGAGATGACAATCTCTATGGAAGCTAAGCTGATATAGCTTCCGCCACCCAAGATGCAGTCAATGCTATGCTGAAAATGTGATGAAATTGAGTGAGGTTATAGACTCGTACATGACTGCTGAGAAATAAGTACACCATCTTGAAAGAAAGGTTTTCAATTATCTATTCTTTCATGTCATGATTATTCCAAGGATGTTTAGAAAGTAAATGGTTTCTTTTGCAAAGTAAATAGTTTGTTCTCATGTTGTCATGCAGAGCTGCTCTTACAGGTATACCTTTCTTCTCTGAAATAGGCATCAATTGAAAGCCATAGCTGCTAAACATTCCTATTTTGGAGGGATTATTCCTATTTTTAGCCTTCAAGCTAATATTTCAAACCCTACATTCCTCTCTTTTCCTGAAATATTCTGTTTGAAAAGTATACAAATTACTGTTGAAAAGACATGGCAGTAATGCAAAGATCATCATTGTGTATGTGTTTGTGTTTGTCAGTAGATTGTATGTAGAGCTACATTAACTTCTATATCTGACTGTTAGCATAGCACATATGATGCCGATAAGAGCGGGTTTTATAGTGTGTGAAAACGACTTTATATTATGTGTGGTAAGTGATCTTATCTCATTTCCCAGAAACATTTGTTATCTGGGAAGTACTAAAGCCCAGCAGAGCTGGCCTGGGATGCAGCCATTATTCATGTACATGGAATGAAATGAAACCATTTCCCAACTGATTCAAGGTGATGTTGTTGATCCGAACAGGCCTGTCATTTCCTTTCATTTCCTTTCATTTTGATAATCAAATTAGTTTTCCAAAATATTTTTAACTTAGAATTGTTTAGGTGATCTGAGTGATCTGAGATATTAGTGAAAACACATTTGTAAAACATTATGTTTTAATGTGCATCAGAAAGAATATAAAAGATAAGGAAGAAACATTAAATCTAAACTGTCATTAGATTCAGACTGTTAGCATACCATTTGATGAAGATAAGAGCAGATTATATAACATGTCGAAATTACATTATATTATGTGTGCTTACAGGGATCTTATGTCATTTCCCGGAAACATTTTTTATCTGATTATGTTCTGTTACCTGTGAAAAAAACTAATGCCAGAGCTGGCCTGGGATTCATGTACATTGATTTAAATGAAACCATTTCCCAAAAGATTCAAGGTGATGTTGTTAATTCGAACAGACCTGCCATTCCCTTTCATTTTGATAATCAAATTAGTTTTCTAAAAACTTTTTAAACTTAGAATTAATAAAGCGATATCAGAGTGATCTGAAATATAAGTGAAAATTCTTGTACTACCTGTTCTCTTCAATTAATTGACATATTCTGATTATAAAAGCATTACATGAATTTCATTAGTTTGCAGTGGTATTTGGTAAATATTTTTCAAATACTGGTTTTCTAGCGAAATATATAATTGTGAGAAGTATTTCAAAAATTGCTATACTGGTTATCACCAGGCATTGTTTTATCTCATATTAATTGTTTTGGTTTCTTAATTTTAAAATTAGTGGCCTCTAGTGGGCATGTTTTATCTAATTGTCAAACGTTCAAACCACCGCCAGATAAGGTACCGTTCTGAGGTGACCTTTGGTCATCGCGTTAGGACGATACAGGTTTATCTGATAAAATCTCTTTCAGGAGCTAATTGCCTGTCCAGACTATAAGAGTTCTCTTTGAATCTTGTATAAAGAGACATCATATAAAGACTCATTGTATAGTGAAAGGGGAGTACAGCTTGTATAAAGAAACATAGTAAAAACAGGTTTTGAAGGGGTCAAATGACATGACAGCTAGCCAATCATCAATGTCTGCCCACAATAAGCCCCGCCCAGTTAAATGATTTTTGTATGATTTGGTGTTCAGACTAGAAAAGTGACCCTGATTTTTGAAACAATGCTCAAAAATGCGTTTTTGCTTCACAAAGTTATGTTAGATGACATTCAGACTAGAAAAAGTACCTTGCTTTATAGCTATACGAGTCTTGTATAGCGATGAATTCTGGTAGTCTGAATGAGGGTTAGAGAGCTTGGATGATGAGAAGAACCCTGGAGCATGTTTTGTTTGCTTCCTTAAAGGCCCTCTGCACTACTTGTAGCTACTTGCGCCCTCTACATAACAAACAATGCCTAATCGGTGACCATTGGTCCCCCATGATCCTCTTTTTCTTATGTTAACTGAGAGCTGAGTTGATGAGATAACCACCTGTCCGGTGACCTTGCAGGGCGCTCTAATCCCTCCTGTTAACTATGGCAGATAAGCTTGAAAATTAGTTCAGATAAATTGGTTCAGACAAAATCAACTGAACTTTATCAGTGTGCAAATAGTATGCTTCATCTGTTACGTTAGATGTAGATTTGTACACCATGGTATGTTTAGAAGACTGTTGCTTTGTAGCAAGGTTGTAACTGACATTTGTACCGACAAAGTAGTCAATAAAACTTTGTTTTATTCATCAGCACTATGAATAGTCCTTGCAATATATGCATTGAGTTGAGTTGAGTTGAGTTGAGTTTATTGGTTTCACATTTCACATATTATTCACAAATATAATACAGGTAACAAAATATACATAAAAAGACATATTGTTTCATAATTTAAAAAAAAAATGATTATAATAATTAACAAGGTAATCAGACTACAAAGTTACATGTCATCACAATTGTTTGACAACTAATATCATTTAAAGGAAACCCAGACAAAAGTACAAACTGTGAAATGTGCAGGAACCTGTAGAAAAGCAGAGCTTGTAAAGAATACACTGTAGCTGTTCCTGCATGGGGGACTTAAAAAATGACAGGGACAGAAAATGTTTACAGTAGAGAGAAGTACACAATTAAAATTGGGACGGCAGTAATTTGACAAATAATTGGTTGGAGTTCAATAAAGTACATACAAAAAAAAAAGGGGAAAAAAGAAAAAGAAATTCACTAAAACGAAGAGAAGTAACGAGCCAATAAATAGCAGAGTATGCACCTATTTCCACCACATTGCAGGGACCACTCTTATGTACTGAATATACTCAAATGAATATACTCAAATGAATATTAGAATCTGGCAGGTTTTCTTTTTATTTAATTGCAAGAAATAAAAAGTGTTGACCTCTTTAAGAGTAAATTGACCTGATACACCCTTAAGTAGGGTATAGTCAATTGCACTGGGAGATATTAAGATTCATGTTAATAACTGACCCGCATCTAAGCCTCATTTGTTAATTTAGTGTGTCTCTTAGCTTCCAACAAAGTTTGTGCAGATTTTGTATTTCTTCAATTGCAAGAAATAAAAACATGCCCCCCCCCCCCCTTAGAAATATTTGAACTGGAACAACCTTGAGTATTGTACAGCTAATTGAGTTTGATATGTTTAGGTTTATGTTAATAAATTGACCCGCATCTTAACCTCATTGTCAATGTATAGTGTCATTCAATATGCTTCAGCACAAAAAACATAAAGCCTCCAACAATTTCCTTGCAGATTTTGTATTTATTTAATTGCAAGAAATAAAAACATGCCCCCTTTAGAGTCATATGAACTGGAACAGCCTTGAGTATTGTGCCGTTAATTGCGTTCGATATGTTTAGGTTTATGTTAATAAATTGACCCACCATCTCGACCTCATTGTTAATGTAGAGTGTCATTCAATATGCTTCAACACAAAAACATAAAGCCTCCAACAATTTCCTTGCAGATTTTGTATTTATTTAATTGCAAGAATTATAAAAATTACCCCTTTAGAGTTATATGATCTGGAACAACCTTGAATATTATACAGTTAATTGCATTTTATTTGTTTAAGTTTATGTTAATAAATTGACCCACCATCTCAAACTCCTTGTTAATGTCGAGTGTCATTCAATATGCTTCAACACCAATACATAAAGCCTCCCAAGATTTTTTTTGCAGATTTTGTATTCATTTAATTGCAGAAATAAATGCAGAGTTATTTGAACTGGAACATCCTTGAGTAGGGTGTAGTTATTTGTATGTGATATATTTAGACTCGCATATTTTGACTTGACCTGCATCTAGACCTCATTTGTTAATCTATAAAGTGTCTCTTAACTGCTTAAAACAAACACATACAGCTTCCAACAAACAGACCAGTATTTGCCAAGACCATGGAAATGGTTGATACATTTCATCCATCTATAGTCTCGTTTAATCTTAAAACAATGGCTATATATTCTGGACAGTAAACAGTATTACCTTTTATATATCTTACTCACGTGGAAGGACATGCGTCTGTCAAAGTCTATATGACACTTAGGAGATGATTACACAACATTTTATTTACCCCTGGTCATTATGACAACTGTTTGATTGCCCTGGTAACTGTTGCCCATATCCAAAGAACAAGAATGATACGATATGAAATCAGAAGCAAATGTATTGATTAATAACTTGAGGTATTGGAGGAGAGGATGCTTACAATTTCTGCACAGTTCCTTATCTTTTAGTCCATTTCTGCCCCTATTTATATATATAAATATAAATACAAGAAAATCTATTATTTCTTAAATATATATATATATATATATATATATACAGCTGCGTACGCAGGGTATTTTTCAAGGGGGACTTTTAAAATTGGATTGCATCATTCAGTTTCGGATCCAAAATTTTCCAATAGGAAGGAGGGGGGTGGGGGCCTGAAAATCGTGCCGACTGATATTTCGCTCAGTGGGGGTGGGGGGGGGGTGGGAGGGCGTAGTGACCACTCTTTGGAAATGTTTGTTTCTATACTTGCACAAAGAGGGACCTTAGCATATTTAAATATGGTTATTGTTATCTATTTGCAATCTGTGCAAGCTCCAAATCGATCTATATTTAGTGCCCCTATTTGAACACTGCTACTTTTTTTCTGGGAATCTTTATAACTATGTTTAAATAACCTTTACAATGGAACGAAATAGTATGATATTGATTTCTTTATAGCATTTTCTTGTCCTTCACAAGTACTTAACAATCACAATAAACAGATAACTATAATTTTGAGAATCAACTGAATAATGCTTACACGATCAGCATTTATATTTATCAGTCTTACATTCCACCTACAGAATTAAGAAAAAAGAAAAAAAAAAAGCAGAAGTAGAATGAGGAGAAGAAGAAGAAGAAAAGGAAGAAGAAGAAGAAGAGAAAGAACAAAAAGTAGAAGAAGAAGAAGAATAAAAAGGAGGAGGAGAACAAAATAAAGGAGAGGAAGAAGGATAAGAACAAAAAGAAGGAGAAGAAAAAGGAGAACAAGGAGAAGAACAAGAACAAGAAGGAGGATAAAAACAAGAAGAAGGAAGACGAAAAGAAAAAGAAGAAGAGGTAGAAAACATGTCAGGGCAAGAGTTACTTTCAACTCCCACCCTTATCATCTTCTTGATAGGGTATTTTAGTTATACTTGGTATATAAATGGTAATTAACATGTCGCAGCAATTTGGGTCAATAAATAGACAGAGCAAAGGTAGACTTGGAGTGTTTGTCGTTTATTTTCTCTCTGGAATACCATGATGAGATATAAATGTAGATGATCATTATCATGTTTGTGTCTGTTAGTATAGTTATGTTACTTGATATATCTTGTCATTAACCAGCAGCAGAAACTGGGTAAAAATCAGGATCATTGACTCATCAGTCCAAGCTTTCAACCCTTGGGAATAAATCACACCATCCCTTTGTGTTAAAGCTACGTCACATATTTATATCACTGAGGAATCCTACTTATGTTGAAGTCAATTGATTTAGATTTTGATGTTCCAACCGTTAATTCTGTGTAATGATGGTGATATTGATGATGACAATTGTCTTAAGGATATAATAATATTCGGTTCTTGTATAGCGCATATCACATTATACAACGTCTCTATGCGCTTTTAACCCCACGGAAGACCAGCTTTCCCCATGTCGGGTAAGCTGAATGTGGCCAACCACCGTATCTCATGCTTTATTATGTTTTTATACGGAAATAAATACTACTACTACTACTACAAAGAGCTTTAGAAATTATTACCCTAGCTTTAGCGCCAGCAGCCGTTTTCACCGCACAGTGCATTTCAAGGAATAATCCTACCAGGTACCCATTTACCTCACCTGGGTCGAGTGTGGCAAATGTAGATTAATACCTTGCAAAAGGACACTAGTGCCGTGGCGGGACTCGAACCGTGGACCTTGCAATCCATGCAGATTCTTAGAAAGATGGTAATGCTAACAGAATAGAGTAAACCAAGAAGGACCTCACCAGCTTTTTGACTTTTGTAGTGTACATAGGTAACAGATGATCATCCAACAGAGGACTCAGACGCTCCCCACCCCCCCCCCCGTTATGACAATTAGCCCTCATCCCAACTAGTCCATTTGACAAGAAGGCCTTAGGTAATTGTTGAAGGGGTAATCTGGATAATTTTCCTAGGGGCTAATTGTCTTTGGGAAGATGTCCTATATGTTGGTTGTAACCGTTGTTGGAAATGGGTGTGTAGTGGTTAGATGGGTAGATGGCTACTGCCGGGGATGTGGAGGTTATACTTGAGTGGAAGTTTTCAGAAGTGTAGGTAATGTACCACAGATCAAACAGGTGAAACAAATTAGCATTTTAGTTCATCTGCTTATTTGTAAGGGAATATTAGGAAAATGGCACCTGCACTCAACAAGAACTTGGGTTGGTCAAAACTATGACGTGTTTCTTTTCTGTGGCATTTTTTGCACACTACAGAAGGTAAATGTTTAGCTACGATTTTAATAGTGTGGTCATTTTTTTAATCAGAAGATTGCGTTTAATGACATTGTTGTTTTTAAAGAACAGCGAATTCTGTGAAGTGGATGACTCTATGAAGTACCCAAGTGTACCGCCATACTGAGCAAGTTGTCAAGGATACTGGTTCCCAACAAATTTGTGCTAGACAATAATAGGGACTTTTAGATTTGCACAACGACAACGTGAATTGCTACGATCGACGTCCTTTTAATGCACTGCCTTGAATGGACGTCACACGTATCAGTCCACGCAAATCTAAAAGTCCCTAATAGCGTAGTGATCACGACAGCGCCATTGTCTTATTTTGGATGAAAAACCATCTCTCTGTGTGATATTTAATTTGGTCAGAAATGATGAATAACACTATTAAGTGCAAAGTTGTAAATCTAACTGACCGGTACTTCCAACACCTCGTGAATATGCCATTTTCGTAATGCAATCAAATTTAATGCACAAATCTTTATTAAGTGCCTTGTTTTAAATTATTGAATTCACCTGTTGCGAACAATTATATTTCAATAGTCAGAATGAGAATTGCATATTATTAGGACAAGCCATAATGTTTGTCCTACCCAGCAATTGGTTTGTAGGTGGGAGGGGCGATTACATATGATGACATTTTTTTTCTCATCAGTGCAATCACTGACCTTGTGTATTATCAAAGTCTTATCATCTTGACCACTGCCTGTTTAGGTAGGGGTTTTCGCATCTGTAATGTATATGGATAGTTTTCTGGGATTAGAATTGAAGACCTTAGTGTATGGCCTCGGGTGTTTATCTCTAAGGTTAATGTATTTACTGCATAATTTTGTTTATGGTTAATTTGAAATTAGTGACTTGTATACAATTTTCCGATTGAATGTGTGCTTTTTTCTTAGTGCTATTTGGCTAGTATGGTGTCAAATGTGGATTATTGATTGGAAAGGTCTGTAATTTAAATGGCATGAGGCTGGTCACGTGTTTTAAAGATCTCATAGTTGCAAATATCCCGATTTTGCACGATTCCCTTTTTATGCAAATGATTGAATGAGTTACAAAGCATTATCCAAGAATTTGTTTTTAGCTGTGATACTGTCTAAATTTTGAATGTGTTTTTGAAGTATTGATATCATTGAATACATTCCATGTAAAATGTATAAATTTGAGCGTAAGTAAAGAGCTAGATTTCTTTTATGAAAGAAAACACACTAGCATTATTTTCTATTCTCTATTCTCTATTAATTTAGGACAGTGAATGAAACTCTATCTTGAAACGTTTTATCAAGAAATTGTGAATAAAAAGACATAAATTTGAAATGAATGAATGTTTCTGATTATTGGTGTATGTGTCACTCACAAGTATTAATTATAATTTGATATTGAATATATGCTAAGATTAATACGTATGTGTAAAGGTACACAAAACTCAGTTTTAGTAAATGTGAATTATCCTTTCCAAAAGATAATAATAATAATCATAATGATGATGAGGAGGATGATGAGGAAGATTGTGATGATGATATTGATGATGATGATGATGATGATGTTGTTGATGATGATGAAGATGATGATGATGATGATGTAGATGAAGATAGTAATAATGTTTTGTTTGTGTGCCCATGGTAGCTTCATCAGTATTAATACTGTTCTCCATGAGGGCCCTGCAATCATAAGTTATGATAATGATGATAAGATGATGAAGACGATGATGATAATAATAAGAAAGATCATGATAATAATGTAATGTAATTGACCTTACAGAGTTGACGCAAGAGGAGAGTCATAAAATACAATCGACACACGTCACGGTTATGAGTGATAATGTATGTTTATTTGTTGCAAGGCAACTATATTTCTTGAATATCACATATACCAATGATAGAGATAAAGGGTGTGTACACCGGAATAAACCGCAATCCCACAAAACAAATATCCTTTATCCTTGGTCTGTCTCAACCATAATATTCTTCTTATTCATACCGAGTCTTTGAAATGTGTATTAGTATGTGGCTTACCTTTGTATACTTAAATATGTGACGTATATTTGACTTCAAATATTACAATCTGTATAGAAAGAAGTAATGCTTGATATCAATTGAAAATAAAACTACTAATATAAGCGGAGACGTTGCTTTTATATACCGTGGACTTTGGTTTTGCTGCCATACTCTATACACCCACTTACTTATAATGCAACACACCTATTCCAAAAATTAAACAAATAAAAAGGAACTCAGTAACCTCAATTCTTTTTGATTTTCTCTTCTATTTCTTCCCAAGCGCATATAGAAACATACTTATATATTTTGTTAGTTTTAGCGACTTTTAAAATCACTTTTTTCAGTCATCGTGAATTATCTTAACACGGTTGCGCAATTAAACAGTTGAAGTAGTGAAAGAGATTTTCGATTGCCACTTCCTAAGCAACTCTTGAAAAGTTATCTCTCATGTCTTTATATAATGTTTGTTTGCAAGAGTGAGAGTACAAATATAGGACATGGTTCTATTTTAATTCAAGTGCGGAGACACAGCCCTTTCAATACTTGATACTGATACAAGGAGGCTACATTTTCGTTTTCGAAATGTTGAAATTCATTCTACCGTTAAGGAAGCATTGCAAAATGAAGATATTTTTCTACGGTCATTTGAAGATACTTGTATCTTATATCACGTGTAATTTTCTATCAAATATAGCGCTTCGTTTAAGACATAAAACAAATTGCTTTGATACATTCTATTATAACTTATTTGCATATATGCTTTGTTCAACGACGTCAAACGTCATACTTCGCACTAAAACATGTAAAATTGTTCTTACCAGGGCCGTGAACAAAAGTCTATATACAAAAGTTAACAGTTTTACAAAATATAAAAATTACATTCAAATGAACAAAATTGGTGCAAAAGGTAGAAAATAAACATAACAATTGTAATATCAAGCGCAGTGTTTGCTTTAAGATACTTCTATACTTCTTATGAATGCTGCCAAATGAGTCATTTCCTCGAGAGCCATCATAAACTTTGTTTTAAAGAAGGTTAGGCCTGCTATGGATTATTAAAGCTGAATGGTAACTCCACTGAAAACAGATTATGGCACGCATAATAAAGTAGATCGCGTGATTTGTATTTGAATAAGCCAGTGAGCATAACAAAGATTGTGAGGAATATAGTATTTCGTCTATTTGTAGTCCATGATCAAATCTTGAGTTCTGATAATGGTAGCTCAAAACTATTCCGAATTCCTTTTATGCATTTAGAGAGTTTTAGACCAGCAAATCCAGGGAAAGTTAAACGATTTTTGCCAGAAAAAAAAGTTTTTCACTGACAACATTTATTTGCACCTTTATAATTATATGAGACTCCAATTACGTGTATGTATTTCGGATCGACTGGCTTGATTTATCGAAATATTTCTTACTCTTTCATTTATAACAGAAGTGTAATGTATGTATTTTTATATCAAAATCGTTTGGCAGGAATCATTTTATTTGTATATTTTTGGACGGTTTCGATTTGAATTCTGTACAAATTCACTTTGCGTCATGATCTTAACTCAAGGAGTACTTTCGATTAGTCACTACGGATAATTCAAAACGACTTTTTAAGTATAAAACAATCAGTTATTTATATTCTGTAATATTTGGCTCCGATTTAGTTTGCCATTTACCTAAATTAAAATATATCCATCAATTCACGTATTAACGTATCGATGCTACATACTTGCTACTACCTTCTACTGAAACATTTTATTGCACATGCACATAAACAGAAAAAGAAAAGAAATATTAAATAATAATACTCGAGGGTGAAAACCTTGATGACGACAGTTTCATTTCAAAATGAAATTATCTGATAGTGACTGTACAAAATAAACATCCATGCATTTTAATACCGGAAACCCAACATTTTATTATCTTGATATTAACTTGAACTCGTAAAAGATACCACAAGATGTCTATTTGATAGTAATAGTGAAATAAAATACACTGGAATTTGGAAAAATATTTCTTTCTTAATTTAAAACTTTACTGGGTCCTTTTGAAGGATGCCAATAAATATTGCAATTAAACGAAGGCAACAAAGGCACTTAAGTGAGTTGTATCAATATCACGGAGAAAATAATTTGCCTTTTAGTCACGTAATTGCTCGTCGTAAGAAACTAGATTTATCTCATCTTTTTTATAACACATTTGCTTCATTTACATTCTAAAATATAATATTGAGCTATAAGTAGAACTTTGTCTTCTGAGTTTAACAGCAAAAAGTACGCCAGTGTTATAAAGTGAAAAAAAAGCTTTGAGTGACGTCGTGTAAGACGTCATAGAGCTGCAGCGAGTGAAGAGAACTGGGTTATGAAGTGGCACCTAGGCCATGCTGATGACGATACAGATATCTTTCGCTCACTATAGCTGGTCCTTAGATGATTTCTAGTAATGAAGATGGTAATTCGAATGTGTAGATACTAACATCTCGGCCATACAGCAGTCCTCTTTGATGTTAGACATTCGAGAATCTGGCCCTTGGCGTTAATTCACTTAGTTATTTTCACAATATTATAGAAGGACCACACGCGTGTACATGCAGGTTCCGAAAGAAAGAAAACATTGTCACGTTCGCAAACTGTTTCCATCCACCTCTTTGTCTTTCAAAGAAGTTTGATCATTCAGCGAAAAGTCTTTAATACTGTTCAATCTACCAGCTTTCAAGAGACAGGCTCAATCGACCTGTATCTGCGAAGATCAGCAAGTTTTTGAATTCTTTCAAAACACAACTCATATCTGCTTTCAGCAGGAGCATACAGAAAATGTGCTCTTTTTCTTGGCAAGTAGTTCAATTTTCTCTGTTGTCGTTGGGCGTGCTATAAGAGGTCGGTTTGTATTCATCTGAAGAGGAAAGTGAATATTAAAAAATTCTGATTAAACTGGGAATAATGAATGAGGTGAAAATACGAATTCTTCATAAATCTGCTTTTAATTCTGTTCGGAAAACTGAATCAATCACGTCGTTCTCTTCCAACTCTATCAACTAAAAAAAGTACACTTTCAAAGACTTATAGTCACAGCTGTATTATGCTATTGATATGATAAAATCATTTAAATATGAAATGTCACATCTTGATTTTAGACACCATTTAAAGGAAAACCTGTTTTAATAGCCTTCTAATTCCAAGGAGGAATTAAACCAAGTATTTACTATGTTAACATATTGTTTCTCGCTGTATTGATAAATACATGCCTAGACAGGTCCACTTTAGTGATCTTGGCATACCTTTTTGTTGTACCTATCAAGCATCTGTCTTGTAAGAGTCTCGAAGACGTTCTCAACATTTTCACCGGTCTTCGCACTCGCCTCGATGTAAGGAAAGTTAAATGCTTCTGATAACTGTAAATTAAGAAGAAGAAGTCAAGGAATATAAGCAACCAGCAATCGTAGGATGGTATTGATATTTGAAATGCACTTTATCGTTCATACCACCTTCAAAACTAAGAATATGAAGTAAAATATATTATATAAAGATGTTTTTTATAATTATTATATCCAAATACAAATGTTTCTGAAATGAACTGGACGTCTCAGTATAGCGACATTTCACGAGACTGACGACTCATAAGACCGACCGATGTCGACCTCGTGATTCCTCAGAAAAGTCATACATTTTGAAGGCACGCGAGACTGACATTTTTAATCTCAAGGGCATTCGGTCTCTGGGGCTGTACCCGAATGAATTAACTGCCACAGTTCAAATATACTACATCCCACACTGATTACAGTTCTTTGTCAATACAAACCAATTTGAGGGTTTTGCAGTGAGGTTGTAGAAAATAATCTGAGCAAACCTTACCCTCCCATTATTTAAAAAAACCTAGCTCGCAATATTAACGTCGGTAATAGTTACGACGTTTATTGATTTCTTGCTATGACGTCACTGGGAAGCTTGAAGGCAAATATTTTCATTCTCTTAGCCTTAGGGTTTTGAAACCATCGTCATTAAGCTAATATCCACCATTCCAAGATATAACAAGTGATGCAATATCAAATTCGATGGCACTTTGCCAGTGCTCATCACCTTGAAGCATTATGTATTACTATAGTTTAACCGCGTCCTTCAAAAATATCATTCTGGTCTTTTAATTGCTGACCACTCGCATTTTCCCCAGAAATGATATGTCTAAATTCAAACTCAAATATAGTGAGACGACATGAAACGGTATCATCACCTCTTTGTCTTTCTTTTACGGATGAAGTGAATTCTTACCGTTATTGCTCGTTTGCTCGGCACTCTTCTTGCTCTGGTGAAGTCGCTCTTGTTTCCAACCAGGACTTTGCATATGTCGGGAGAAACATTCTGGAAAACATGAAATAATAAACAATTTATTGTCAAAATACCATTCTTATATTTTGAAGAGGGGGATAACAGAACAGATTGTAACTTCTTGGTATAACTGCAAGTAATAACATTGTGTATTTTTGTAGTGATATTTGGTATGTTATATGAACATTGCATCCCTGCATTTAATAGCTTTGCTGTTTCGATTGTTTCTTTTTTATCCTGTATAAATATTTTTGATTTTGACAATTTACTGACACCTCTGTAACCTTTTTAATATACTTGAAGAAAATACTAGAAACGGTCGCATTATTATACAGTTGTATACATATGTACTGTGCCAAGATACAATAGGCCTATACATATTTTCCCATTTATCTCATTCCATTTATAAGAATTTAAAGTGATTATTTAACCCATTGTTAACCTCAGTTTATCGTTTAAATGCAATGAACTCGCTATTTTGATGAGCTTATCTTGATTTATCTATCACCGTACACTACAATGCCCTTATACCAGGTACGTGACTATGGATAGGCCTATTTCATGAGATACTCGTCGTAAATTATATGCTCACCGTACTTATGTCAGAAACATGTCTGGTATTATCTGTATAACCAACAAATAACACTTAACCTTTGTTTCTAAAATGCCACTCAATACTCTTATTCTTAATTTTTGTTATCTTAAGGTGATTTGCAGAACTGAACAACACTTTTGTCAGGGTAATATAATAACATATTTGTTCAATGACTCATGAATAAGTAAACAGGGGTAGTTTCTACCGTTTGAAAATAATATTTGTATTCAGTTGAGAGCATATAGAGACAAGAAATAAGCCAATTAATATGCTTATACAAACACTTGGAAAGTATAAAGTGTAAAACAAAAATAATTTTGATATATTTCTGGCCGAAAGAGTTTCTCTTTTATTGAACATTAATGGGAGAACGTCTGTTCACGTGACTATAACAATAACAGAAAATATGAAGAATAAAGAGGTAACAGTGGAGACAAACATAGACGATAAAAATGATTTTACAATTCATAATATTCATCCATATAAATAGTATCACCACGTGCAGCATCATAGCCTGTTACACATGTGCAAGTGAGACAACTACAACTTACACCCGCTATTAATAGCCTATATTATGCCTTGCGAGTTGTGAAACATGCTGAAGTCATTTTGATTTCTATATTAAGTAGACTATATCGGTAATCGAAACATTCATCAATCTAGATCGAGATATAAGTAGCATGGGAAGTGATTCTCGGGTAAGGCGTATTTCACTGTTTAAGAAAATGGCAGTAATAGCTTGGCCATGTATAGAGCACGTGCGCTTGACTGCCACACGCTTGGCTGAAGCTGACCCGATATACACTGTAGCACCGAGCGACGTAGAATAAGCATCATGTATTCTTGTTCTTTACTCGATTTTTCTTAGCTAGGCACTGAAGTTGATCTAGCATGAGCTAAATCATTGATTTTGTTTTGAGTCCGAGGCCTATTCAGCTTTTCCCTTTAACAATGTTATCAAAAGTTTGCACATTGAAATGGAAGCAAATTCATGCCAGTGCAAGTCAGTGGCAAACAGTTGTTCAAACAGCATTAAACTGTTTCTCAGAAAAGCTTTCATGTCTCTTTGGTAATCCAAAGTCAATGTTTACTTAGAGCACTTTAAGCTTGCATATATATATATATATATATACACTCTGTTGCCCATACAGATGGAATAATGTTTCCTTATCCGTTTTCATGAAATGATTATTTAAAGACAATATCATTTACTCTTGATAAAGTTTGTATCTTCTCATAACTTTACTGATCAATTTAAAGTGTCGTAGATGTTGATCGATAAAGTTCTGAGAAGATATAAACTTTTTGTGGCAAGAATAAAAAAATAATATTGTGACAATCACTTCATGAAAAGATGTAAGAAAAATTATTCCTACTTCATGAGCAACAGTGTATGTAGCGAACAATTTCACTTTACTGCTAAGAAACATTGGCGTAGGTTGTTTTTTCTACCTAAGGGGGGGGGGGGGGTTGACGTCTCCTGCCTGGATTCAACTTTTCAATTTTTCGCAAGAGCAGATATTATTATCAAGATATGGTTTTCCAATTAAACTACACAAGATAAGATATACAAATGACATAATTAGGGCATCTCGCTGCCCGAATATGCGGATAATTCGGAAAGTGGGCTCTTCAACGAATATTTACATTCGAGTTTCGTTCTGATAAGTAAATATGAATCACGATCACGTGCAAAAGAGCTTCTACTTCAGCCATGTCTTTCTTGACTCTGTTTACTCAGATCTCGAGCTGACACAGAAGGTTATACGATAAACACCTATACCACTATAGCATGGACCATATGAACATGACTGACAAAGAAAGCGGACAAAATATACAGTTCCTCAGTTAGACAAAGGAACATCCCTTCACTGTTATTATGTAAAAAGGTGAATATGCATGTGACACTTGTTCTACACATTTGTACATAATAGCAGTGAAGGGATGTTCCTTTGCCTACCTGAGGAACTGTATATTTTGTCCGCTTTCTGTGTCAGTCATATTCATAGTGATAGGATCATATTCTCTGTCCATTACGTCACATTTTTTTTAAAGATTAAGTCCCGCCATTCCCACCAAAAGAATGGAAAAGAAGTTTTTTACTCCAAAAATAGTAGAAGAGAAAGAGAGAGAGAGAGAAAAAAAGAAAGACGGAGAATAAAAAGGAGAAATAAACAAAGATATAGATAGGAGGAGATCGAAAGATGGAGAGGGTGGGGGTTCAAGATACTTACACGGGCAATATCGTCAAGCCAACTAGTCACATGATCAAATGAAGTCTCTCTCGTCACATCATAGAGAATGATGATGCCCTGATATTAGATGAAAATAAAGTATCATAATGAAACTACATTTCAGCATTTTAAAATTATGACTCTTTGAAAGAATTAGTTTAAAATATATTGAATATTCCATTAAACATAAGTTAATCGGCACTTACAGCGTCATGAGTCAATTTTGAACGATTACTTTTCATCAAAATATACATTAAAACATACTTTTTAAAAAATCGTATACGTTCAAGTATTACCACGACAGAAAAAGAAACCTAAAGTAGATATAGCTTCACACACAGTTTAAAATTTTAAATTGGTATTTTATCGAAGTATCATTATTATTATTATTATTATTATTATTATTATTATTATTATCATTATTGATTCTTGATAAGGGAAAAGGAAAAAAAAAGAGACGTTTCTTGTCAAACAGAGTATTTATGCGAGCAAAGGTATATAGTCAACAAAAGTAAATAAGAATTTTAGTTACGAATCCCAGCTACATTTAATTATTAACATCAACAATAAATCACTTAAATTATTTCATATCTACAAACATCATTATTATGTATTATCAAATACATTATATTATACATATATGTTATAAGGTTATTTTTTCAAATAAATAGCAAATTATAATAATCAAATAACAAAATAAAAAATAAAAAACTAATAAATAAGACGGAGACTCACCATGGCGCCTCGATAGTACGCTGTTGTAAGAGTTCGAAATCTTTCTTGACCTGCTGTGTCCCTGTAAAGTTTGTTGAGATATGAAGAAAATTAATGATATAAAAATCTCCTTCTACTTTGAAGGCATTGTATTCTACTGACATTACCTTAGATTTACGTCTACTGCCATATGCTGCCCAGCAGTGGTAGCGATGTCGGTAAAATACCCCGCCATAAACCCAAAAATGAACAAACCCACGTGATGTATTAAAGCTGCATGAGTTTATATCATACGGGAATGTATTTTTCCCACATGAACATGTACATGTGATAATGAATTTTTTTGGAATTTTCATCATAGTTTAATTTTAATGTTATAATTTTGTCAATTTTAAAAATATCTTAATATCACGACGTTTTGAAGCCGGCTCTGGATTATTTACTTCCCTCTTTGCAATTAATATAAAGGAACCCCCCCCCAAAAAAAAAAAAATAAAATAAATAAATAAATAAATAAAATTAAAAAAAAAAAAATTAATAAAAAAAAAATTAATAAAAAAAATATATATATATATATATATATATATATATATATATATATATATATATTATATCTTCAGTTATTTTGATACGTTCATTGCATTTTTGTTTCCAATTCATCTACAAGATTTCCCACCAGAGTGTATGAAAGAGGTGTAAAGCATGATGTTCTTAGCATGAATTACAGATTTTCAGCACGACACGGGCGTCGCCATTTACTTGATATCATGCCAAGAATATCTTCATTTTATTTCTCTTGTACATTTTCGTAAGGAATAGTGTACATCAATAGGCAGCGATTAATAAATCTCATATTTCAGTGAACCTACACTTATTCGTTGGGGTGAGGTTTCCATTAAGAATACTCCTCAACGATGACATGGTTTATTTTAAGGTCGAAATTATTCAAATTTCATCACTTTAAGTAAGGTGATCTGAGATGGAACACTCATCCCATCTGTATAAATTTACTTTGAAAGGGAAAACAATTGCTTAAAACATTTTGAAACTCAACTTTATGAGTTTTTGTATTTTATAAAGAATAACAATCAAATGCTGTAACTTCCACAAACATACGTACATACACACATAAATACGTATATATACTTAAAGATAGACCTGAGTCTGTTAATGGAAATTCGAAAAGAAAGCAATAACTAATGAAACGAAATTGTTAGAGAAAGCTAATATACGACTGTTCGGCTATAACCAGGCACGTAGCCACGAGGGGCAAGTGCCCCCCCCCCCCAATTTCCAAGATCGGTTGAACTTTTTTAGACCCCTCCCCAGGACGTCGATCAATTACATGTATGTGCCCCCCAAACATCAAACTCTGGCTACGGGCCTGGCTATAACCCTTTGTCAAGTGATGGCAAATTTCATTCAAAACCCCAAAAGGGCACCACAGTTTAATACTGAGTGCGCGAATTTTAAGAAAAAAGGATGCCAGCAAATATGTTTTCGTGAATTAGTTTGAAATGAGTGTACATGTATTATGTAAAACAGGAGCTTGCACCATATTCTATAAATTCCACATACACGTAAACACACAATACACATGTATGCAAGAATCGTGCCCTTTATCGTTAGAATTACCTCGCCCTCATATCGCGTGTCTTAACACGTGATTGCAATACAGCAATTATTTTGTCCTGTTCAAACATTGTACTTCGGGATTTCAATCTGAACATGTCGAAATCGCAAGATGGAGGTACCCATACCCTGTCGGCAAATAATAACAGATTCTTGGGTCAATATTTGAGATAATTTTTGGGGCCCTCTCTCTCTCTCTATCTTTTTCTTTTTTGTTTTTGTTGCCGCTGCCGTTATTTTCTTATCAACCCCTACGCCCTTTGCCCCTGCCCATCTAAGCTCCTTGATTTGACAGGAGGGTTAGTTTCAATATTATTTTTGTTACAGTGTAGTCACTGTAGTGCACCCGTCTATGTACTGATTAATTGCATTGTTTATTCTGATAATTACACCATATTAATTCGATACAAACTTTCGAAAATAACATGTTACGCTATGTACGAAGACACTAACATCTAACTGTCTTACAAACTAGATACTGTCATGTATCAATAGATTAAAATCGAAGAAGAAAAATCTTTCTATCACTTTATACAAATGATATTAAAGATGATATTTCAAAAGTTAGATAGTATTTTAAATTCACTTACCATACAAGTAACCTGATTTTCTTTCCATCAACATTGATGATGTTCTTTTTTAGGTCCATTCCTAATCAAATTAGAAGAAGATTAGATACGGGACATGAATTAAGAATCATGTTCAAGTGCATGATCACAATAATCAGTTGAATCATTAAACTCTCTTGCTCAGCCAATTTTGGAAACTTGATATGCGCTGAAACGAAGTCTTTCTTTCGATATCCAGTATTGGATTTTTTAAAAATTTAAATAGTGCTCATAAGCATCATGCAATGTGCTCAAGGCGCTCCAACATTACCCCGGTTCTGGTATTGCTACCAATTTCGGTGCTGGAGCATTCAATGAATCACTCCCTACCAGGTACACATTTTAACAACTCGGTAATGAGTAGATGCTGAGGGGTGGACAAAAAACGAAACACAAAACAAACGCAACAAACTACACACTACAGTGAAATTGCAAGCATGAACAAGAAAGGGGGTTGCTTTCCCAGTTTTGAAAAGTGCAATAATGAGCATTATAATCTAACAGCAATATGCAGTTTTGGACGTGTCAGCACATGTGTGCGTGCATTATTTTCCTTGTCAATCTATATATCGG
Organism: Strongylocentrotus purpuratus; assembly: GCF_000002235.5. Taxonomy (NCBI): domain Eukaryota; kingdom Metazoa; phylum Echinodermata; class Echinoidea; order Camarodonta; family Strongylocentrotidae; genus Strongylocentrotus; species Strongylocentrotus purpuratus. The sequence goes on along the minus strand of NW_022145612.1, from coordinate 33,024,253 downwards.
CACTTTTACATGGGCTTATCCCCCCCCCCCCAATTGGGCCTAAAAAAAGGATGTTGTACTGCCCTTTGCGACGACCCCAAAATATTGAAATCTGCGGTCGGCTTTTCAAAAAGGGCAATACAATTTTTGTTTAGGCCTAATTGTAGTAATTTTGTACGAGACGATCTAAAATGATGAAATTAAAAAAGTGGTATACTGACCTATCGTTCCTGTGCCATTTTCTTTAAAAACGTGTTCACAGAACATATTGATGAAACTAGTCTTGCCGACACACGTATCTCCTATGACGAGTATCTTAAATGAAAAGTCAGCTGGATCGTCAATGGGTGGACAGAAATGAGGGTACGGTGTCGACATCGACCGTGGTCGATGACAGCCTAAATCATGGCGCTGCTGCCAGTTCTGACAGTTCATGATGGCAAATGAGATGAGTCATCAACGGCAAAACAACAAAATCAGCGGCAACCCTTGAAGTCCGGACCGCAACTATCGTGGCTACTGTTCACAAGTTTTTCTTCGTCTTCTTGTTTTGGTAATCTCCGAAGGGCTGTACAGCCTTTAAAGAGATGCAGTACAGGTAGCGAGGAAGACAGATGATGTTTTAGTGGGATGAGTGCATGCGATGCCTCAGGAGTAGTCCCGCCAAGTTCTCTGGACTGTTTCAAAACATCTCGACAAGGTACCAGACGATTGCATTGTCTTCACCGCAGACAAAGAGCAGCTCTGCTAACAGTGAGCTTTGTCAATTGCAGCACATGGATGCAACGACCTATCGATCCCGTAACGTCGATTTCAATTGGTTTATTTACACTAGCTCAACAATAGATATGAGATTCCGTTAGAATCGGTCGCAGTTAATCATTGAAGAGTGTATTTATAACCAAGTACACGCCAAGTTTGGACGAAGGCGAACTTGTTTCTGTGCAGCAGGGCAGCAGAATAAAGATTTTTATTAATATGAGGCATATTGGCCCGAGGTTTGTCGACAAACCTAGGTTCATATGACGCGTTTCGATGCGTTTCAGACCAAGGTCCAGACAAACCTTGGTCTGAAAAGCGTAAAAACGCGTCATATATGACGCACCGAAACCTAGGTCTGTCGACAAGCCTCCTTTGTGAATTCGGGCCACCGTTTCTCATTCATTTTGAGGAAGATATAACGGGAAATTATGATCTATATTTAAATAAGTTAAAGTGATGCCGCACGTAAAATCCTTGGGGATATTAACAAATGAAATTTACGTTTCGGAACATCACAGTAGACAGCCCGAATAAGGTTGAGACAAAATCTCAGAAGGCCCACGAGACCAACATTGGCTGTTGGTCTCGACGGTCCGTCGGTAGCGTTTACCCTCAGATTATATTTCGAAAGCCCATGAGACGAACGTCGATCTCGTGAGCTGCCTTAACGCTTGTTATGTGCTATTGATCCCGAAGACTCTTGGTCGTCAACTTGGCTTTCGTTTTCCACCATTGAGTGTGTGGACGTACTATAACTATGATGGTAATAATATTTATAAATGATAATGATAATCTACCTATCTAAAAACAAAAACAAATTAATAACAAATTAGATGTACAAGAAGACTAAAATACTATTTGATGGACTGACGATAGAGGGCAATATTCCACATAGGGCATACTTCGCATACAGGAGCTAGCTATGAAACTTGGCTTCGATAACATTGCTCCCTATAGTTTGGTCAAGGTGTCTGTGAATATAGCTAATTGATATATAATGCATAGCACTTCAGACTTAAAAACGCAAATGGCAAGTCGATTGATTCCTTATCTTTAGGAGGGAATATTATGTAAATCGATAAATTCTGCGAATCTCTACCGGCCCACCCCCGCGAGTTCTATGACCTTGTCTATTACATAATCAAGACTAGAAAGTTTTTTTTTATCGATATTTAAAGCAATAGTAAATATTGATCTGGATCTAAACAAATCGGTCCCATGTTGCCCCTGGTTGAACATTGCATCCCAAAAGACAGAACCAAATAACAATTATGTTTTGGGGATCTGTGTTCTCTTTCAGCTGAACGTTTGTGTACCCGCGGCTTATTATGTAAAATCAAATAAAGTTATTGAAATAAAAATCAACAGTTTCGGATCATCATATTAATATGCAGTAAAATACCACCCAAAATCAGAACAAGAACAAATTAAAAACTGACACAGACTGACAACTTATCATAATTTCCTCGGTTCAGTTTGAGACAAGTTTTTTTTTCTCAGTATTTGAAGGATATTTACATCACCCCTATAGTCGTATAGGTTTATAGTGATGTATCTTTGGTCTAATCAATGGAGGTATAAGTCTTCCTCTGTATTTTACATTTCTTTGTAATGAATTAATAACGTGTGAATCAGGAGAGCTGCAGTGTATATGACCTTCTCAATTCCTGTTTATTTCCTTGTTTGTTTCCATCTCTTCCTTCTCTTTAATGCGGGGTGGGATGGGTGTGCAGGTCATGAGCCCTCTCGTAGTTACACCATGTTTCATTAGACCATTAAAAAATATACATGTTTAGCGTCCCCGCCCGCTTCCTTTTTGGGGGCCTTATAGCTCGAAGCAGGCACCAGTAGATATAATGAGTAATATTAATCACGCCATTTCATCGTAACTTTTTTTTTTACCCGGGAAAGCCACATTAGCATTACTCTCTCTCTCTGCTGGTCATTTAATGCACCATCGTCATGTGTCCATTTCGATACACCTGGCTAGAAAGGAACTATTGTGCCTTGGACAAAATACCTTGTCCAAGGATGGAAGCACCAAGTGAGGTTCGAACCCGGAACCTCTCGTAGAAGAGTCAGGGGCTTTCATCGACAAACCAAGGTGCTCCCATAATTAAATGATATTGCTTTGAGCGCAGTCTCTTATTTCATTCTGAATTTAAATGCAACTATTCAGTACTGATACAGAATTCGTGAGGGTTTTGCAAAGTAACGCTGAAGAACATTTCGGTAAATGGTAACACTTATTGGTGCTATCACATTCTCAGGTTTTTTTAAATACCAACTTAGAGTGTACTTTTCTATTTCTTAAATAATTTAACTAACAGAACCTACGTCAGGCGCGCCGGAAGCAGTTTGGGATTGGGGGAGGGGGGGAGACAAAAATTCCAAGGGGCTCACCTACCAGGGGCAGTGACGAAAAGAAAAATCTGCATCACCACCTCTCTTACACGTTACATGCAGGCCCAGCGGAACGTTTTTCAAAGTGGATTATGAACGATCAGGTAGAGCGTAAATTGGCGTGGGGTCCAGGGGCTGAGCCCCCAGAAGCTCAGGGGTTTTAGGCATTTAATTACGCTCAGATGAGCATATTTTGATACCTTATTTTTGAGCCCCCGAGCCCGGCCGTTCTGCAGACCCTGACATAAAGGCTTCTAAATAAGCATATTTGCCGCCCGACTGTAAATTTGGGAATTTCTAATTTTCCAACAAACGCATAAAAAGGTATGACTTACAATTTTTTTTTAGAAAAAATACCGGAAATCATGTCATTTCAGCAACATTTGTAAATCACTGGTATCGAATATAAAATACCCCCATCAGTACGCCAGCGTTCAGGGGCTCATGAGCTTCTCACCCCTATAACAAAAAACAGACACGCTTTCCCATTCTCTCACAATTATGCCCACGATATGCGCGTATCGCTATTATAAAAACCTCCATTGATAAATATAGGTAGCATGCGCAATGTTTAGGAAATTTAATTCTTCTTAACTTTCCTTTTCTCTGAATGGAGTTTTTATACGACATTTAATTCAGGTTTTTATTATTGTTATGTTCTTTTGGGTTAAAAATACAAACCATCTTTACTCCTTTACTGCGTTTTTTTTTGTTTTTTTTGTTTGTTTTTTTAGTTTTTTTTTGGGGGGGGCAAAAATGCTCCCCCCCCCCACTTCCGGCGCCTATGGTCTACGTGACCCCTTCCTCTTTTATTCTTCTTTCGTGTATACCCCTATACCCCTCTTTCTAATAGAAAATTAAGTTTTCACGTGATTATTTGGTACTATGGTAGTCTGAGCTTTTTATCTGACAGTTCCGTTGGCTTTCTTCCTTTATAATCGGACTTTGAGCGCTATATACTATGTTTACACTCTGTACAAGGTCTTTGCACGAACCTAGTCTGTCCCCAGAAACACGCATAATGGACTTTGACATGTGAGAATTAGGATTACCAAACATCTGATCGAACAAAAAGAATTTCGTTACGTTCTGATTCCCAAAAGTATTAGGTAATCTGGAGTATATATAGACTAATGATGCTAATAGCGTACTACGATAACATCAGCGTTGAGCAGGGCAGCATCATTCTGGTAAGTTACGATTAAGGTTTATAAGTTATTATTTTATATCCAAAAAAGACTCAGTAAGCAAAATATATAACATTGGCTACGCCCCTTTTACCGTCCATTATAAACGATATAAACCAGGTCAAGTTAAGTCTTCTTTTTTTTCGTTTTCCAGCGGGAAAAGTGTAAGTCTTTTAAAATATAAAATTCCATACAGTAGCCACGCAAATATGAGCCATGCAAATATTGAGGCAACAACGCGGAAAACAATATTAAAATTGTATACAGTAGCCATGCAAATATGAGGCAAACAAGATGATGCAATGTACTGTTATTAAAAAAGTATTTTCTGTAATAGCATACCATTCGTTCTTTCTGTTGAAGAGGAATAAAACCACAATCATATTGACTTTCCAGAAATCAATTCAAGAGCAACTTCCGGTTTTAGAGATCATGCATGGTTTACATAATACGTCATTGCAATGCCCGCACATGTAAATAGGTGATGGGCAACGTGTTAGTTTGTCTTAAAGCGGGACTACACTACTTGTAGCCAGGGGCGTACGCAGGGGGGGGGGGGGGGGGTAAGCGGATACTTTTTTTTTTTTTGGTAGTCCAAAAAAAAATCGCAACGACTCAGCCAACCGAAAAGTCGCTCAGTGTGGGGGGGGGGGGGGGGGGGGGGGGGGGGGGGTAAGCGGACACTTTTTTTTTTTTTTTGGTCTCGAAATTTAAAAATTTGACATTTTTTTTGAACCCCCAACCCCCCCCCCCCCCCTGCGTACGCCCCTGCTTGTAGCTATTTGCTTCCTCTCTATAGCAAACAATGCCTACGTGGTACCGCTGCCCCATAGTCCCATTTTCTTATGTTAATTGAGAGCTGATTCGATGAGAAAACCACATGACAGTGACCACGCAGGGAGGTCTAATCCCTCCTGGCCAAACTAGTGCAGATAGGCTTGAGCCTTTGGGATCATGTGATTTCCTTCGACAGGCTTAGACGTTCTAAATCTGTACATTATTAAACAATTTGATATTGTTTAGTATTTTAATTGATACTTAACGATTAGTATACTCTAATGTATTTCAATTATCAATATTTCAATAAATCTACTCAATTCAGTAATTTAATTAATATTCTCAAGAATCATATCGAAGCCCCATGTATACTGAGCACCTCCAAGAAGCCATCATCATGTCTTACCGAGTCTTTGAGAGTTCTTCTATCGCCAAGGATTACGCCCTCTACCGTCCATCTATTCCTGATGATGTCACAGATGCTATCATTGGCAAACTAAAACTTCAGGTGACATTTTTTCTTTTTTATAAGCTTGTATTACATTTAAAAACACATTTGAATAATCTCGTGATTAATCTAAGGTATACATTCTGTATAATTTTGTGACAAATTACAAGCCCTAAATGCTTTTATTTTAGCTGATATCATGGTACATGTATAAATAAATCACAATAAACACTGTTTAAACATAATCTTACTTTGTGAACGGAATGTGATTCAATATTTAAGTTGTTCACCTGTGTATCACTGCCGTCTTTTATATAGTTTTTTAAAACGGTTATTTAGTAGGAGCATAAGCTTTTAAGGACCAATAGTTAACCTATTCGTAGAATAAGAGCTGATTGTATTTTAAGATATTTTGACATGATCGCAAGAACTTCCAAACAACCATTTAAATAGCTTCCTGCATCACCTATTGAAATGTGCGAAAAAACAATGACATAATGTAGAAAATGATAATAATCCAAACGCTCTTCGTTGGAACTGACTGATTTCTGATTTCTTGAACGTCTTTTGCGATCGTGTTTTAGTTTTTTATAACTATTACTTAAAGGTAATACAAAGTTTTGGTAAGGGGTCATGATTTTGGTTCAAATTAACAAATTGGAAGCGTATGCGATCCTACAATATTCAGTGATCTTTATCGCAGTTGAAATCGAGTCTAAAGTTATGAAATTATGAATAATAAACTCTTTATGTTGTATAGCTCCCTCTCAAGGTCAAGATATTAATTAAGCTATAAAACAATGTTTATTGACTTAAATCTACCGATTAGCTATTCCCGTTTGGAAATTATATATCACAACTACATATTCTGAGATTTTCATTGTCGCATCTACCACTGTACGGCCGTAGGCGCTATTTGAAATTTATCAAAATTTACCGGGAGCACCGGTAAATTTTTATATTCCATTTTCCTCGAAAGCAGAAGTGTTTTAGGGGCTTAATTTTCTAGTGCTTATAATACATCCACAGGGGCATCCAAATATATCAAAATTGTAGAAATTCACTATCCACCCAATTTTCAAAATTTCCCAAAACTTTGTATTACCTTTAATACTTTCTGAACAGAAAACGGTTACTTAGTTTCATAAGGGTCCTTTGACTGATTTATTTGTAATTTGTTATATTCAGTCAGTACCCTTAGCTAATTTTCTTGGTCGCTTTTTTGGTTCAGAAATCAGACGATCACGAATCCTTAGTGGTCGACATTGGCTGTGGGTCTGGTCAGTTTACTCAGAGTCTCGCTAGACACTTCGACCGCGCCATCGGGTATGATATCAGTGTAGCCCAGATCGACGAAGCGCGGAGTCAGAACCAGAGAAAGAACGTAGAATATGGGCAAGTAGAAAATTGTAAAACCTATCTTGAAGGAAATTGCAGTTTATAATTTGGTTGCAAAATCAGAATAATATTGTGGATAGCATCGGCATAAAAGGTCGATGTGTTCTAGACCTCACCTTTGTACTGTCAAACTTATGGGGGGCTATGTCCACTATTTCGAACCGATGAAAAGAAGGATAAAAGAGGGAAAGAGGGGATGATGAAGAAATTGAATGTGTTGATACATAGGTATTCTCCTCGGAAATAAGTTTTAAGCAGAACTCACTCAAAAACTATGAATGATGCAAGTTAATTTAAACCAGGGAGCGATGACATTTTTCTCTATAATGCTTTTCTCTAAGCAGTTAAAGAAAAGGTCTGTGCACAATATATTGGTTGTTTCTTGTAATCGTATGTAATCTCTTAATACCAGCAATCGACAACTAGTCATTTGATTGGTGCTTTTTTCATGTATGTAAGACATGTGTATATCTCTCGTCATCTATATCTTATTATATTATCATCCATCATAATTTATGTTGATACTATGTGATGTTATTTTGAAATGAAAAAGATCAATATAACATGAAATACAAAAGAAAATAAAACAATTAAACTACTTTCGGGGGGGGGGGGGTATCGAAAATAATAAACTTGTAGTTCTGGTCTGTTCTTGGTTTATTCTCAATTGTGTTCTTAATATTTTGTTAACTACAGTTTGTTGTAAATATTCAAATGGATATCATTTTCTTTTGGCAGGGAAAGTATACATCAACGCGAGTTATATTTGTTTATAAAATCCATAAGAGATTACATGTAACACTTTAAAAATAATAGTTTGTACTTCAAAATCGAGCATTGTTGTATTGGCTAAGCAATTACAAGTCCTACTCTATAATTATTTCCGAATATTTGTTATTTCCGACCCTTTATAGAATTTCATCAGCTGAGAAGATTCCTTTGGAATCCAAGACGGTAGATGTGGTAGCCGTCTCTCAAGCCGCACATTGGTTTGATTTCTCAGCCTTCTGTCTGGAAGCTGACCGTGTTCTACGACCAGGAGGACACGTCGTGATCGTATCTACCATAAGGAAGACGTTACACCATGATGATCCCGTCATGGAAACCAAGATCAACGAATGTAATGATAGATACGTGAGTGCAGACATGTGTCGTCAAACTTACAAAGAAATAATAAATAATACAATTTCAAATACGAATGAAAACTGTGACATTAGTCAAAATTTCGTTTTTGACTAGAACGCAATTGCAAAGTCTTCAGGAAATCAATGAAAGGTCAATTTTAATACCATTGGGCCTATGGAATTCCGTGTAGGAGTAATGTTCGGATTGCTAGTACATCATTGTCATGTTAACACATTTCAATGGGTGATACAAAAACATCACAAACATCATAAGGGTATCAGAGGTTTTGATTGTTTATTCAAATTAATTTTAGATGACCAGTTCATTAACAATACGAATCAAACACTTACTTCACCTGCACACACCCACTTGCACACACTTGCACATTTCTTTTCTTTCTTTAATTTCTTTCCACTTTTTATTCAGATACTTTCTAAACAAAATCTTTATACGTGACTCTCTATTCATCTACATACTCCTATAACAGCGCCATGTACCCCCCCCCCCCCTTCCCGGCTGCTATCGACTCAAGCATCTTTGCTTATGATAGTTGGCCTCTGCAATTATCTTGATTATTTTTACTTACCCCATACTTTCAAGCTTTCAACTATACATTTTTATTTGTGTGTATTAAGTTGTCACTCTTTATGTAAATCAATTATATTATATACTATTATTGTTATTTGAATGTTTTATATTCGATGTATTAATAAATGCAGAAACATCTGCTAAAAAAAATACACAAGGCTATAAACCTACCGGAAGTTGATTTAAAAAAATCAAACCAGACGACTGCAACAAGAAGAAGGAAAGGGGACGGTTTGGTGTTCCCAAGGGTAACAAGAAGTAATATAGGACAGTTTATGGAACGACAGAGGTTTGTCACAAAGAGTGATCCTGATAGATTTGCCAACAAAAGTTTAAGATATTTGGAGGAAGGGGGGGGGGGGGGAGGGTAGACCCTTAATATGACGTCCCTGAATAACAGGTTTTCACTGATTTTCCCTGTATTGTATAGTAACCCCCCCCCCACATCCACCCTTCTCTTTACCACATTCAACACTATTTCCAATATGAAGCAAATTAACTTCTATCGTACATTTATTTTGTAGATGAGTATTCTAGATACCTATCGGCTCGTCAGTCATGATGATCTAGATAAGTTCTACATAAACCTCAAGAGTCATTATCCTGAGACAATAAGGTATGTACATGTAGAATCCTAGACAAATAACAGGTGTATCCAGGGTTGTCAGAAAAGAGGGGGGGGGGGGGGCGGCGGCGAAATGATTGAAAACTCGAAATCTATATAGCACTCGTGGGAAAGAAAATGACTTATTAATTATGATTCTATTCGAATATCAAGAAACGGATGATTCTAGATAAGCAACCAGACTAATTTTGGCCTTAATTTTAATCAAAGGTTCTTGCTGATCAGAAGGCACTAACCTGAACCCCGAGCCACTGAAAAAAAAAGGCCGCAGTCGATTTTGTCATCCGTTGATAAGCTCCAGCAAACGTATCAGGTATTCTCAGGTTAAGATTATACGATATACACGGTCATTGATTTGACTGCCGTAAAAATCTATAAGTAATTTTTCCATTATGACGGAAGAGTTTCATCGAGATGGTTGTAGTACTGGTTTGAAAGATCGTATATCACATCCGTAAGTAAAAATGACCTGTTACCGTTTCGATGTCTAGAGTTCAGACATCTTCCACGGGCGCGAATTGGCAGACTCATTCTGCCAATAAACTTTAGACTTTTAAGCTGTTTCAGGTAATTTTTACTTTTGGATGTTCAGGCCTACATGTATATTACTATGATTTGATGAATGCTCGTATAGATGATCTTGTAATGAAATGCAGTGGGTAATTGCTTTGTTCACTCACACGAGTCCATGCTCATCTTCCTTAGGCTGACTTTATTGATAAGGGCATCAGATTCAGTGTCCAATGGTAGAGAGAGAGAGAGAGAGAGAGAGAGAGAGAGACGGCGGAGGAGAGCGAGAGAGGGAGACGAAGAAGGAGGGAGGAGAGGGAGGTAGAGCGAGGGAGAGAGAGAGGGAGAGAGAAGGGGGAGCCATAAAGTGATAGGGAGTTGACTTTTGACTTGGACGGTGATTCCTAATACATCCGTTTCCATTAAAAACCCAATATAGCCTCGCTATATTCCTTCTTTCTTTCCCAAAATAGTCAGTTGCCAGACACTTCGATCAATAACTGGAAAAGTGACTACTGAACATATAATAATTATTCCTATTCTCCTTCTCTTTCTTTCCGCAGGGAGACCATTGGAGTAAACGTTCAGTATTCGCCTGTTGATTATCTGAATCTGACCAAGACTATGAGTTACTCTTTCAAATACAAGCAAAATAATCCAGACGGTAATTTGTTCGAAAAATTTCAGAAGAGGTAACGATTTTTCTTATCATGGTTGAACAGAAACCTGAATATACAGATTTCCTTAGAGAAAGGATGAAAGGTGTTAACACTCATAAGCCAAACTAAGATGCGTTTCAGATTTAAAAGGAAAAAGACTCATCTTGGAAGATAAGCGCCAAAGTTATTTCTTTTTCACACTATCCGACTGTAGTATCATAAAAAACATCAATATTGAAAAAAAGACAATAAAATGTATACATTTTAGTCATAAATCTCAAAGAAATCAATTTTAAAGAAATCAATTTAAAGAAATGCCGTCGATTAAGCGGTCTGTTTACCAACTGAATATAATCAAATGTATACATTTTAGTCATAAATCTCAAAGAAATCAATTTTAAAGAAATCAATTTAAAGAAATGCCGTCGATTAAGCGGTCTGTTTACCAACTGAATATGTTACTGGCACTAAATTTGTAGTTTGCATTTGAATGTATCCATGATTCGAAAGGAAATGATTACCTGCTGAGGTGAGAATCAAAGGAAGTCACGACCTTGGAGGAGAAAAAAGAAATTAGCACAGAGCAAGACAGAAACATAAACTAATACGAAAGAACCTTCGTGTCTCGGGGGAAATCAACACCTGAGCATCGTTTATTATTTCTTTGCTCGTCTTTACCTCTCTTTACTACGGTATAATACTGTCATTCTACTGGGACGAGTGTAACAGATGAAAACCTCTCTTATGTTAGCACGGTTGATAAGGTTCAAAACCTTTCCCCGCCGGGGAATCGAGCACAGGTCACTTACGTCATGAAGACGAGAAACTATCATACAACACGAAACACAATGAATCAATTACGATACACATCGCAACCTGTAAAGCACTAAATAATATACGAGAGCAACATCATTCAACTAATTTTAAACTATTTAACTATCGCCACCCTCGCCAAAAATCGGAGGATGCAAAATGAAAAAAACAAACAGATGCAGATCAAAATAATGTCGTGCCGTATCGTATCAACTCTCAACGTCTATTATCCAGTGTTAACTTTTTCTTGTTTTCTTTTAAAGGTACTGTGTCCCATTTGCAGGCCAAACAAATGAAAAGGTTAAATTCCAACGGCATTTGAAAGATAATACTAATGTAGAACTTCCCTCAAAACAAAAGGGCTCGAAAATGTCTATTTGTGGGAAGATAACGACCGTTATAGTTGTCGAATCGAATTTAGGGATCGCAGTCGTTTGATTAGATCTTAATATCCTAATATTTATTCCTATGTTGCTATACATGTAATATGAAGAGTTGGCAGAGGTGATCATCTCGGTAGACCGACATCTCGCGAAACGACACTTCATTTCACGATTTAAGAAATATGATCCACCTAAACTATATCGGGGTGACTTATATCCATCGTAATGCCTCCATTACTTATATACAATATGTGCTATACAAGTGATGTAATAGGATAAACTAGTCTTGCTTTTGCGATTTAAACGAGTTGGCAAAGGTGATCATCTTGGTAGACCGACAGCCCACAAAACAAAGATTAAAAAGTAGTGGGTCTCATGAACTTGTGGCATACAATACTTGACACTTTTCCCCTCTTTTCTCCCCAACTTGTTTCTAGCCTTGAGGACGTTATGGAAACCGGAGGAGGAGCCACAGATGGACGATTCCGAGTCACTTTCTGGCATGATATATCCATTGGTCAGAAAGGAATATCGTGAAATCAGTATCAGTTAGGTTAGGCTAAAGAAAGGATAACATCAATATCTGGATTTATTAAAAATAGGTCATATTATGTCCCCCTCTCCCCCCCCCCCAAAAAAAAAGAATCTGTGTCTTTTCGTCGACGATGAGGAGAGTTACAGATTTAAAACATAAAGCGCCTTCGTTTTACGATATAACAAATATGCTCCACCTAAACTATATCGGGGTGACTTATTTCTATATTAACGTCTCTATTACTTATTTACATATAAGTTTGAAATTTGAATGTTATTGTTACAACCATTTTGATAATAATCAAGATTATTCCCATGGTGCACTGTAATGGCAAGAGAGACGGACGATATTGACGCATAGAGACATGCATTTGTTATTTTGATGCAAGTATATAATGGGATCAAGGTGAAAAGTGATAAGCTGTGATAAGTAATAAATTAGAAATTAATTGTCGTGGAAGATTTAGTCGCTAAAAGGCCCATTATAAAAAGTACTTTTCATTATTTTCAATGCCATGTCAATTAATGTGTTAATATCAGAAGAAACAAGCAATTAATGAGCCTCCAAAGGTCCTTGGCTCACTCAACTTGTTTGTGATGCACTTGATGGCTGCCAAGTCGGTCCAATAAGTGGATGTATGGCGGCTTGAATTATTGGTCTGGAACAACGTAACCGGAATAATAATGTATCCGCGAAGCACTTAGAAATGTCGTCGATTATATATCAAGTGCTATAGTATGTAAACTGAAATATTATTATTATTATCATGAACATGGGTAGTTTGTTATATTTGTAAATTTGAAGCGTTATTTTTTAATATTAAGTACCCCGTGGAAGAACAGCTGTTCTCTACTATTACAGAAGCAATTGGCCATCCACCGTATCTGAAACTCAAATTCCATTACGTATGTCATCCATGTTTCATTTGATTACGAAAACAAGAAAGAAGGAGTATACAATGTCAATGAGGCTATTAGTGTAATATTTATTATAAGAAAGGAAGATTTTGAGATGTATATTATTCTGTAAAATGACGATGATTTAACAAGAAATTATGAGATGATATTGACAACCACGGTAATATCATATAATCTTTACTGATCGTTCTCATCATCAATATATATTTTAAATGTTTCACTATTTCGAATGCAATGATATTCATGTATTGTATGTGTAGGATGTATTATTTGACGATTTCTTTGACTATATTAAAGAATCGTAATGTCCGCTCACTTCAATAGCACATTACGATAACAAACTGTATTCTAGCTGTAACTACCAATGACTACGTACATATACATATGCATGCACGGGTGATAATAAGAAGGTAAACTGTTTGAATTTTAATTCAAAGTGTAAGAATGTCTTTAAAGACTAGTAGACTAATATTATCAACCAAAAATTCGTTTCGTAGTTGAAGTGACGCTGTCTCTATTTATATCGATCCATCAATGCAATAAAATCATGTATACCATTATCGATTTACGCTCATCTTAAAGGCCCGGTCACACAGAGGGGACGCATGGGGGACGCACGGCCGGCGCATGGAAAATTTGCAATTTTGGCCAGTGCGTTGTCGTGCGCCCAACTTTTGTCGAAGCTATACGACTAGCTGACACCAAATGCATAGCGCGCTGGACGCATACAGGGCGTATACAGGGCGCACACATGGCGCACACAGGGCGCACACAGGGCGCACACAGAGCGCACATGAAAACAACTTCCACGAATGCACAGCGTGTTGCTAGCGCGCTGGACGAATGGTCCACGCATGCACCGCGTTCTACGACGCACGGCCAGCGCATTGGAAATCGGAAAAGAACGTGTGCCTAACTTTTGTCATAATTTTAGAAAAGCTAGCGAGCTGCCACAAAATGCACGGCGTGTAGCTAGCGCGCTGTGCGTCAACAGGGCGTGTGCTCCGCGTTTGTCTGGCGCTGGTCTAGCGCGCTCCACGCATGTCTGGCGCTGGTCTAGCGCGCTCCGGCGCATGTCTGGCGTGCCTTTGGCGTGTATATTCATGCGTCGAGCTCGGCGCACGTTTTTGAGCATGCTCAAAAAATCCCGACGCACACAGCGAATGACGACGCATGCATAGCGCTGGTCCAGCGTTGGTCCAGCGCGCTCGACGAACGAGTAACGAATGATGACGCACGCCTAGCGAACGACAACGCACTGGCCCAAATTGCAAATTTCCAATGCGCTGGCCGTGCGTTCCCCATGCGTCCTCCCTGTGTGACCGGGCCTTAAGTTGAGTTTGGAACGAGAGTTTCATATCGACTTTTCTTCGGAAAACCAAGATTTCGTTTGTCCAGGGGCGTCGCTAATAGTTTTTTTTCTCAATTTTCTATTAACAGTTTTTGTTGTTTATTTGCTCTATTGCCAACATGTAAAAGGGAGCCTCATTAGAGAGGCTTGTCGGAAATTTTTCGGGTTATCTTGTGAGACATTTCAATTAAAAATAAACCGGCAATGCCCCTCGTTCTGTCATAATCGCTTACGTTTTAAAAATTCACTAATTCTCAGAAAATTATTTCCCACCAAGGCTTTGATTTGATTCTATGTCTATTGAAAATCATCGTACTGTCGAAATTTAATTATGGTATTTTTATAATATAACAGAGGGAACCTATTTTCCAGTAAAAGAAAATAAAAATGATTTGTAAGCCTACTCAACGTTAAAGATAAACTTGAGTTCTGGTAATGCCATTGCATTGTGAAAGAAAAGGTGTGGAATTGATCAGAAAAGTTGATCATATAGCATGTAAGTAATGGTGTGTAATGCAAGGTTCTGGAGTCATCAAAATCATCATAAATTTGGCAGAGTCTTGGTAAAGTTACAATCACTTACACAGAAAGATGTATATGGGACAACACACATGGTGTCAGGGCTAGTACTACCCTGATTTCCTTATCTTTCTATGCTCATTACTCAGCCAGTATACATTTTCTTTCAAAATTGTTTGACACATGACATTTATTTGTAATCTTGAACATTCAGTGTAAGTTTCGTTAGATTCTGTGAGAATTCATTTTCTTTTTTTACCAGAACTCAAGTTTATCTTTAAATTTACAGAGTGCAATGGAAACGCTAACCGCATAATTGTTTTTGCAAAAAAATAATTGTAGAACTGTAACATCTTACTTTTTCGCGGCGTCTTAGCTTTGACCAAAAGGTCGAAATTATCACCATCTTGCACGAACTTTCTCATTTCAAAAGCAGTCAGAGAATACATGTAGATAAAGAAGAGACTCTTTGTTCAAACAAATGAGATGGAAGTGAGGACGACAGACAAAATGCAATTTAAATTAGTCATGACTAGATAATATGTGTTGGACTTTAGCAAAATTATGTGGAATTTGGAAATAATTGTGACTACACGAGTCTAGGCTTACATGACTGGAATATAATCGGATTGATTTTTCTGTTTAAAAAAAAAAAAAAAAAAATTCCGCCCTCTTTCTTGTCAAACGCACAATAGCAAAATACTATTATTATCATTTTCTATTTGACTTTCTGTGACTGTCGGTTATAATCTTTTGTCCTCCTTGCTCCAGCGATTTTAAAAAGCCTGATGCAAATTTTACCTTTTCAATTTGCAAGAAAAAGCTATAAAATGCATCCAGGTCGCGCATGAAGGCATGTTATCAACACTTTGACAATGACATTACAAGCAAAGTGGACTTTAGAACAAGTTGTTGTGTTGTGCAGTTATTTCTCGGTATGTATTCGATATTTTATGCTGTTGTATGAGTGAATATATAGTATGCTGATATCACTCTAATGAAATGTGTTGACTGATGACAGTAATATACTTCATGTATATCATTTTGCAGGCAATATAACTGTATATAATTTGACAATGACCTTTATTCTCATATACAGATAAACGGTAAGCAGTATTTACTATGCAAAATATGATTCGGCTGTATTAAAAACGAATGTACATAGGTGGTTTCCTGTTGTTGATTATGGTCTTATGCTAGAATGTAAGTTGCTTTGTAAATTATGCTTGCTGATATTTAAAAAAATGCATAAAGGCTACACTTTGCCTTGGGAGTGTTTCATAAAGACTAAGATTGAACCAAATTCATGACCCAATACCAAAACTTTGTATCACCTTTAAAGGTAATACAAAGTTTTGGTATGGGGTCATGAATTTGGTTCAAATTAACATATTGGAAGCATATGTGATCCTACAATATTCAGTAACCGTTGTCGCTGTTGAAATCGAGTCTAAAGAGATGAAATTGTAAATAATAAGCTGTTCGTGTTGTATAGCTCCCTCTTAAGGTCAAGATATCAATTTAGCTATAAAATAATGTTTCTTGACTAGAATCGACCGATTGGCTATTCCCATTTGGAAATTATATACCACAACTACATATTCTGAGATTTTCATGGTCGCAGCTACCATTGTTTGGCCGTAGGCGCTATTTGAAATTTATCGAAATTTACCGGGAGCACCGGTAAATTTTTTAATTCAAATTTTCTCGAAAGCAGAAGTGTTTTAGGGGCTAAATTTTCTGGTGCTTATAATACATCCACAGGGGCATCCAAATATATACAAATTGTAAAGAATCACTATCCAGCCAATTTTCAAAATTTACCAAAACTTTGTATTACCTTTAAGTTGGACTTAACTATGGCAGGCCATTTTTGTGACTGTTTCCTCTCACCATTTACTTGCATTGGTCTCTCAAGGGACGTACAAATCATGGTCACAAATCTACAAAATTTCAATTTGTCGATAATTCATTATTGAAGGAAAAAATGTTATCTAAAGATCATAATGGTAAGAGCAACCAGTGGCATGAATGGCCTTAAAGTTGATCTCAATCTTTGTGAAACACTCCCCTGTACAATAAACATTCATAAGCCTACTCCATATTCGTAGAGAGCACGGCTGTATAATTACAATGGCATGGACAGGGAATGCTGGAACAAGCTTGTAACAATGTGTCAATTTATAAGGGTTGATAGATTAGCGTATTTACAGTTTATCATTTACATATTTTGTCTAGCCAAGAGGCTTTTACGAGTGTGTCGTATGGTATTGATGACATCGTCAACACTTTTTACAGTGATAAATTGTCAATAAATTTCCTAACTGTGAGTTATGTTTTTAAAGGGAATCCATGGTGAATTGCAAATATATTATATGAGCTGCGTTGAGCATTGAACATCAAGTTACATTTAAGATATATATCATAGATGTCAAATGGTAGTACAAGTAGTAAACCTAATGCCAAACTGCCATTTTCTATATATACATGTATGACAGATTCACCTAGTATAAGTAAAACACCCCATTACTGTTTTGTGTGTTCTAGATTGTAAGACTTATTATTTGACCTGTGCATGGATATGATATAAGTATATCTTTCATAAAAATTATGATACTAATAAACAAGAACAGAAACATTACCTGTGCCCACACCTTTTACTACCATTCAATGTAGTATATGATTGTGTAATTTCCAAAATATATATTTGATGTAATGTGAGAAGGCAAAGAGCAGGGTAGAAATATGTTGAAAGATAACCTGTAGTAACAACGTATGTCAATATTTGTGTGCCTCTTATAGTTTGACAGCGGTCAGCATAGAAATAATATTTGAAGTAGATAAGGATTCCATTTGCTTTCTGGAAATTTGAACAAAGAAAATATCAAAGAATACGAATAGAAACTTGATCCATTTGGCCTGGTCCTACCGGCTGGAGAGTGTTACCATATTGCAATGACATAGAAAGTTCTGCATTGGATTCCATCACTTTGTGCAGCGTGAATATCATAAAAGCATATAGGATGATGATTTTTAGTAATTTTACGAGGATAAGCCCTAGCTATTTTCTGGTTAATTAGACATCATAACATTTAGTGGGAAGCCATTATACAGCGCAAAATCATCCACTTTGATAATTGAGCCTGAAGGTGACTCAATGACACCACGTAGTCACTGGCTATCTCTCTCTCTCTCTCTCTCTCTATCTCTCTCTGTCTCTCTCTCTATTCATAATCATTGCTTTTTCTTAATGTATTCATCTGTATACGGTCAGCAGGAGGGGCGAGTAACTTATATCACCTCATTTTCTTTAAGAAAATGCATCATCCTTTTAAAATGTTCTGCAGGCATATCTCGGTTTCAACACCCATTTTTTTCTTCTTTTCATGTAGCTATTCTGAGAAAATCACACGACAGACAGCACGAGACAAGAAGGTTCGAAGCAGTTCAAATAGGTATATACATATTTTTTAGATATTTGATTATTTCTATGACATGTTGTGAAGCTTGTGTAGAAAACGTATTGCCTTTGTATCTAATAGTCGGAAATCTTCAGAACGTTCAGAATTCTTCTGAATATTCAGACAGTGCTGATAGTTATAAAGTAGGCTTGCGGTTGCACCATGTGAGAGGGGGAGGATTGAGGAGTCCTGAAAAGGACACAACCGTAAGCCTACTGTATATCTACATCACCATGCAAGCCGATACTTATAAGCAGCATTAGTGCTTGTAGTGTATTGATATTGAAGCTATACACAACGATGACTTTTGGGCGGGATATCCGGTACTGTAATATGCACTCAAACATAAAATTGTTTATAGAAAACACACTAATGCAGACTTAAAGGTACTATGTCCCTTTTGCAGCCAACCTCAAATTCTGTAGAACTTTGCAGGAATTATGAATATGTCATGTATGTCCTGTGAAATTTAAAAGTTAGCAGTGTCCTAATATTCAAATTATGCAAGGAAACCCGTTTACTTGCTAGTCTTCACTGTCAGACACTATTGAGTGACTGACTGGCTTTTTTCTTCTATGGTAATAACATACATAAAATGAGCTGTAAATGGTACATGAGCATTTGTCTACATCAATAACACACTTCTTGTGATGGCCAAAATTAAACTGATTGAATCTTTGCGCAGCATAAAACGTTTGACCATTCGGTACAATGGTCTGAAAATCAAGACTATTACTTATTGGCTCTATAGCTCCTAAGTCGATTTGACAACTAATAGTCGTTATTTTCCCACTTGAACACTTTTTCAAGCCCCACTTTCTTTAGGGAAGTTCTAAATTAGTAGTATCTTTCAAATGCCGCTGGAATTTAACCTTTTCATTTTTTGGGCCTGCAAATGGGACATAGTACCTTTAACAACCATTCTTTGTCTTGCTTTTTATATTACAAAGGACGAAGTCTTGTCCATGAAGCTTCACACACCAGTGATCACACATTTTCACCAGAAAAGCGTCTCACATCATGGCATTGCCTTCACGTAGCGATGATCACATGAAATGTGAAGAGACTGGTTGCCATGGACATTCCATATTAACTCATTACATCGACCAGGTGACAAGAAGAATATGTCACGCCTGCGCACTGGAGAAAGGTCACTTTCATCTACTTGGACACAAAAAATGGTATTGTGAGAGACATCAAGAGTTGGTAAAAGCCTTCTGCATCACTCATGGTGAGGGATGCTGCAAGTCATGTCAACTCATCTTCCATCAAAGTCCATGCCAGGTCAGTGATATCAATAAGGTTGTCGATGAGAAACAAAAGCTTTTAGAAGCCAAGATGCCCTTGAAGAAAAAGAGTACGAAGAAATTAAATGATTGTCTTCAAAGGGTGTCAGAAAGTGTGCTTGCTTCGGGGAAATCGTTCAAAAAATTGGTAGATGAAGTAGTTCAGCATTTCGATGAAGTATTAGGGAAGGAGGTCGAACGGGAGAAAGAAGCTATGTATACTATCAACAAGAAATACGACGATAAAATGACCAAGCTTCTGGAAAAAAGGGAATGCGACCTGAAACGTTGTCGGGAAGCGGCAGAACAACAAAGAAAACCTCTTCAAGAAAGTAAGAAGGATATACTCGACAAGATTCATAGATGTGAAAGAATCTCACAAGCAGGAATAGAGAAGCTGCAGCATGAGATGGAAGAGCTTCAAATAATTATCCATGAACTGAAGATCAAGATTAATCACGTTCTTCATGCAGAACAAGAAATTGTTTTGAAGTCCGACGAAGTGTGTGTGGAAATTGAGAGTACCTTTAAAAGGGTTGTCAAAGTGAATGCGGTTCTGGATGAAACTAATTGCATCACAAACTCTATATCTCTGCTTAGAAAAAGAAGAAACGGGAAAGAGCATCTTAGGTTATACTCCACACCTCATGGACCGTGGAAATTGGTAGATGAATTCAGAATCTCATCTCACATGAATGACTTACGTATTCTAGGGTGTGCCTTCAATGAAAATGCTTTCTTTGGAGACGTCAAGACAGGAGTGGGGTACATATTCGACTCCATCAAACGAGAGATGGTACACGTGTTACAATACGATGGAAGGGGCTCGGTTAACTACTGCACACCACTTGATGAGGAATCACTCCTGTGTGGAAGAACGCATGGAGGGTGCTCTAAGAGGACACTGAGTGAGTGCATCTGTCTGTATGACAGGAAATGGCAATTGAGGAAAAGTATTCCTATTCCAAGGCATACATCAGGACCATTCTCCTGCGTCAGTGTGGATGTTGATTGTAACGGAATGATCGTTGCATCAGAGGCTAATCAGTCCCATATCTACGTCATCAACCCAGCTAATGGTTTGACAGTCAAGACCATTCTTCTGCAGGATGCCAAGTGTAAGAGATGTCTGTGTATGCCAACTGGTGACATTGTTGCTTCTACTGGACAAGGAGAATTCACCATTCTAGATCAGACTGGTAAATCAAAGCGAATCCTACGGGATGACGACTGGCTATCAGCCGTTGATTTCTCGCTAGATCCTCTCTTAGACACGATGTATATAGTATACCGGGACGAGAGCCAGGATTCATATGCAGTAGATGAAGTGTCAGTGGGTGGAAAGATATCGAAGAAGATTTTAACCTTTCCTCAAGCAAACTGGTCAGATACCACTGCCAAAAGTCGCACTTATCCCATAGTTATTACACCTGCAGGCAAGCTCATCGCTTGCAATGAGGATAATGTTTTTATCTTCAAGAGAACAGTCTGTTTTAATGATACTGTTTTGATTTAGTCTTCATCAAGTAATTTCATGTGGATTTTACAAGTATTAAACAGACTCAGTTTGAAAAACAGAAGCATTCTTCCACCCCTCTAGCGGTAACACTGCTCGAGGGCGGTGGTGATTAAAATGTTCATAGGGGAAATTGTGCTTTAAACATGCAACCAGAAAAACACACACATACAACTCGTCACACAAAATTGTTGTGCGGAAAAGTAGTTTTAATTAATATATTCTACTATAAATATCTTTTAATGGTTGGGTGCAACATGCGTTCATAACACGACACGAGTGGAAATAATTAATTGAGTGTAATCATACATAATTATCACATTCTTATCATATAGGGCCTACTTCAAGCATGGTGTATGTGTACTTTTCTTTTGAGTGTTTTAGAAGATTTTTCTGGTGAAATTGGCCCACAATATATGAAATTAATGTTAGTCAAGTAAGTTTGAAATAATAAAAGGTTTTTTTTGGTATGCGTTTGCATAATAGATATTGATAAGAAGACTATGGTAGGCTTGGTGGATTAAAACGGAATTGTTTATGGATGGTCTCCCGAAATTGTCAAAAGTTAAGCTATACGCTTCTGTTATATTTGTGTTTTGTTATATTTACGGGTGATACATGTATTCCAATTTTGTATTGATGTCTTGATGTACATAATAAATATCTTGAAAAACATACCTTATAATATCTTATAAAACTATTTTGATGTCATAATGTAATCATTATAAATGATATGTATAGAGAATGTATGGCCTAAAGGTGAAAAATTATTGAATGTATAACTTTTACTTTCTTTGTACCGTTTATTGTGCAGCTGAAGATAAAGAAAATGCTAATTTATTATGCAATACGGTAAACATAATTGTAAAACGGTAATTATCTCGAAGAAGTTACATCATAACAATCGTATTTGACCATATGGTATAGAAAACTGTGACCTAATATGTCAGCACATGATGTTTTAACATCATAAGGTGTATGAAAAAAGTATATTTGCCCCCGTACAAAGATGACGAATGCCGTTTGGTAGTTTAAATTGGGTGTTGTGTGTCATATGTTGTGATATAATTGGCATTTGCAAACATTCATAGGCCCGTATTGTTTATATTCAAATTCAAACCCGATGATAGGCTCTTTACAGCTTCTTCCACAATCTTGCTTAACAAACTTAAGGTTATACGTCTGAGGTCTCAGTTTTTCCTTTCTTAAAATTGATCTTTGAACCGAGGTCGAGTTTAACCAATAAGTAGAATTCGGGCCACAGTGTTCATAGACTCTTTCATTAAGATATGATGGTTCATTATCTCTATACATTAACAGCTCATCAGTTTCTGGGTACACTTTATCGTCACTTATATTTAAATGGAATGTAGATGTAACTGGAATTATCAAGAATAGTTATTGTTTGTTATTACTGTTATTATCATTATCATTTTCAATATCATGCCCCGTAAGCCTGCCCAAAAACAGTTTGCATTAATATTTTTGTCATTCATTCATTCATGTATTATATTTTATTCATGACGTCTCTTTCCTGGATCCACCAATGATATGCAAATGTGCGGCTTACATAATTATGTGAGTAAAACAATATAAATGGGCCTTAGATACATTGATCTGATAGATATAAATATAGTTTCGTATTTTTCATTCGTTTGCGTGCAATATATCTGTAGTTTTTTCTTCTTTTAAATTATACTGATACCCAATAAAAAACTATTAAAAAATAATCAACAGTCACTAACACTGACCGGTTCACAACTTTCAGAAAATCTAGTAATTCTTTGTGCGTTTATCTCCTTTCCATGATCTTCAATCGCACGCATTGAAGCGCTCTCATCATTTGAAGATGCTGACAAAACTGAGACAGGGCTAATTACGAGTGTCTTTCCCGTACTTATTGGTTTCATTCCTGGTTGTCCGGTGTAGTTAGGCAGTGATGGGTCTCCGCTCTTTTCTCTCCACGCTACGGTATTTGGTGAGTTACCTGTCTTAACAGAATTCTTTGGTTGAAGTGAACTAGTCGCCACTGATGGTGGTACCCAACGCTGCGACTCATGTGTGCTTCCAAGGCGTCCTCGTCTGATGTAGCCTGAAAGGACACTCCGTAGAGGATCTGTTAGAAGGCCATACACCAGAGGGTTTACTGCTACGTGCAGATATAGAAACAATTGGATCATTTTTATGCAGAAATCTGGAGGTGTGTTTGGCTTAAAGGTTGACTGGAGTGTGAACACAAGAACGGGTACCCAGGTGAAAAGATAAGACGCTGATATAAGTGCAAGAGATCGTCCAAGGCGCTGTTCACTCGGTCGGACGTTGGACATGGTGGATGATGCGATAGAAGCGAGAGAAAAGCGTCGTCCACTGTCCCGTGTTTTGCCTCCCGTTGCCGAAGCAAGACTTGATCTTCGCTGATTGACGTTTGATCTAGGTAAGTTTTGTCGAGGAGGCAAGGGCAAGAAATCCCTGTCAGTGTACAATACCGGAAGTGCAGGCGAAGGGACACGCAGGGTATTTTGGTCTTCACACACAGCTAATGAAGCAACAGATGCAGACAACATGTTATTCGTAGTGTGCTGAACTCTCTTGGAGCTTTGCCGAACAGTGATTATAACTTTGGTGTAGCAGAATGCCATGGTGAACAGCGGAATAATGGTCGTTATAACAATTAGGAATATGACGTAAGATTCGTTGTCACTAAAACTCAAAAAGCAGTTTGGCGACCCGTCGCATGAGGTCAGGCTCCCCCAACCTATCAACGGCGGAAGGGCACACAGTCCTGCAAGGATCCACGTTACCACATACAAGAAAAGTGTCTGTGATTTGTAAAACTCTGCAAATCGATTCTGTGATCGTGACATGACGATGAGCCGGTATATCGCTAAGGTAGGAAATATGAATTCGATGCCGATGACAGCCCACAGTATGAAGAATCCATGAATCTGACATATTACGAATCCGTAGGTCCAACCACCCGTTAGACAACTTGCTACTGTCAATGGAAGAGTTAGGCAATAAATAAAATCTCCGATGACTAAATTCATGAGGTGGCTGTTAGATTTACTCCGTAACTTGGGTTTCTTGTACAATATAAATACCACAGTACCGTTACATACGACCGCTAGAAGACACAGAAGAATGTCTAACATGGCAATCACGATGTCTGATATATTGCGAATATTCTCCTCTCCACAGCCGTCGGGAGGATATAGATCAGTAGTCGACATATTCGAGATGACTACACTCTGGGAAAAAGATGTAAAATTCGTTAGATACGTCATTAAGCTGAAATCTCGGCATTTGCTCTATTCCCTTTTTTTAAACATGTACTGATCTCACGTTTCAGAGATAGCGTGTCACATTAGGTGATGGCGTACCTAACTGTCGGCGCGTTCTCTTTTTGTCCGTTTTTGTTTTTCTGCCTCTGGCTTTATACTCTGTGAATGTCATGGCCAGTAGCAGCCGTACCCTGCCAATTTAGTTGAAGGGCACTAGGTCCTTGTTAACTTCTCGGGGATAAGAAGGCTTTTATACAATCGATCAGGTATCATGTTACCCTGCAACGTCGATCGTCACTTGTTATTATACGCACTTCACATTGACGGGAAATGCTGCTCTTTCATTACCAGATGCGGCTGTTGCGGTATATCAATTCGTCTTTGTGATGAACAAGAGCTGTAATGGACCAATAGATATGAGAAGAAAAAAAACATATAAGCATTTTCATTAAAAGGGTTAAAAAGGCGATCATCAAATTACAGGTGGTTATCAATCAATATGAATCGTTGAAAATGAATGGATAAAACATCACCATCAAATTCTTTTTCATCAAAAACAACATCACACGATCACATAAGGAAACAGTTAAATCTACAGTGAAAGTATAATATCAAGGTAGCCCATGCTCTCCCTAACTACAATTTTTTTGATAGCGTCATAAGGGTTTCTGTTGTATGCGCCCATGCTTTTTAGAGAAAAGAGAAGACACAATACAACATCTTCTCACTCACAAATACCCCATGTTATATACACACCCACAATTAAAGCACCGCGCCTTATGGTGTTTGCTCGCTTTGAAATTCATTCTCGTCTGTTTGGATAGCTAGATTGGAAGGACATTAACTCGGACTTAACGTATATAGTTCAATCGGATTATAACCAAAACAACACGTAAATTACTAATGAAAACCTGAATAATGACAGGTATACATGAGAATCTTTTCAGCATTATTTTTTTTACATGAAACAAGACTCCTCTATTATGTGCACTTATTGGGTACACGCTTCTGTTTTTCAGATTGAATGAAATAATCCTCGTCAAATAGCTCCTGTCCATTAGGGCAAATATACATTAAGCCTTGACGAATATGGTTACAGCCAGGGACGTTACAATGTGCTGGATGTTTCAAACTTCTTCAACAAGAAGAAAATCAGAAAGAGCGATGAAGGAATTATGGATGAGAAGGAGATGACAGATGGGGACAGAGAGAAACGAATGACAGAGATTATCCTAATGTTTTCGTCATTAGACTGTACTATTGCACTGGTAAGCCTTAAAACATGTGAAATATCATTACAAAAAACTCCCAACACATTTTGAAATGTGCGAACACTGTAAGGAGGTATTAATGCGAACATGATTTTATGGAGTATAAAATAGGGCATTAAAATTGCCATCGACTTTGTTGCAACTCTTAGCAATCGAGTCTGTCCTTTTGTTTTTCTTGACATTTCTCCTAACGCGTTTTTATAGTTAGTTGATATGTTAAACGGCCGTTTAGGGCCTTCTTCAGAGAAAACGTGATATAACTAAAACAATGATGAAAGCCACTGAATTACCCATTAATCCCGGTGGATTGGTCGGTAGGTGCTATTTAAAGAACCAATTTCTTTTAACCAGTCGATAGATGAGGACACGCACAAACTACATTTATTGAATTTCAACCTGCTCTAAAATACAGTTCCAGCTTATTCAGTTGTTGTTAGGAAATAAGAATTGGAAACGTGAACGGGAAAGAATATTCCGTTCGTGTTCATTATGATGGATAGCATTGATTATGCCAGGAAATTGGAATTCTGATACTCTAAATCCCTTAGGCGATTGGCACCCGATATCAATTTCTGTCCTGCAGCCACATGTATTGTTTGAAATAAAACATTGTCGGTGTGCTTGATGGCGATTCTAACATGATACTGTATGTCAATGGAAGAAGTACTGAGCGCATGGAATATTTGTACGAGAAAGATAGAGAGAGAGAAAGAGGGATAGATGTCAATCGACGTAATATGTGTGTGTTTGAGCGTTTGCGTGCGTGTGTGTGTGTGTGTGTGTGTGTGTGTGTAATGGGTGTGTGTATGTGTGCGTGTGCTTTGGTTATATTTGTGCAGCAGGGATGATAAGACAATGATTAAATTGTCATTAATATACTTTTTTAAATTAAAAAAAAAAACTTTTGTTAATAAAAAGTAGATATAATGTAAAATTTGAATAACGTTTTGTTTGTCACTATAGAAAAAGCGGTTAATACAAATCTAAAAAAATTATAACATAAATATGTAACATGATCAAATTGCTGGAGGCGAGTAACATTTGAAAATTCTATCTCTCTTAACCATCAAAATTTAAGTGTGTTCTACATAATAATTTCATACCTGCTGTTTAAACTCCATTTTCTAAACGCACCCACCCAAGGGCTTCAAATGAAAGATGGAAATGAAGTTGCAGTCCCACACTTATTATAGGCATTGTAACCAGGGACTGTTATTGATCATCTTAATGACCTCCGAGTATCAAAGTAACAGCATTCATTCATGTCAGAGTACCGGACTTATTTTGATTCCAAAGTTCATCTCATTTCCGTCATTATTACGTTTATTTTCCGCCATCTTACGTGTTCATCTTCTTATACTCCCTCGAGTCTTTCGTTTCCTTTTAACATGACGTGGACAACGAACGGATGTGTTTTTTCTTCTTTCGAATTGAAGACTGGAACTAATCAGCGTTCGCAATATAACCTGCGGGTGAAAATATCAGGTCACGTTCGAAAATACTCTCCAATGTCATTTAATTTATTATAGGCCCCTAATTGTGTTCATTTGAAACACAGTCAAACATCAAAAGAATTCAGATAAATCGAATAAGATGGAAGCAAATGAGATTACGGTCGATTCTTTACATCCTGTTTACTGCGAAACGAATTTCACGTAACGAGATATTGAGTGCTTTCTGGTCAACGTTTCATTTTAGATTCAATTATGGTCGACCAGAGTTTCTGGTTTTTAAGAAAAATTAAGGATAGCGTATTCAATGTACCTATTTGCACTCTAAAACAAATCTTTGACCATTTTGACGGAAATACATGTTTTTATACATTATTAAAACGACATAGTGGAAAATTGATCCCGAGTCTCTCAAGGTTCTATACAGATTCCTTAAGGATTAACATTACAAAATCTATTTCAACATTAATTTTTAAGCCGCAAAATTAATCATATTTCCGGGAACATCATCAAAATAAAATAAAGATGTATGGATCGAATAGAATATTCATAGTTCTTGTGTGCTGTTCTGATGTTTAAGAAATAAAAGATAAATATTATGATAACAATACCGAATTCACTCAGGCATGACTGATGGGAATGTTGTGAAGATGTGCTAATCATTATAATGAGTGGCAATTAGTGTATTCATGATTGACTATTTAAGTGCTATTCGTTTGGAATCACACAGGTCTCTGACTATGTCGGAACGTTAGGAGGTCATTTAAACAAAAGCATAGAAAGCAGAGCAGCAACCACTACCACCACCAAGTGGGGGGGGGGGGGGGCTGGCTCCTTCTTTACAGAAGGCTCAGGCAAATTCGCCGACATCTCTTCAGAAAATTATCCAGCAAGCAAGGAAGGTAGAAAAACAGGAAATAAAAATTCGAACATGAATCTTTCAACTTCAGCTTCACTTCAACAATAAAGATTCAGCTGAAAAATAATGAAATGGGGTGTCCTCACTGACGCCCATCACTTCAACACCACCAGGAGGTGAAGAAGTGGGATCACACAGCAACGAGACGGTGACTTATAATGCCCGCTAGTATGCTGGTAACACCGTATAGGTCTATCGATAAACAAGAGCCGTCAATTTCAATTTGGATGCCACGTGCATTCCAAAATAGCTATCTCGAAAACAGAGTAGCGTACTAAGATGTTGGTGAACGTAGGGGCGTAATACTGGGACGTGACTCCTGAGTGAAAAATAGAGTGAACATCAACTTTTTCTTAGAGAGATTGAGAGGGAGAGAGAGAGAGAGATAGAGATTAGCACTGTATGCCGTATAAGCTCTATAATTACTACTTTTGTTTTTCTTCAGACGGTGAGGAGGAGTGCATCGGCACCACCCTGTAGTTGAAAACACATCTTCAGGTTAGTTAAAAAAAGGACACAAACAAGGGGGATACAAGATGTATCATACACATCCTGTTGTACGAGCAGGTGTAGATCTGAGCCCTTTTCTGCGGAGAATCGATTTTGATCTCCAGACATGTCCCTGTCTTCTAGATGGCATCGATTAAACATCGGAACTTGCTGCAACACGTTATCCATGACCATCAATGGTGACAACAAACAAATCGATAGATGCCAACTAGAGTGACAACAATCGCAGTTCAAACGTGTGTGGTAGACTTTCAAGGATGTAAGCATATAAACACGAAGAAAAGAATATAGACGCATTGCGCGTCAGTAACCAGACATTAATGATTCAGGCATGATTAAGTTTATTGCTCAAGAAACTAGTTTTTCTCAGCTGAAAAAGATGACTGGTGAAACACGAAATGAAGCCATACTGATAACTCAAAATGTAATGGTGCAAAAACAGGAGAAAATGTTCAATCTCTCATTTTTCTGTAATAAATACTATTAAGTTTTACCTAGCTGAAATTCTAAAATATGCAGACTATTACCTCCTTCTTTAATTGTTGACTCCAAAGATCTGGAAGGGACCTACATTATTTTTCTTTTCCAGTAAAAAGAAACATGAAATAAATTCACAATGATCACGTTTGAAATAAAATTATTAAACCAGCATTACCCCTTTACCGAATCCCATCCATCATTTTTATTGCAGGAGCTTATTGCAATAATTGATCTGCAACTATACACCGATTTTGTTATATAAAAACAAGGTGTGATACTATCAATGTAGAAGAAAATATCTTCAGTCAATTCTTTAGGCAAATGAAAGTGTTTTTCTTTTTTCTTTCACCCTTAACAGGTGTTTTGGCAAATGAAAGTTCATAGTTTGACATTTCACTGTATACCAAGTCTACATCTCAAGTAGACGAACGTTAGGGAATAGAAGAGATCAGTAAGGAACTTCATAACTTTTTCATCTTTAAAGAAGCCAAACTCCTTACCTAGGGTACATGAGGATATTAGATTTCTCTGAAGAAAAGGGTGATTAAAGGAACATGAAATGAATTCATAAAGTTAACACCAAGCATACTAAACAATAACAAAGAACAAGATAAGCCTAATGCTAATGGGCTGGGGAATCTTTTCTACGACTCATTGTTTTCCTCCTTCATTTCTTACATTCTTAAAGACAGCGTGGGTGTTGGTTTAAAATGAAGAAAATACTTTCAATCGAGACAAAGAACTAAAAACATTATCAGTTCTTAAGCTTTTATCGGATACCAAGTCTACATCTCACGTAGACGACGACTACCTGAGATGAAATTTAACTATGCTCTAAAAATACACAGACTCCAACCTGCTGTTTTAATAGCACAGACTGGGGATCAAATATGGGACACAAACTGTTATCTTTGAAGAAGCCAAGCACTTACACCTGAGAAAATAATGTTTTTTCTGGGTTGGACAGGATGATTAGATAATAATTCATAATGTTCACATTTTACACTAAAATGACGTAAAATGGGGACTTTTCTCTTCAGAGAGCGTGTATTATTACATCCCACGCCATCGTTATCTTTTATGTAGGGGTATAAAATATCATCTTCTTCACTTTCGGATAGTAGAAAACAGTTAAGAAAATTGTATAGCCAATCGTGATACACAACTACTAACAGTATAAAGCGTTAAGCTTTCACTCTACACAAAGTCTACATCTAAAGTAGACGAATGCTCATAATGCTCTAGGAAAGCTGAGACTACCATTTTCTCTTTTAATGGACACAAGGGTTCAGGAAGTGAACATAATTTTCTCAGTTTGGAAGAAGGCGCAATTCTTATCCCGAAAGGCCCACTTCTGAATACCCATCAAATGGCCGTTACCCTTGCTTGGTTTCCATGCCTATGAGAATACGAGTTACTAAGTAGATTGAGAGAGGGCTAATGAATATGGAAAGAGGGCGAAAAGAGGCGCTAGGGTAGGAAAAGTAGAAAGATGGGAGCAAAATGAACAAAGTAATGATGCAGGACGGGGTGTGAGAGAGAAGGGAGAGAGGGGGAGAGAGGGAGAGGGAGAGAGAGGGAGAAGAAGAGGGAGAGAGTGAGAGAGAGAGGGAGAGAGAGAGAGAGAGAGAGAGAGGGTGGTAGGGTAGAAAGGGAAAAGAGGAAGGGAGGAGTTTAGGAGAACAGGTAGAGAGAGAGAGAGTGAGAGAGTGAGAGAGAGAGAGAGAGAAAGAGAGGAAGGAAATAGGAATGTGAGATTCGATAGACAGAATGGATCAAAGGAAGACAAGAAGATGAAAAGGATGAATGAATACAGAAGGGAGGGAGAGAGGGTGTATGTGTGTGTGTGTGTGTGTGTGTGTGGGTAAGAGATAGTGTGGGAGGAGATAACGAGATTTCTTATCGCATACCTTGTGATTTCCCTCTTTCCATGTCACCCGGGAGAAGATGTAAAATAATTAGTCTACAGTCTACAGACTAAGCTAGTGTAATGGAAATAGGGGAAACAAGATTTGGTGGAAAGTAACATAAAAAGTGACAAATGTAAAGGGCACAATCAAGAAGCGAATGACTAGGAATTGATTGGGAAGAAGAGGATGGGGAACAGAGGGGGAATGGGATAAAAGAGAAAGAGAATAAAGGAGAGAGGGAGAAAAAACGAGAGGGGCAGAGGGAGAAAGAGGGAGAGAGAAAGAGAGAGAGGGGGAGGGGAAGAGAGAGAAAGAGAGGGAAAGAAAGAGACATAGAAATAGAGAAAGAGAGAGGGAGAGAGAGAGAGGGAGAGAGAGAGAGAGGAGAGGAAGAGAGGAAATACAAGCAGTAGATTGTGATGAGAGAGTTAAAATAGATTTAAAGGATTAGGAAATTGATTCCATTGAAAGCCTTTCTACTTGGCTAGCCAGATCCGTGAAGTAAAGCGCAATCGGGTAGAAGCATATTATGGTGCTAGGGGGTCGGGAATCAATATTACAATGTACTCAACAATCTTGACAGACCCAAATTAGAGAAACTAGGAATAATGATGATGATGATGATGATGGTAAGAGAATAACAATTCGAAAACAAATCGTGTCTGTACTCTCAGTCTTGCTTCAAACGAGTAGTGCTTACTAGGATCATTATATTTAATTGGTTGTGCATTCAAATGATATATATGGGGTATCTATAGAATGAGCTGAGCAAACGCTAATAGGATTTGGATAATCATTTAACAGGTTTGTCAAACCAATCTATATTTTCTCAAAACAGGGATAGTAATATAAGCTTAAAACCTTCCCTTGTCGATTGCAGAATTAATCTAAATATGAAAACTTAATGCCATGAATTCTGTACCTAAATTAGACGAGTCTTCTCTTAGTAATACTAGTTGGGTAATTTATTTTCCTTCTCTTTTCTGTCCTTATATTTTTCAGACCAAGCATACCAAGTAACATAATAATCAATATTAACAAATAACAGTCACATGTTAGCTTAACTCTGCCTTCATCTTATCACCTCTTCGATGTACATGATTTATGAACAGTCATTTAAATGCTAATTTCAAAAATTAGCTTAACGAATAGATAGCTATTGCTTACAATGAAGAGTGACACGTAATATCAATCAACCATTTATATGTTGATTGAACTATGATAATCAATCAACTTTTGTTTGTTAATAATTTAAGTTAGAATTGTATAAAATACAATAGCATGACCCGAACAAAAAAAATTCTTTAGTGGTTATCAACAGGAGTACACATTTAACACTCACTTAAAGCTATTACATGTATATGGGTCATAGAAATTGAGTTTCTATATATCTTATAACAAAGCCTCATAACAGTTCTTTTGAATGTATGGAATAGTAATGAATAACAATAGGACAAAAAAATTAACATGGGCGCTAAGAATAAGAGCAGTCTGACTTAGGCTGTATCCGTTAAAATAAAAATTATGTCTAAAATGACAGGTTTGAACTGCTGCAACATGTTGACTTATAATGTTATACATGGCGTAAATTTTAAACATTTCTTTATGAGAGGTTATTCTCTATCTAAATATTAATTATGAATAATCCGTAATTTTACCCTATGTATTTCTCTAAATTCATGCAAAATTTGCTCGTGATTAGCTTTAGGGCTAAAGGCCCTACATTGTAAAATGAATATTTACTATGAGCTCATTGTATTTCATTTGTAAAAGAAGTAGTGTAATTTCAAAATAAATTTGAATTTTAAGTAATAATATTGGGTTCTTGTATAGCGCTATAATATTGGCAGGCTTGACACTCCTGGCGCTCCCGATTGACTATTTGTCGAATTTAAAGGACTATCTATCGGTGCTACTGGATAATCTATATACTTATCCTCAGAAACCAGAGGAATATCCTTTAAAACAAAACTTGGTGAGGGGTGGAAGCGAATTGAAAATGCATCACTGCATGAACAGTAATGTGGTTAATAACGCATTACACGATGACAAATTATCGTTCCCACGCTAGATATATTCTCAACAAGAACCACAAAAAGGTTAATATCAATAATTTTCAGAGGGAAAATCGATACGGCACACATTCGAATGGAGAAAGGAAAATATCATTTTTAAGACCCGAAATTTCGTGGTATCTTGAAAATCGATCTTTCGTTATGGAAAGCGTAAGCGTTACCCTCAATACAAATCTTTTTGTTTTTACAGTTTTTAATCGGAAATGTCTTTATTTCCAATTTAACAGATTGAATTTTGTCCTGTCTTGACATCTTGACAGTCACGTTTGATATTGAAAAAGGAGTATCGTTGTAATAAAGATAAAATCTAAAAGGAGGATAATCTAGATGAGTGCATTTTTTATGAGCACTCTTCTAAGCATTCGACAGTTCGAACGCATTTGGGACGCATTCAGTAAAGAAAAACGCGATTACACATTTCATCGTGTGATCTACTTTCTGAGGACGCTCGTCAAGTAATGGCAACAAAAAAACCTGACATTATCAAATTTAAGATGCCAAGCAGAGTGCTAAAAGTCGTTTACATGTTGTTATATACGGAAGCATTACAAGGACTAGCTGCCCTTTCGCATGATTATACAAACAGCGTGTCAAGGATCGCTGTAAGCAAACGTATGAGCGATGTTGATCTCTCTGGGACCATGCACAAGATCATTAACATGGTGGCCAGCTTAATGGCCTGCCCGCACGGATTGGTCTCCCCCATTCATTGTTTGATTAGTTAAAAGGGAAAAGAGGACCATGAAGGTCCGTGGCGCCATCCCGAGGGAGATGATGATAAACCAAGATGGAAACGAGAGAGCGGAAGGAAAGGCTGGCAAGAATCAAACGTTCGGGAGTGGCATGAATAGAAAACAGGAATTAAACTCAACGATCGACACACCGTACATGTACTAAGATACTGCGCCACCATATTTGGCATACGAGTGGTAAAATGTTCTTAATGAATTCACGGAGGCAGGCTTTCAAATTGGCATTAGGTTGGCATAGCAAACGTTACTTTTTAGAGGTTAATTACAAAGAATTTTCGAAAGGATCTATAGCAATGTCAGTAAAGAGCATTCTAGATAGCAACTTTAATCTAAAGGCTTGTAGGGTCATGAGTACTGTTGTGGTGACTCTGATGACGACACACGAAAATGTACTCGAATAGTGTGCATTATTCCTCGATTTGAAATGATTATTACTTGCAATATGATAATCAGGTATGTTTGAGATGCTTGTGATGGCTTTGATCCGGAAAGGACTAAAAATTTAATGGAAAATTAAAAAAGAAATGTTGATGAGGGAAACGAGCCAATGTTTGTCGTAGGGTACAAAGTGAGAAAGTAGGAAAGGGCCTAAAAAGAGCAACTCAAAAGATTGAAAAGAAAGGTGCCGTAAGTTATAGAACTAACGTTATGACGTGCCGAATAAAGACGATAGGAATAAAAGAGGAAGAAGAGAAATGTAGAATGAGACAAAACGGAAATGACATAGAGAAGGGGTACTGAAGCCATTACGATCAAACCCGAGGGCGGTGCACGTTGGGACAGAGGGAGAGAAAAAATATCTATAGGCCCAACCTCAGGATTATGTTGCCTTCAAACATGCATGACTGCGAGGGCTCATAAGAATTAATCTAATGAATGAAAATGGGGGAAAGTCGATTGAATTTTCTGATCCCGGTGAACCGTCAATCTAAGAATTCCATTCGAACTAAGATGCTCCTCATCTTCCATGATTTGAAAGCATCGTTAATCATTCTATATCCATATCAGGCCAATCAGTGCTTAATAACCCGAAATAAATCACCGATGCAGCATCCATGCACTAATGGACTTCCGCACTTCTATAAGATACTACATAGGAAGGGTATCAAATCGAAATTTCAGGAAATATAAGATTGATAATGGGGAAAACCTGCGAGGAAAATGTTTTTTTCCTTCCTAAACGTTGATTTAATTACATCCAATTTTCCAATTAAGGATCACATTTCCTCTCTGGTAGTTCATTCTAAGATATCTTGTCGTTGCGTTTTGGAGAAAGTGTATCGCGAAAGCAAACTTGAGCAACATAAAAACGGTGAATGGTTTAGATATCATTACTGGTAATAATTTTGATCTGTTTTTCGAGAGAATTGCATTAGATATACTGCTCTCAAATAAGTTATAAACAAAATATCTGCTGCAGACTGAGGAAAAGGGAAGCTGAATACGCAGATCACACCAAATTATTGATTTTTAGGCGCGACAGCTGTTGTTTTCGTCTGCAAATGTCTATTTCTAGATTATTGTTTGTGGTTATTATACCTGACGAATGAGAAATCGAGTAGACCTGTGTGTTTGTTGATTAGCAAGTAGTAGTAGTAATGGTTTATTGCAATAAAAAATCAATCGCGGCTCGAAAGCCGAATTACAGGTTTTTTCACAATGGTAAAAGCAAACATCAAAATTACAGGAGACAAAATAGGTAATAACATGTAATAATTAAAGCAATGAGATCATAATGAAAAAGATTAAGTACAAATATAATCATAAATTATTTTCTTACAGGCGGTGCCAGTTAGCACTCGTTAACTACAACATACTACTATTGATATTATTATTATTATTATTATTATTATTATTACAACTATCATCATTATTTTAAATATTTTTAGTATCAGTATTATGGTACAGTAATTTATATCAATATTATTACTATTATCACTATTAACAAAGGTAAATATAAAATAGTTCACTAAAAATGTTGCACTTAAATCAGGTTCAGAGTACATGAAAATGGCAAATTACATAACAATAATTTTAAACATGTAAAAGGTAAAAGGGCAATTATAAGGGTTATATGGTAATGCAATAATCAGACCAGGGTGGGTACGGTTTTAAATGCCTGAACGAATGGCTCCACGAATCG
Source organism: Strongylocentrotus purpuratus (assembly GCF_000002235.5). NCBI lineage: Eukaryota > Metazoa > Echinodermata > Echinoidea > Camarodonta > Strongylocentrotidae > Strongylocentrotus > Strongylocentrotus purpuratus. The sequence continues at coordinate 32,988,219 of NW_022145612.1, read as the reverse complement.
TCTCGGCTTCGAACCCGGAACCTCTTGACTCCAAGACCACTGATTGATTCACTGAACCATAACATAGACGGGGCAAATATATGTAAAAATACAGCTTTAAAAGGGCAATCCAACCCTTGTTGAATGAAAGCAGAAAAATAAGATAAACAGAATGGCGAAAGTTTTAAACAAATAATAAGAAAATTATGAACGTTTGAAATATGGGATCACTAGGTATCTCAAATTGGCAAATTAGTCAGTGGATTGTGACGTAGTTGCAGATAACTCTCCTGTTAGTCGTGTACGAAAGAACCATTTTATTATGTCTTTATTCTAATCGCCTTCCTCCTTGGGTCACTACTCAAAATATATACATAATACAGGTTCTCTAAAAAGAAAAGACCCAAAGTAATTTTGTGTGTTGGAACAAATGGGAAAGTTGTCCGCCACTACATCGCAGAGACATTACTAACTCAGACAATTTGACGATTCCATACCTATAGTCATTCAGCTTTTGCGAAAATTCATATCTTTCTATTGTTTTGTCCAATTTTCTTTAAAAGGGGGAAATAAAAGGGGGATTGGAAATAAAAGGGAGACAGAGACAGAAATAGGGAGATCGAGAGAGGGGGAGAGGGGAGTATGTATGTAATAAAGAGAGAGCGGTGGAGAGAGAAAGAGAGAGAGAGAGAAAGAAAGAGAGAGGGTGTATGTATAGAGAGGGAGAGAGAGGGGGAGAGAGGGGGGAGAGAGAGAGAGAGAAGAGAGAGAGAGAGAGAGAGAGAGAGAGAAAAGACCTCCTCGCCTGCATACATTTATACTGTGAAGAAAAGTGCCTCACAGCTGGAAATACAAATTTAGCACCAAGATTTATTTAATGCCAGGAACGAAAAGGTATACACCACAAATTAAACCCAGTCTAGCGGCTCTGACCGCATGCAGTAATCGAGGGAGAATTTGGTTGAAATCAAAGCACAGCGTGAAACGCGAATTCTCGATCGTTATTCATCGAAGGCTCAATATGGAAACAAAAATGTTGATCAATTCTATAAAAGGGAGTCAAAGTGCACGCTCAGACCTCGATGGTGTCATGTACATGTGTAGCTTATAGAGATCATCAATACAAAGAACAAAAATACGATCGCAAAGACTTCCAAAAATCAACCCAAGGACATTTTAAAAATGACATGACAATGACGTTATCCGAATATGATTTCTAAAGGCAACATACATGACAGGTATTGAAATTTCCCTCAGATTGATTGCTTAGGTTTAAGTCTTAGGTTTTAGATCCCGTTGAAATAGATTCGACATAATTCTAACAAAAGAGAATTGAGAATATCTTTATCCAGCATGCAGATAGAGCAAACCGAATGACAAAATGGCTTGATTGATCATTCAACAAGTAAATCATCAACGCGCGCTTACATAGTGTGGAGATTTAATGAGCGATAATCACTTTTGAAAAAGCATTTATAACCATGAGTTCCTAATCTCATTAAAATTAATCACCTAACTTTAAGCAATATCAGGCCTTTCGGCGTCGGATCATTATAAATTGAAATTGAGTTGTATCAGGACGTGCCTTGATTTCCCGGATGGCACATGTAGTAAAGGTAATGTTGTTATCTTAAAACAAAAAGGGCCGACGGGAAAGCATAAATAATGCTGTCCGACTAACACATATTTGCCAGTGAAACATGATCTAGTGTGTAAGGCAAATAAACCTACGACTGTATGAGACCAGTTTGTATTGTCGCTGATGTACAAATATTCTTCTTTTTTTTTGCAAACAAAAGTGACATTCACACACATAATGTATGAGATGAGTAATGACTTATGTCATCAAAACTAGCTGATTCCTCTCATAGTACCATACGCATGGTATTCAGCATTTCGTTACTTTCGGATTACGTCATAATTGCAAAAAAATGCGATTGAAAGTGATGATTTGAAGGCGCTAATGACTTTCTTTGGCTAACCGGAAAAAGACCCGCATGAAAGATTTGGCATTAAAGAAATTGATAATAGGGTCATTAAGCTCTGTGACTTTTAGAAAAAGTAATTGAAACTCTTTCTGGCGTTGCAAATGATGTCGAATTCTGCAATAGTGAGCGTAATTATTATCATAGTCATTCCATATTTTTAGAGCTTCTTTTTCTGGCAGTCAATAATGGTGTCTGAAATGGGATTCGGATTAAAAAAAATGAAATTATAGCAAAATGTGTGGGCCACTAACCACTACCTAAAGTCAAATGAAGTAAGCAGCATTGAGACTCACTCGTATATTCTTTCTAATTTTAGTTCATCCAATTTTGTTTTATAAATTATTGCTGTCAAAATGATGTGTACCATATTACGAATGTTGCAGATTAAATTAACTATCTGGAGTATAATTCTAAATAATTTGTCTCTAATTTGCCTCGTAAGCACGTTCCCCTAAGGTTTCTACTACAAAGGAAATTTCCATTTGAAATTTCGTTATGCCTTTAATAATAATGCTCCTTAGGTTTCCACTACATGGGAAAATTTCAGAAATTTCAGCATGCTGTGAATTCAATTATACTAGTCTAATTTCTTTCTGTCTGTGCCTATTTATTTCCACCCACTCTCCCGCTCTATCTGTGTCTCACTCTCCATCACTGTGTTCGTGTGTGTATCTGTCTCTGGTTGTCTATTCCTCATCTTTCTCTCTCCCTCTCTGTGGCTTTTTTTTGTGGGTCAATAATGCACACGTATAAGCGCTTGCATTAAAGTAATGAGTATGTACATGTATAGTGTACAAGTAACAAATGCATTTTGATAGAACGGTGGTTTTTGTAATTTTTTCAATTTCAATTTCAATTTCAATTTCAACTGCTAGACTTATATTTTAAAAGTCTAGCCGGAATTAGTATATAACACGAATATTTTAATGACATTTGGTTCATGATATATATATTTTTGTTAATCATTTGATTCTGACAAGAGAATCTGCCAACCATTATGATAGTAACTGCACAATATTTCAGAAACGAAATGGACGATTATCATTTATCTTATAGCTATTAATTTGGAAAATTTACAATGAATAAAACTGAAATCAATGTAGACGTCGCGACGTTTTTACCCCAGATTAAACAAAAGAATTGTTAACATCGTGAATTCAATTCTGAATATTTCAAGAAATGTGCATAGAATGAACAGACACAGGTAGTAAAGCATCCATTTTTTTAAAACGTGATTATCTTACAACGAGGGAATGACATTTTTTATAGTGGCAATCTTTTGGGAAATATTTGTGGCGACTGTGCGTAGAAGCGATAAAAGTACAACATGTTTCAAGATTGTGCAATTGTGGATAATGAATTTGACTAATATTCCGGCACGATAGAAAAGTATTGATCTCCACGCTGCATGTCGATATTACCCTTTTAATATGAGCGACTTAGTGAATTCCAAATATCTCCACACAAACGGCATTCGTGCAGTTGCCTGATTTCGATCAATTAAAATTATTATACACACTGTAATGTAATAATCTAGGAAGCTGATATTCGTTTACTTACGAAAAAAAAGCAGTTGATTTAAAAGCAAAATCCCATTACTTTGACAGCACAATTTGTTGTGCCACGCAGTCGAATTATGTAGACCCATCGGCTCCGGAGACAACAGTACTATCGTAAAGGAAAACGAGTTCGATGTACTTGCACCAATAACTTTCATAATGGTTGTAATTGAGAAGTTAAAGTAATACATACATTTTGAAACAAGCTACAAGGAAGCTGCATGAGTAACTGAGCTGGCGGAATCCATCGTTATTATTACTATTACAATAGTATTTAGAGAATAACAATCATTGGCAGCGGACGAAGAAATAGAGAAACGAGGTAATAATGAAAATAACACATGATGGGGAATACTCACCGCTATTGTAGTTCAACATCTAAGGGAGATAAACAGGAAAGGGCAGTTTCACAACTTTGGTGACGAAGCAGCAAACAAAAGGTGTGTTCTTTCCCCAAACACTCACCGTCGTCTGAATAATAAACTACATGTACAGCCCGTATTTCCCTGCGCCACCCAGCCCTCGCCGTTAGTGGGACGTACGTGCGAGAAGTAAGCTTCGTGTAAAACAAAAAATCGAATCGAAGAGAGAGAGAGAGAGAGAGAGAGAGAGAGAGAGAGAGAGAGATGAGGAGGGAGTGAGGGAAAGGGAGAAAGAGTAACTCGAGAGAGTGGGATAGAGAGGGGGCATTTGCAACAGTGCGCATCAACGGATAATGAACTCAATCCATTAACTCCAGCTAGTCTTGCACCGTAAACTCCCATCGGTTTCTGATGTGGGAATTGAAGCAAATTTCGTCAAGTTTCATTGAGGTTTGATCACACCGAAAGATCAGATCATTTAATTTCAATATCACGGGTGATATTCTACATGTGCACTATTATACCTTGGGCAATGTGCACTGGTGTAGGCCTATCTAGTCATCTACAAATTTGAAATAAGAGGAGGAGATGGGAGCTGCAATGAGAACAGAACCAAAGGCGGTGAATTGCGGGAGTATGCTTCCCTCGGAATCAAATTGAATATAAATCTCCACATCAATATGTCATGCCAGAGCTAACAGAAACCAATGTTTTGCAACCAACACTATTCTGCATGCCGTTAAAGACATATTTCCCGATTCAAATTCTGCATATGTTTACAGAGAAAGAGAGAGAGGGAGAGAGAGAGAGAAAGAAAGAAAAAGAAAGAGGAAGAGAAATAGAGAGAGAGAGAGAGAGAGAAAGGGGGGAGAGAGAGAGAGAGAGAGAGGAAGTTCAATGTACAAATTACACACAAAAAATATTCGATTTCGTATAATTTGAATAACCGTTGAGCACCCATCAAGATTTAATGATCTGATGATGTAGAATACTTCATATTTTTCAGACGCCTGCAACGAATAAAGAAAATGCAATTCACCAATGCAGTTATACTGAATATTTAGGAGAGCATTCTATTTTTGGTTTATCTTGAAAGAAAGGGATTTAACAGTTTTCCTATTCGGTTCTAACAATAGGATATTTGCTATAATATCGGCTAGTTTAGTCCTCTCTTTACCTCTTCATATAACAAAGAGAAAAATTTGGTTTGTGGATGCCAAAAATATATATTGTATACATATATCTTTCTTCGAATTTTACACTCCAATTTACCCCCTCCATTATTACTATTAAACTATGTATGTAATAGGAAACTTATTTTGAATGAAGTTATTGATTCTGTAATGATTTAATTAACAAAAGGCTGGTAGTAATATCGTATAATGGTATGATATTATCAGTTATAAATAGGAGAAATGCACTAGTTAATTGCTATAAAATGCATGTTTCTTTTGTCTTTGTTGAGCTCTTATGTTACGTTCGTAAAATTTTATTTCTTTCGTTACACCCTGCCTATAGTGTGGTTAAGCAGTAATGTTCATATAATCACACAGAGGACCGGGGTTTTTATGTCGCATCTTTATCGTACTTTAATTTGATTTTCATGTACATTATGAAAAAAAGAATGACTGAAAAAAGATGATCAATATATTACAACATATTCATAAAAATCCTCTGTAATTGATTTTAAGTATTAGAAATTTTAATGAATTTTATATACAAAATCAAAAGATTATATTGTTCAATGAATTTTTATTGTGCGGAGTTATATCAGCATTTAGGTGTTTCATAGAAGAAAATATAAATATGAAAAAGAATGAAAGAATTGAGAAAACATGTAGAATTTTAGTTTTTGCAATAAGTTGTTTTATATTTCAGATTCAACATTTTGGTCTGTTTTCGAATTGAATAATCCCCGCTTAATCATGCTTCCTTATCACGTTATATCATTAAATTGTTTTGATTGAATTAAATGTCACTAAGTCAAGTGGAAATATTGAAACGAGCATGTACCTGGAGCCCGGAGGAGATGTAAAGGTGTTGTTGTCTATCAAATATGGCTAGTTTAGTATTTTGAAATTTTTTGGAATGAATTTTTCAAAAATTGACACATTTATCTTCATAGGCCGATCGGAAAGCTCACAAAATGATGGATTTATCCACACCTAGTATACTCTTTGACAAAATCAAGTGTTTTTATTCAAAACAAACAAAATATTTCATAATCACTGATTTTTACGATTCAAAGGTAAAGACAATAGGAAAGAATAACAACCATCCCAGCGACTTGAAGACCTCGAGAACATAGGAAAGTGGTCTATCCTACAGAGATAATGATGGTATCCCCTGGGGGAAGTTGTCATGGCTACGAGAGTATATCAGGGAAAAGTGCGCTGCATCAATCCAAAGCTGCTACACCGCAGATATTATCTCGATAATTAGACATGTAGATGACAGACTCAATAGAAACAAGACTCTAATGTGCCATTCCAGGTACTAGGCATCAGATAATTGAGGACATTAACATGCTTTCTTAGTTGATCTTGTTAACATAGAGCCTAGGATGACACTCACTAGTACGCGACATAATACTTTTATTTGTATACGTCTAAGATTATTTTATTGAAAAAAAAGTGTGAGAGAAGGAGAGAGAGAGAGAGAGAGAGAGAGAGAGGAAACAAATATATTGATAGAGAGAGAAAGAGGGGGATTATAGAGAAGAAAGGAGAAGAGCAGAGAAGTACACAAAAATGACGTTTACCAAACCATGCATACCGAGAATGTTATACAGTATTAAACGATTCATCAAACTCCCTAAAGATTGCCCTTGACAACCTGAAATCTTGCCCGAGGCTTTTCTGACATAGCAACAAGTAAAATATACAGATTGGATTCCAAGTATTGTATTTCATTCATTAATCACAGGTTTAAAAAAATGGCAAAACTCGTCACTATCCCTAAAGCCCCTCTCACACCGGGCCATGCATATAGTGGCGTAGTGTTGCGTACCGACTACGCCGAGCGTACGCTGCCCTACGAAAATATACACTGAGGGACGTACGCAAAGGGGTACGCGAGATGGACGCGCGTACTTTCGGCGTAGACCCTAGACGCAGAAAATACACATTTGTTTACGCCAGTCTAGGCAACACTACGCTACAGTACGCCAAGCCTACGCAGTAGTACGCTTCCCTACGCCAGTCCGACGAAGCATTAAAAGCTTGCGCACACAGGGCAATAGTTCGGTTTACAAACATATTCAAATTTATGGATGTTTCTTCCCTGGGAACCTAGTGACGAAGTATTCCATTAACCTGTTATTAATGGATGAAGTACAACTCATTTATCCAGTCTGCATACAATTTATTAGAATATTTTAGTTAACCGGTCTATAGATTTCAAAAGCCTTGTCCAAAACGTATTAAAATGTGATAATATGACCATGACGTACTTTTACGAAATTCGAACATGCAATAAAGTACTGAAATTTGTCGAAATTCTCTGCTATCGTGTTAAATATATATATTTTTTTAAAGTGATGAATGCCGATATAATTAAGAGTACGAACTAACTGAGCTTTACATGTGGATGGACATTATATAGATACGGGTCATTCTGGGTGCGGCGAAACATTCTTTTTTTCTTCAAGATACTGGACAGTTCAACACCTCCCCCCCCCCCCCCCCACCACGACTAACAAGTGGTCACGAAATGCTTTTGATTACAATGTTTCTTATATTATTTTGATGTTATTGGTAATACAGCCTTCCTTGTTGTATTTCGTTTCTGCCGACAATTAGTGGTAGTAGTACACAATACAATGCGTCCCTCCGTTTCGTTGACGATCAGCCATGCACAAAAAAGACGAAAGACTTGATGTATGGCTGATCGTCACCGAAACGGAGTTAAGTTATGGTCATACCTCAGAGCGGCGACCGACCGATTTGTAGTCTGCTCGGTCGCCGCTGGAATTTAGGTATCGCCCAACGATTTTCGAGCAGGCTGTAGAGCCCCAAGTCCCCAACGATTCCTGGGCGGTGCCCTGTCGATTTCCCGTCGGTCGCCGGTCAATTTTAGGTCAAAACTGGGTCCCCAACAGGACAAATTAATCTGTAGGGCCATACATTATGATTAAAGGCATGCCCACATAAAGGATTTTTTTAATGTTAGGGGTCGGGGCAAAATGCAATGAATTATTGATAATTTGTTGCATTTGCTTTGTTGTTTGTATTTGTGGGGGCGGCGACGTACCCTGGCCTCCGCTGCGTACAGTCATGATTTAGTGGCTAAGCAATGGCCTCGTTACTGTGAGGCCCCATGATAAAAACCGTGTCGATCAGCTATATTAGTGCCCTTTTATGAGGCATTATTCCTCATTACTGTCAGTTATGATTTAATGGCGTAGGTCCCCTAGTTGATTACCATAGTAACATACACATGCTTTAGCAGTCACGCAAAACAAACACTCACAAATTATTATTCAATAAAATCTGAGAATATACTTTTATCTAGATCTATTAGGATTAAATCATTCCATAAATTGGGGTAAAAATAATTACTACACCATTATGACCAACAGTGTATATTACCCCTTAGATTAGCCAATGCTTTTCATCGGCACACCATATTTAAGAGGGAGCTTTATAGGGTATCCTGCTCAGGCGATGAATTTATTTGTGCAACTACGGTTAGTTACTGGTCATGAAGAAAAAACCAATGGCGTTTCCAGCACTGGATTCAGAGGGTTTCAACCCCTTCCACCCCGAATCATTGTCTACGGAGAGTAACCTAACCCCTCCTATTCAGTTGGCATTTATTAATATCATGCAGCCTGTCAACCAAAAAAATGATGAAATTTAGATGCTCAAGCTTGTCCCATCGCGGCAAAAACCTGTAAAATCTGTTAAGGACATCTTCAAATGGTGCCTTTAGAAAAATGGTGTTGCTAAAATGAATGTATAGCTATTTGAATGATCACAATGGTGTTCAAAAAGCCGCCATTAATTGTATACGTTCAAATGTGAATTGAAACCCTTTTCTTCACTAGAGCGTATTATTCAATGTACAGAGCTCTCAACCCAGGTGCGGAACCGAATTTTTCCAAAAAGGGGTGGGGCGTGAAATGTACTTAATTGCGGGTGCGAAGCATTTACGGGGTGGGGTCCGGGGCGCGAAATTTTTATTCCCAAACAGGTTTGCAATTTCTTATATTTCCGTTCTTCTCAATGGCTGATATGTTCTACGTCATTTTCAGCTTGGAAAGAGGTCACAAACAATAAAATTAGACTTTGATTTTTTATTGCTTTGCCTCACTATTTATAAAGACAAAAAAACGGATTAAACTGTGACTTGAACCCACAACACTATGATTGTAATACGCTGACCTTACCGATTGAGCCAACGATGGGTTGATGAAATGTGATTCTGCATGATTTCTATAACCTTATCACTCACCCTAACGGTTACGTCATAATGACGTAACATATCAGCCAATCAGATGACCGGAAACATTAGCATTGGCAAACCTGTTTGGGAAAAAAAAATAGCATCCGGGGCCCGCCTATTTTAAACCTTGAGTTCCATAAATGGTACTATGGTGCTCTTATGCATACTTAAATGATTTCAGTGAGGCCACGTCATCGTCATAATTTACGATAAAGCTGCAGGGGACAAGTCTCGCGACATAATTGCATTCCACATTTTTAAAAGTATATCAAAGTTAGTATACATGTACCTATTCATATTTCGTTGTTTTGTCACATTACTATTGTACGTCGTAGCCTATAATAAAGAAAAGCTGTAATGACAAGAACCCTACCATGTACAGAGCCCCATCCCGCTCTGTACCGTGATGGTCTACCTTCGGTTAATACCGATTATTCCATCTCCGAATACTTAGAGGTTTTCCGAAACCATCCAATATTAATTTTGTAAGGAAAAATGTGAGCAATTGATTTTAAAAACTGTGAATTGTTTTTCTTGTTCAATTCTTAGGTCAAAGAAAAATATTGTTTTCTTTTTAATGATTTAATTTCATTCGATTTCAAATGATTTAATTTATTTTCATTTGAATTAATTTAACTTTTCATTGTTTCGGTATTTACAAAGTATGTCCGTTGATTACATTCATGGGGATCGTCTTGCAGTCGTTTGTTTTGCATAAGATTTTTCTCTTCTTTTCAAATCAGACGGTACTGTGTTTAGATTTCACATGGGCGCAGCCTGCCTTTTGTTAAAAAAGAAAAGAAAAAACAAACACAAGTAGGCTATTTCCAAGTTTGACAGAACTCTTTGTGTCATTTGAAATTGTTATGTGCTATACCGTTACATTATTAAAAATCTTGCTCAAACTCAAAAGTGTATTCATTTGGTTCATATGATTTGAATTTCAACCTGAAAAGTTTTTCATGAACTCAAGACATAGTAATGCCAGTAATTCCTGTTTAGTTCTATCATCATATACATATACAAAACACGAAGAATAGAATGAATATTTACAATACTTACCTAACACTGTGTTTCGAAAAGATATCAGACATTTCATTATAACCCCCCCCCCCTTCAAAAAAAAAAATTGACTTTTTATGTTGCATGAACTAAAAAAGATACCAAACCAGCGCATGTAGGCCTATATAATAACGCAAATACCAATATATAATTATGATACTGAATTCATTTGCGTTTTCCGTATTAGTTATTACAAATCGCAAATTGTCCACTGCTGTTAAGTCTTGACAAATTAGGCCTATTGCTTTATCTTTGTATTTTTTTTTGGTGATACTTACCTATCTCCAAAGATAAATTATCCAATAAAAGTTATTTGGATGTCATTTGTTTTCACTTTAAAGAGCTTGCAATAATATGTTGTGAGTTAAATTCGACTTTAAGTAACAACGGCTTTTGAATGCATGAAAAACGCATGGCGATTTGTAAATTTCTGGAATTGGAAAATATAACAAAGAAAGATAAATTGAAATTGATTTGAAATTGAATCGAATTAAAAAAATTAATATAATCTGATATTTTATCGAATACAGTGCTTGTCTACATCATTCTCTCCAGCTCGGCTACGACTTCCTCGATGCTAGGTCGGCAGAGTTGTGAGCTCTGTCGACAGATGTTGCCGATGGCGGTGAGATCGGCATTGGTCGTAGCACCTCCCATTAAGGTGAGAAGTCTTCCGAGCTGGAACACGTCGCTCGCGACCGAGGTCAGCCGGTCATCGAGGGCGCATTCAGGAGCGATGTGGACATGCACCTCCTGTAAAAATAAGAGGGGAACACATGACGATTGAAATTCTTTTAAATAAAAGGGTATTTGTTTATATTTTTAACTACCTGTACATCAACTTCATTGCACCCCGAGAAGATCACAAGCTACTGAAATACAAATGATATAAACTTGAGTGAAATACTATGACGTAATACGGGTAGATAGCCAAGAAAGGGAAGCGTTCCGGGCCCAATTCTTAATATGTTTGAGATCCTGTGGGCACATTGTCTATGATGTCAACAAAAATATGAAAAACAATAATTAGCCAAATAATCCTGTTAGTAATATCGATCTATTCGCTTATTATGCCCCTTTCCATTTTTCTCACACACACACAAAAATGATTTACCAAATTTCAAAGTAATCACATTAGAAGAAAAAACAGACAATAATCAGCATACCCTTCTACGGTACTTCTCCTTGTTTTCATCGGAAAAACGGTAGAAGTAAGGTGCATCGCAAGGACACGCGAGCCCGAAGTCCACGATAACTGCTTGCCACCGACCAGTTGGTGTCTTCCGGAGCAAGCAGTTATCTTCTTTAAGGTCGTTCATGAGAAAGCCTTTCTCATGGATGCGACCTAGTGACTTGGCGATGTCGAGAGCCAGAGCAAGCCTGTTTAAAGAAAAAGGACGGTAATTGTTTAACAAAAATGCATTATTTTATACAAACTGTCTACTGCCCTGAAGTACAACGACATCAATCATCATCATCGTTTATTTTACCTGGGTCGAAAGTGGCAAATGGAGATCAATGTCTGTCCACAGACTGCTGTCATATCCACTAGGCCTCTATCAAAATAATGTAGCACTCACATAAAGACTTTTGATCGTTCAAAGACTTAAAGATTTAAAGAGATACTCACCAGCATTGCTGACTAAGGGCTAGGTTTCGCATGCCACGGCTCAGTGTCCAGGACTCTCCCGTCATCGTATCCCCGACGAAATCCATCGCAAGACCTATCTTACCTGGGCTGATCTCCAAGCATCCAAGAAAAGTGGGAAAGCAATCCTCCCTGCCGAGAACGTCAAGGATGAAAGCTTCCGACTGGATGGCAGTCGCCTGTCAGGTTGAACAACAACAAAAAAAGATACTTGAGTATAGATACAAATTCATGACCATTATCAGTATTGTTGTTTTTATGTTTTCATCATCATTCTCATTCTTCCCTCTCTTTAGTCATCGTATGTCGCTACAATGCTCAGTCATAAAGCGGCGGCAACCAAATTATTTTGTTAATTTAGTTAGTTTAAACCAACCTTCCTTGTCATTGCTTTGATGTCGTCAGGTAGCTCGAAGGTTTTCAGCGCGATCGGATGGTCGGTTGCACAATGACGATAGAGATGTACCGTCCCGTTGGCCCCGCTACCCAAGAAGACGTCGCCACCGCCCTTGTGAAACGACATCAGATCAGACATCCCCCAAACGTAGGAGGAGGCTGATGGGCCTTGGGCTGGGACAGCTGCTCTGCTCGAAGGCGAAGTGGTTCCACCATCAGCAGCACTCACTTTTGGAGATCTGGTTAGAGAAGATAGATATCGAAGTAATAAAAAAATATAAAAATACAATCAAACAAACAAATCACAAAAAACCTTCTCAGATTTTTGCATTTGCCCACTTAAATGAAAAGGTAATCGAATGTTTTCATTTGTTTTAGAAATTTCCAAACAAAAATATTTTTAAAAATGTTGTTAAAGAAAAAATAATGTTGTCTTACCGTGAAGCTGTGTGTAGAGTAAGTTGGAGAACCACTGGGGCCTGAGCGGGCAGAGGAACTGTTAGAGGGGTACCAGCTGGAGGGGTACCAGGGCCACTAGCCCAAGGGCTGCGGCTAGGTGGTCTAATGAAAAAATGGAAAAACAGAAGAATTCGTTCATGTTTATACTTTCACCCCACAAGATAATACTTTCTGACCAGACTAGTGGCAGATTCAAGAGCACACAAACGTTGCTTGCATCTCTCTAGAATGTTATATATATATATATATATATATATATACATATATATTTTTTGTTGGGGTATTTATATATTTATGGTTTCCTGGTGTATTCATTCTTTTAATTATTAGTTAATCAATTAATTAATTCATCTATAATCCGAATTTTATTCCATCATTTATTTGTTTGTTTGTATGTTTTATTTATCACTATTTTTGTTTACATAGGGTAGCCCTTTGTTTGTGATTCTTACATGAGGGACAACGGGATGGTGTCGATGGGGGCTGTGCTAGGAGTAGATGGATGGGTGGGTGCTACTCCATTGTCTAATGGTGCTGTAGATGGATTATCTCCAGAACACCTAAAGACAACAGAAATACCGATATAACATTTCCCATTATGATATTGGCCTCCTGTGAGTATGAATCGATATTGATTCCATGGCGTAATGCTCTTCACAAAAAGTTGGAAATATTAACCATGTTTCTCAATTACACCACTTTAAATTAACAAGAGCATTACTATTTCACTTTTATTGTGCTTAATGTATTTTTTGTTGTGGATATTTACCAAGAGACACAAGTAGACGGGCCGCTGTCTGCAGGAGATAGGACCGTTGGCTGCCATGTCAGATCCTAAAGGAAAAACACAAAAGAAAATCGAACAGTATTTCTCATGGACATTCTATAGTTATACAACTATGAATATATTTGTTTGTATTGTCACGAAATTGGTTTCATTTCGTAGATAGTTATTTCGGCGTAGATGGCGTAGTTCAGGTTAAATATACGACGCTAAAGTCACGTGTTAATTTTAAGAATGTTCGATTGTGCATGTTTTTGACAGTTTTAGTGTAATTACTTTTCTACCATTAATAATTACTTGTTCTCTTTTGTTTAGTTTTATAGAATAAAACTAGTGCTTTCATTTGATATATGGTTTGTTTCAATCTGATATTGGAAAGTGGAGTTATATCAATGTTTATGTAATTTTTGGAAACCTAACCAGAATAATAAATGTATAAGAAATGTGTATATAAATCAATTGTCTCACGTGCCTGTGAGCTTCCTGTCATAGTCTACATAATTGCCGTCGCCCACTGGGCACACTTACATTGTAAGGCAATCAGATTATGTTTGGATATTTGCCCAATAAAGTATTGCGTGCAACGAAATGATTGAGATGATCGTTTGCATGTCTTTCCATGGGGAAACCTAAAGTTGAAGTCTGATTTTAGGTGACGACCATGGTAAGAATCTAGGTTGAGTTTGTTGGGTCTTTTACGTTCTAGTATTAGACAATACCAGGGACTACTGTGTAGCAGAGCCAGTGGCATGGTCGAGTAAGCTGACTGTACGAAGTCAGACGGTCTGGTTGTTTGGAGGTGCATGAAGCAAACTGGTGCGACCAATTGGAGTTGCATGCACAAGCAGACTGGTATAGACGTCTGGAAGGTGCATGAAGCAAACTGGTGCGGCCAATTGGAGTTGCATGCACAAGCAGACTGGTATAGACGTCTGAAAGGTGCAGAAGCGGACTGGCCTAGTTGGCTTGTGGTATACGACGGTACAACGGTTGGTAGAAGACGGTGGTCGAGAGGTGGTGCGGAGCAATATATCAGACTGGTGTCAACGTCAACGGGGCAGTATATTTCTGCCAAACGGATCCACGGTAAAATTGGTACCGGACCAGGAAAACCTACCAGCAGAAGGCATCCTGACAAGAGAAGCTGCTGGGAAGAACATCGACAGGAACCGGTTTCGTTACAGTATCATATTAGCATGCCTTCTTTTTCTCGATTTTGAAATAAGAGAACCCTATGGGAAGAGACAAAAATGGGACTAATGAAAAGCAACATTGTTATACCGTCAAACCGATATGCAACAAAAATAGAAAAATAAATAAATAGATTGTTTACTTGGAGATTCTTCAAAGCAGCATCTTTCTGCTTTCTGGCCTCAGCCAGCTCTAGCTCCAAGACTTGACCATTCATGGCATGGTCCAGGTACCTCTCCTCAAATGCCTTAGCCCTTCTCTCTGCGGACACTCTCCTCCTCTCTGATTCTGTCACCAGAGAGCTGATCTTAGTGAGGAGGGCTGTGCTATCTCCATCAGCCTTAACTCCAAGCTGAGTTGCCAGGCTCTGTCATCCAAAACAAAGCAAGAAAATAAAAAAATAAAGATTTCATTTTGAATTTTGGGTTTCTTATTTCAATCTCTGAATTTTTTAATAAATATTATTTGACACTTGTATTGAAGCATCAGACATACAATTCAGTTTTTACCTAATATGGTTTAAAACTTATATTATGCGATATTTAGTTTCACCATTGCCATCATAATTGCCATAATGAAATTGTTGATTTCATACTATCGATGATATGTATTTCTAGCGCAAAAATGAGAAATCCGAATTGATTGATTTCAACTATTATTACTTTACTAGTACTCAAGACTTACAGCAATGCCTTGCTGAAGTTGTTCTTTCTCCAAGTTGTTCTGGGGGGTGTTTCACTAAAGCCCTAAAATCGATCTAAAATCGATTTGATCGATTTTAAGGGCCTGAAATTGATTTCGATTTTAGCAGCAGTTTCACTAAATAAATAAAATCGATTTTGGCCTTAAAATCGATTTTAAGTTAGAGTGTGATCCATATCAATTTTAAATCAATTTTATCCTTATTTATTGCATTATTGATATGCTATGTTCAGCATTCATTGGTTTCAAAGGCGCAAGTGTCGGCTAGCTTCAATTTGAACATACATCTGAAAATGAAGAATTATGTTCTTGGGGGAACAAATCTTTGTTCATAACCAATTTTTTAAAAAATCATCATAGTTAGGCATTATCAATACCAAATGTGGCACTCTGGAGGGGGGGGGGGGGAGCACATTGGCCCATTTTTTTTCTTCAAAAATACATGGGCGGCCCATTTTCCCTTTAACCCTATCTAGCCTGGGGGGGGGGGGCCTTATCCAGCCGGCGGCACGGGAGGGGGCCCAATTCGTGAGACAATATTTAGCAGCGAAACAGCCGGCCGATAATTCGCTCAGTGGGGGGGGGGGGCCCTCGAAAATTTGAAAAATCAAATTGAGCGCCAAGGAAGGGGGCCCATCTCCAAAAAAAAGGTAGTTAACGTGTTCTTACACGTTTTTTTTTCTCCAGGGGAGAGGGCCCGGACCCCCCAGGCTATGCAGTTTCAAAATAACCCATGCTAGATAGGGTTTAAGTGCCCCTTATACATCTGATTAACATCCCTTTTTGTTTATTACAAGTGTACTTTTCCTTCATGAAGTTTGTCCCGTTTCACTTTGTTTTAAAGTTCCTTTTGTTATTTCTAATAACTTTTTATGTTTTCTTCTTAGAAGTGACCCTTTTCCATTTTGTTATGTGCCCCTTTTTCTATATTTTTTTTTATCATATGCGCTTACAATTATGTGTCCTTATTTCGTTCATATTCTCTCTCTGTCTCTCATTAACATAAAACGACACTCCCATCACAACGCTTTGCTTGCCGTAATTTTGTTTCTTCATGAACACCCCCCCCCCCCCCCTTCCCCCACAAAAAAAATAAATAAAGAACAAAAATGAATAAATAAACACCAACTTATAACAATAACTCACCAGCATACAAACACACCATTCTTGAATCACATCATTGCCCTTTATCATCATGTAATTATTATCACCATGTGCTAGCATACAATTTCATCCATTCATTCCCCCCCCCCCCTTTTATCTTCTTAAAAGACAAAAAATACATACAAAACAAAATTAACACAGATTTTAAAGTATAATCAATATGTTTATGCTTTAATGAATGAAATCTACATTTTGTAAATGATGAGCATATCAAACACATTCAAGGGATACAATTACAATATTTTAAATGACACAAATAAAAGTGCTCCTATGAAAGTATCAGCCAGTTGTTAAAACTACTGCAGCTGATATCTGCCACTCTCTATTCGAGTTACTTTTATGGAGATTGAAAGAGTAATACTTGTCACAAATATTTCTGTTACTCATACGGTTGTTAATCTAAGGATGATATACATGTACATTGTCATGTAAGGTCACGCAGTCGGTGAGAATGTGGTTTCTTGATGCAATAGTTTGTCTATATGAAATTAATCAATTCTTTTCTATCAGCTTTGACAAAAAATTCTAAGGACAACATAAGTCAGAGTTAATATATTTCCTGCAGGAAAAATCAATCACAATGTTCTGTTGTTTATTTTGTATTTGTTGTTGTGCAATTGCTACAATAGCACTTTAAGCACCAACAGGTAATTATCGATACACAGTCATGCAAGAAGTGCCTCTAGTAAGAGTTCCAAATTGGTCATCAAACTGCTGCTCAGATGAATTGCTAATTAAGAAATTCCAATTTGATATTTTAAGATTTATTGCCATGAACAAAATTATCTATGTAATGTGAGTTTGGTAACAATAACCTCCACGACAGAATAATAGCTTTTTATTTCTTCTCTTTTCTTCTGCAAAATTCTAAAATTCAGTTTAAAATGTAGGAAATCTTGGAAGTATCATTAAAACGTTTACTTCCTTTGAAATATTTTATGTTAACATTTTATCAAACCCAAAACCTCAAACTCGATGGCAAAATTTTAGTACCTTGACTAGAGCATTTTTGATAGCTTTTAGGAATTAATTTGTAAATCTTAATTTACAAGTAGTGTTGGTTGTAAAAAGTGACCAGTCCATGATACCAAGATCTGTATCTCATTGTGGTTCCTCTTGCTTAAAGCTGGAAAAGGGAGCTTCTATCTGTAGGCTGGCTGATGTTTCATAAGAGGCATAACGTTGCAGGTAATTCAGGCTCTGCAGTCTAGAATAGGAATTGAAAGTTATGTAATAAATGAATCAATTACTAAATACTAGTACAACTTTTCAATCAATCTTCAACTTTTGTATTTATGATTATTTCAAAAACTTTAATTGCTAAATAAATAAAGTAGGAGAATAAAAAATAGTTACAGAAGATAAAAATTGTTTGCTTTGGATAACAAAAAAAAATCCTTTCATTACCATTTGTGTATGTTTTATCTAACAGAATGGGTAAGATGGGTATTAGACTTCTTACAAGGATTATGAAAAATGATAGATCAATTTTGGTAATTGATACTGCTTACCTTTTCAATTTGAAGAGATGGACAATAAATGTTCATTTGTCATGAACTAGCAGTACATGCAGATGCCATAGCTCTTTATTTTGCAACCTAGGATTTAAAACAGAGATACATATATTTGTTATGAAGAGAGCACATCTATTTTTCAGAAAAGTAATTGTCACTGTATCAAATGTGTTCAAAAGAATATAAGTACATTTTTATCAGTAATTACAACAGTAATTTACATGTATTCGGTCCAAGACATTGTTACCAACCAAATTGTAAGTTTTAGACATTTGGAAGATTGACTATGGAGTCTAATCTTGATCGCGGATACCCTGCTCTTGAACCAAACACTGTTGTACACAGATTCAATGAACATTCCCCTGTTGTGAGTAGAAGGCAAAGAGGTATAAAACAAACAGAGCAGCTTTCATCATACTCATTACAGTTTGTTCAATCACCTCTTTATTCATTAATTGCTGCCCTATTATTTGTACAATATTAATCAGACTGGCTGACGAAGTAATTTATCTATGATTTAGACGTGTCATAGTTGACTTCCCCCTCACATGGTTTTATCAGTTTGCGATTGTGCGTAGAAAATTTAATGAAAATCAAGATTTACACACTCAACAACAAATAGGTAATCTATTTATACATAGGTCTAGAAGAACCACAAACTTACCTTTGTTTTATTATTGGTGTGCAAATTTTACTAGTAAGAAGATCACTCCACAAGGTTGCTTAGCACAGTAGGATCTATAGCTGTACACCTAGACATTGAGCTTGAGTACATTCTGCATATCCAAACCCTTTCCTTGAGCCTGAGGCCAAGGAAGAATGAGAAGTCCAAGACTGTAGAGACACAGCAGAAGAAAACTTTTGAGTCTTGGACTAAAGCCAAGGTCTATTTGGTGGATACGACTTGTGGTCCACTCCATCTTTTAGTCCGACTCTGAAATTTAAAAAAAAAAAAAAATAATTCTAGTATAGTCTAGAGCTTGGAGTTGGACTGTGTTAGGGACCCTATTACCAGGGACGGATCAAGGGGGGGGGGGGGCACAGCAAGATTTTCCAAAAATGTACTGACCAACAGGGACGTGCCCCCCCCCCCCTGCCAAATAAAAAAAAAAAAGTGTTACCTACCGCCCCCCCCATAAAATTTTACCTTCAAAACAATAATCCAATAGATTTTTAATAATTAGGCCCTAGATAGGCCTTGCCCTATAGGCAGATCTAGACCTAGAGTCTAGATCTATCATTTATAAGTAGACCCTAGGCCTAAATCTAGACCTAGCTCTAGATCTATAGACTAGACTAGTCTAGATCTAGAGTCTAGAAAATCTAGACCTAGACTAGATCTAGACTAGACTAGTCTCTAGATCTAGAACTCTAACTTTTTTATAGACCTTTAATCAACAAAAACAAGACAATGCTAACTTAGATCTAGACTAGGCCTAAAAATAAAATAAATAAGGGATAGGGTCTAGATTCTAGACCTATAGACTATCTAGGGCCAGGCCTAGATCTAGGCCTAGATCTAGGCCTAGATCTTGATTCTAAGTCCAAATCTACAACTAGTAGCATAACTAGTAAAACCACAATACTACTGCAAGAATAAACTAGACTAATTAGTTTGTACCTGTCTGTCCTAACGGTCCGAATGATAAATGTCGTTAGGAAATTACTATTGAACCTGCATGAATTTATATGAATGGGACTGAAATGGTTGAACCGGTGCAATTCGTCCACTTAGAGAGTGATATAATTTGATTTTATTTAAGATTTCGTTCAGTTACACAAAATTGAAATTGCATACTAATGAAAGGAACACTTTTCTTCTTCCAAAATAACAGATTTGTTATCAACAGAATTGATATTTTCAAAGAAAAACAGATTTTACTTACTTTTCAAGGACTCTCACTGTAGTTAAGCAAGGCCATTTTGTGATCGATTTACCCCAAATTGACTAGCCTTGATTGCAGACACCTAAAAATCTATTTTAGCTTAAAATCGATTTGATGAAACAGCTCACATGTATCGGTTTTAAGCTAAAACTGATTCGGCCTTAAAATTGATTTTTTTAAATCGAAATCGATTTTAGTTGATGAAACACCCCCTGGAGGTACTTCAGAAGGAGCTTGCCCGACATAGTTGGTGTGGGTGAGATGGTAGAAGGCAGAGAGAAGCTGGGGTCTTGGAAGGACCTACATAACTCCTGTTTATATCAAGTTTGAGGCAAAAATTGTAACTGTTTTTTTGTGTGTATCGGTGAACTGATGTCCATGTATACGGCTATATCATACAGTAGGCCACCTACAAAATTCCAGTGACTATGCATGGTAAACGCAAAGTATACTATCTAAATGTGTTTTCTTTTTCGTATTTTCTTCCAAATAACTGTTTTTTCTTCTTCATTTTGTTAACATTTTTGCCTATATATTTTACGTTGGTTATCATGTTTTTGTTGATCGTTTGAAGAATTGTTCGTATCTATCTGGATCTATATATAGACCTCTATATATTTTTCTTATTCTTTTATTTATTTCATTTCATGTTTTATTTTCTTGCTTACATCCTGGGGGATAGCCATCGGTGGTTGGATGGCAACAGAAAAAGTTGACCTGATACAGGGTAAAGGTCTGCCAAGGATATAGGGGTGTGGGGAGCGAAGACGTCCAACGCAAAACATTTCCAGTGATATTATTTAGAAACTGTGATCTAAACGGGGGGGGGGGGGGGGGGGGGGGGGGGGGCGAAAGAAAAAAGGAGACGAAGTTGAAATGCATAAATAGCACATGAAAAGAAAAGGGGAGATAATATCATCACGTAAGCGGGTTTGGCAGACATCATGATCAAGATCATAGTTAACAGCGTCGTTATGATACGGGAATGGGTGTGAACAACAAAAGTCAACGAAAAGTTCTTTTTGCTTCGATAAAATATAGAATATTGTTCCGTTTTTCTTCAAATTTGATCTAAATAATCATTAATGTGTAAGAATTAGGTACTTACGTGGCGGATGGAAATAAGATCTTTTAAAAGAGTGGAAAATAGGCAAAAACTATCAAAAGTTTGGCAGAAAGTTCTCGAGATCGCAAAAGTGCAAGAGAATGTGATTTGTGTACATTTTTGTTACCAGGGCGTTAGCTAGGGCGTAAATACTTGCAACGCGCAGCGCATACATGAAGCGCATCATTATGCTTCCAGTTTAGTGGCCCGTATTGGAGTTAAGCGCTTTAACTACGCCCTTTCACGCCCTGTAACGCGCAGAAGCCAGTGCCTAATTGTGACGATACTGTCATTCAAGTTGTCCATGTCAATGTAATGACGTCATCAGAGTTTCACATAACTGACCAATCGTGGAGCATGAACCTTGCTTAGTTTCGAAAATTATTGTTTGGTTACCAATAAAAAAAAAGTTTCGTTCCACTTTTACATAAAGTTTAAAGATAAAATTGTTCTTTTTTTAATACAAAAGGGGATGAAACTAAATGAAAAAGCATTGCTTATTTATCATTTTTGAAATTAAAATTAAAAAAATATCCCTTATCTGACCAATCACGAAAAGCCTACTCTTCATGACAGGCGGTTAAAGCAATCTTTTTAACCAATCAGAAGTGATACCTTTCTCAGGTGGAGTGAGGGGGACGGGCCGTAATTGACTTACCCGGATTTGATTGATTTTGGATTATAGGAAATGGAAGTAACTTTGCCGTCAGGTTAACACTTACAAACTATGCGTGACCTGACCCTATCGTCGGAGTCATCTTCATATGAGGAGAGGTAATTCTTTTACAGATTGAGCATAATGCTTATCCATTTTCTCCCCCACCACCTGCCTGCTCTCCCCGGCCCCCCCCCCCCCCCACTCAAAGGTCGGAATGACCGCATGCGTGTTGCCAAAATGTCCGGTAAAGGGGTACTTTTCGTGCGACAAAGTCCGGCCCGAGAATTGTAACAAATAATAATAATAATAGCTAGTTCTTATATAGCGCTTTTCAGGACCGGAGGCCCTCCAAAAGCGCTTTACAGATGTATATATTATTACCCCGGTCATAGGATTCAGGCTCACCCGCACACAATGTATGCACATTCTCCACTCCCTGGGGAGCATTCCAGCCAGGCGTCTTTTTTACAAGCGCACACTTGCTAATCTAACCACATTAGCTTTCGCATCCTACCGGGTACCCATTTAACACCTGGGTGGAGAGTGGCAAATGTAGATCAATGTCTTGCCAGAGGACATTAGTGCCGCGGTGGGACTTGAACCGCAAACCTTGTGATCCACAGTCCGGTGACATATCCACTCGTCCACGACACCTCTACGGGGGTGTTTTGACTTTTCACCCGGAAATTTCTTTAAAAAGGGGGTGTTTTTCTTTTTTCTCTCATCTCTTTGGACTCCTGAGAAATTATTCCGAATTTAGGGGGGTACATTGAGCATTTTTCCTGATTTAGGGGGGTCTCCAAGCCAGGAAAAGCACGCGAAAAGCCCGCGAAAGGGGGGTTCGGAAATGTTGGCAGTCCTCAGATAGGGGGTGCTTTCAACAAAAGGGTACGAGCATATGCGTACCCTAAATAACACTGAGTGGGGGGCCGGGCTGCTCTCACCTTCACACACAGGGGCGGATCCAGATTTTTTTTCCCGGGGGGGGGGGGGGGGGGGGCACACGGGGGGTAAGAGGACATAATATATATTTTTGTTTGGTCCCAAAAAAATCGCAACGACTTAGCCAGCCGCTGAAAAAGCGGGGGGGGGGGGGGGGGGGGTAAGAGGACATATATATATATATATATATTTTTTTTATTTTTTTTTTTTTTTTTTTTTGCTCCCGAAAATTTGAAAATCGCGCCGTAAACTCGCTCAGTGATGGGGGGGGGGGGGGGGGTAGTGCGCACTATTTTTAATTTTTTAATTTTTTTTTTTGGGGGGGGCACGTGCCCCCTGTGCCCCCTCCCTAGATCCGTCCCTGACACCCCCCCCCCCCCACTCCCAACCTCCCTTCACTTCATCTCATTCAGTCTCTCCCTCTCTTCTCTTTCTTTCTCTCTCTCTCTCTCTCTCTCTCTCTCTATCTACCCCAAGGACAACCACCCCGGAAAATTTCCCCCTAGGACAATATTATTCTTTTATAAATGTAATGCTTCTTGGGAGAAATTTCAATTATTTAAACGTTATGTTATGTTTAAATATTATTCTTGTAAAAAAAAAATGAACAGAAATGTACCTTTTCTTCTTTGCTCAAGGGGACCCCTCACTATGCCACCCCCCCCCCTCCACTGAACGATTTTCAAAGTTTCGGGGACAAAATAAAAACAAATATTAAGTGCTCACTAACCCCCCCCCCCCCCCCCCCCCCCACCCCACTAAGCGAACTATCGGCCGGCAGGATTTTCAAATTTCAGCACACTAAATTTCAAATTAATTTCAAATTTGGCCCCCCCCCCCCTAAGAAATTCTGGATCCGCGCCTGCGTCAGGCAGCCAGTGAAAACGAATTCGTTTAATCAAATTGTAGAATGCAAGCATTACTTTAAACAAACAATAACTTTGTTATTCCTGGCTCATTTTTCCAGATTGAGGTGTCATAATGAAAGGGCACAGAAAATGAACTTTCTAGAAATATGAATTCTTCTTTGAAATTTAGATAACGCCTGCCAAATGACTTTTTGGTATTCTCTCTTCAAATTGTTCTTAATCACCCACGTGTGAAATATGCATCATATGAGTTGCATCAAATGAAAGAGGAGGATCTAAGCTTTACAAATATGTGTCATTTATTAATTTTAATTGTGTTTAAGTTATGATAAAACACCGATAATTCTCGGTTCCGTTTTTCCTGGGACGCACTGTATATAAATGTATAGCATCAAACAGGAACCCTCCAGAAATGCTTTTGTTTAGACTAAAAGGTACCTGTAAGAAGCCTAAATTAAATCTTAATTACTTAGGAATATAAAAGATAAAAAACATTACAGCATTTAAAAGTATATACCGATTCAGAATTTGTATTTGTCTTATTGATGACGTTAAACGGGTTTTCTGCATGTGCACGCATACAGGCATAATTCTATACTTCAGTTCGTATAGTGATTCACCTTTCTTAATTCAATAAGTCTGCCGAAGTTTGCATGCGAAGCTACATGTTTTTAATTTACTTAATGTCTCGCACTCGTGTTCGAACACAGGTGGAAATACCTCATTTTATGGAGGGGAGGCATGGACCTCGCATCACTCACTTGTTATCTACATGCATAAAGTTTTTCCTCAATAGGATGTATTGACGGGTGTTTAACGCCCCTCCCCCTTTCCCCTTACCCAATCTTAAAACTTGGTCAATATTGACACCAACCCCTCTCCTAGGAAATAAGAAAAATAAGTACTCATGTGCAAGAAGTTTTATAAGCATGAGCTCATTGAAATAATGAGTTCAATGGCGTTGCAGAAGAAAAAAAAAATCGAGCCTTCAAGCCCAACCCCCCCCCCAAAAAAAAAAAAAAGTAGTACCACGCGCCTCTGATTACAAAGTGATGGCGTGTGTACCTCTTCTTCAGGGGTTATTCATGTCCACGAACGAAAGTAGTGTTTGTTTCCTCTCTCTCTCTCTCTCTCTCTCTCTCTCTCTCTGTCTCTCTCTCTCTCTCTGTGTCTATCTCTCTCTCTCATTCTGTGGAACTTGAGGCTGACAAAAGAAAGAAACTCGAAATGAAGTCATGTTTATATACCAATTACAGACAGTTCTCAAGGATTGTTGACGTGAATACAGTTATAACATTACATGCCTGTTTGACTCTTATGAAAAGACCATTAGTGGGTGTGACTGTGTTTGTTTGTTTGTTTTTGTTTTTTATCCGGAGAGGTGTTTTGAATTTGCGAACAAGCGATTTCCTCTTCCACTTTGAAGTAATGTAACCCAACGAGAATCGTCATTTGAAATTCCTTGTCTTTCTTTTCTTTTTACCCCCTTTTTCCCTTTTTATACATTCGGCTTTCGGCAAAATTGTTTCTTGCACGAGAATCCCAGTCAATACATCATGGCCCTTTGATCCCATGGTTATGTTTTTATGACTGCGAGCTATG
This sequence comes from Strongylocentrotus purpuratus, assembly GCF_000002235.5. Taxonomy (NCBI): domain Eukaryota; kingdom Metazoa; phylum Echinodermata; class Echinoidea; order Camarodonta; family Strongylocentrotidae; genus Strongylocentrotus; species Strongylocentrotus purpuratus. The sequence continues at coordinate 32,962,904 of NW_022145612.1, read as the reverse complement.
TGTAAATGTATATGTAAATTGACAGAATTTGCACTTAGTGTTTCTCTTTCCCCCTTTCCTCTTCCCCCATCTCTTTCTCTCTCTCTCTCTCTCTCTCTCTCTCTCTCTCTCTCTCTCTCTCATGCACGGACCATTTTCCTAAAACTGTTGATATCGGCAGTATTCAAAGAAGTATCGCTCTTCTGCAGACCCCCTACACGACTGAGTTGATCAACAGCTATTCTTGAACATGAACAATAAGATAATAAATTGCGCAATAGCAGTGTCTTATTAACAAAAAACACGATGAAACTAATCTGCCTCAAATTTCTTCTAGGATACTTTCTGCACATATCGCCGAACTTGAAAACCTCCTGCACACTGATAAAACAGAGAAAATATCGTCATGTTCAAGATATATATGAAGAGAATATATATTTATCATAAAATGTCTGAAAATATTTAACGGTCATGTAAATTAACCAAAAGATTTTTGCTATTAAAAAACATACTTAAATTATGTTATACGATATTAGATCTATGGCTCTGTGGAAAAACCCTTTTCTCACTTGTTATTCTTGCAAAATTGCATAATTTTTCTTTATCATACTATCAATAAGAAGGGTCAATCGCACAGTTGTTGAAAGTAAGATTGATCACCTTGGCAGTGAGACCTTTTGTATAGCTTGCTTTATATCAACATGGCGTACGTCAATTCAATTTGACAATGATTCAATTCAATATATTCATAGTGCGACATTTGACAATTTATTATGCACACAGTGTTTCCTGCATAGAAACTATTTTTCTCCTGACATATTACTGGCATGTATCTATGTCGCAATTTGTAACTTGTATTGCAGTACGTCGTCAAAATAGAATGCGAGTGGTGGATTCGAGGGGAGGAGAGGAGAGGGAGAGGACCAAGGGGCACGACCCTCACCTCGACTTAACCTGTCCCCCTACCCCTCCCACAAGCCACTTCAGCATACGACACTAAATCTTTTATTAAGTCCCATTTCTGTTTATTCTGTTATGGAAAATTCATTCATCCTACATATCTCATCGACTGATCAAACTACACGTGATTTTGCGATCTTCCATATATAGCTATATTGTTATTTTTCTCGCTATCCATATGCCTGTTCATATCGGCTCCAAATTTACCATCCTACAAAATGCCAACTGCAGACTATTTATTCTCAGTCAGATCCATGTAAGCCCACATCTTTCGTTCATAACTAAATACGAAGTAAATCGAATATGCATCTCTCTTCTGTCTCTGTCTCTTTTTTTCTCTCTGATAGTCTTTTTACATACACTTGTTTGGATTAAAATATGTTGGTATTTTTACTAGAATTGCTTCATGCACGAATTTTGATCGACATCATCTATGATGTTCAAACTGTAATGACCAATTACTGATTGCACAAATACAAGGTAAGTGATAACAAACACACTAAACATGTAAAGTATTCAAAAATGATAAAGATAGAAGTAATAGAAATGTAGTCGAATGAAGAACAGAGAAAGTGCTTTTTAAGTATCAATCATATTTTAATAATTTTTAATAAATTGCATTGCACAACATGGTTATCAGATCATGGATGTTACACATACATGCATATTAAAACGAATCTTGACATATTTCTATTAAAATCATACATTTGGAGCATTATAGGTTTGGAACAAATAATAGATTGTGTCAATCAAAATCTTATTACTCATATTCCAACTGACATCTGTCCAGATTAATTTTCTCACATAACATCTTCATCTACTGTTTCCTTTTCTGGTTGGTCTGGCCATGCATACAAATTTCCTGCTGGTTCTAATATAGGACTCATTTTCTTTCCAACATAAGGGCATGTGCGATGTAACATTATTATTCACTTTTCAAATAAAAAATTATTAAATTAAAATCAGGACGAAAGGGATGATCCGAAGGTCAATCCTGGGGTACATATCAATAATTCAAATTCAAATTCAAATGCATATGGTTTACAGGTTGTTTTTTTAATTAAAAATAAATATTTGATCATCAAACCATAACATATGAACTACCAAGAATTGATTTGGAGCTGTTTCAAATACATATCCTTTATCTCAAAAAAAATAATACCGTAGGTAAAAAAAAAAACCAACAACAAACAAAAAAACCTTACATTTATATGAGATGATGTTGCCAGTCAATATATTCAGATTTTCTTACAGAAGGTATTCTATCAGACTTATCTGTCATTAAACGAAGATATAATTATTGATGACCTGAGTGAATGGTTGGCTTATTCTGCATCTCGGTTTCAAGTCTTGTTTGGAAACATATTGCCAGTGGCACCAACTTCGGTGGCAGGTACATAAAATATTACAACAATATAGCAATGTCGATCATAACACATTATCAACATCTTTTGTATAAAAAATGAGACCAAAATTAATTGACCAAGATTAAAGCCATACAGTCATGTATTTCATATTATCTCTGATTTGTATTCACTTTCTTTCTATCAGACACATGAATAACTATTTGAAATGGGCTGGTACTTACTCCCTCCTTCCATAAAACCTTGGTATTAAAAAACACCTCTTTACAAGGAGACAGCAATGCCTCATTCATGCATGTTCCCAAAATCTCTGGCTCGTAGCAAAGAAAAAGATCTGCCCGTATTGACTTTACAAACCAGACTTATGCTGAAAAGAGGGGGGGGGGGGGGGGGGTGCTGAAAAGGCTCATAATTACAAAAGAAAAAGATCTACCCGTATTGACTTTACATACCAGACTTATGCTGAGAAGGGGGGGGGGGGGTGCTGGGAACGCACAGTCATATGCGTACCCTAAATAACACTGGGGGGGGGGGATATACCATGGTAAACGGTGTAGATTTATTTTATAAAAATGTAATAGCCTGGCAACCTAGTGCACTTTGAACGAACGAACAAGGTACCAATATCTGAGTATTGGAACATTCGAGGAGGAACCTAGTATATCCGACTGTGGACGTCTGCCGGAGCCCCTCTGCTGCATGTGGCCCCTAGGGCCAGTTAAAAAGAGGCCCAAAATGTTTTTGATCAAATGAAAAAGATTTCTATGAACTAGATGTAACTACAGAAGTCTAACTGGAACAAGAAAGTGGTAGTGCGAATGACCATTCTAAATGTTACAGAAGCTTCTTTATTGTGAACAGGGCATCTATAGGCCTAACCACAATGCAAACAACCAGTACAAAATCTCGACACTCAGGGAGAGAAGTTCAACGCCAAGCTCAGATGCCAAATGTTTACTGAAGGGCTCTTGTATCTTAAGCAGAAGACCATCAAACAAAAGGTGGAACTATTGTCAGATTGCCTCACCAAAGATGGATGTGATGCAATAGTTGCTGCTGCCCCTGAAGAAGTATTGACAGAGTAAAGGCTCTAGTTGCCGATAGAGATATCTTATCGCCAAAGAGGCTCAAGGTTTAGAAAGCTTTGGGTAGGAAAGGGGGTGGGGGATAGGTAAGATTGTATGTGTGTCTGAGTGTGTGAGTGTATGTCTGGGTGTGTGTCTATCTGTGCATGAGGCTCTTTTTTGGGGTAAATATTACTCATTCAGTGCACAACATATTATATTGTTATAATGAGTAATAACTTATAACTGTATATAGTTCTGTAACAGAACTATATACAGTTATAAGTTATTACTCTTATGTAGCTTTAACACTTACTGTACTGGGGGGTGGGGGGCATCAGCCCACCCCTGCATTTTCGGGGATTGTGCTGTAACCGCTATTTGCTGTTTTTGGAAATCAGTAGGATGCGAATGCTAGAGAGTTACCTGACCTTTTGTGACCAAAGGTCAAGCCGAAAATTGAAATTTTTGTCATCTTGTCTACCAAACAAATGGCAAAGTGAAGTTTCTTGTTTGGGTCTATGAATCAGTAATGTTTCATTCTTTAGACTAGATTTATCATTTACTCAAACTGTAAATTGATCCAGATAATGATCTTAAGTATAAGAAGTCCTAAAACAATAAAATACATAAGAATTGAAAAACAGTAAAATACATTAGAAATTCATAATGGGGCGCCCAGTGTCAAATCTGACAGACATGGCGCAGTACAAATGGCCGTTATTATATTATTATTATTATAAAAACAAGTATATGGACAATTCAATTATATGATAATGTCAAATAGGCTTTTAAGAAACTTTTTGCCAAAAAATAAACTCTGTAAAAGCAGCACAGCATTTATGTTCCTTGAGCAAGGCACTTTGTCTACATTGCTTCACCTTACCCAGGTGTTAAAATGGGTACCCTGTAGGATGCGAACGCAATGCAGTTGAATTGGCATTGTGTGCGCCTAATAGGTGACCAGCTGGAATGCTCCCCAGGGAGAGGAGATTGTGCACTGTAAATGCTGTTTTTTTTTGTAATTGAATCCAATGACTGGGGCAATAATATGCTGTGAGCGCTTTGGTCTTAACTCGTAAAGCGCTTTATAAGAGACTGGTATTATTATTATTTATTTATGTAATTCATAATAAAAAACATATTCATGAATAGAATTTGCATAAATGACAAAGTAAGCAATTTTCAGCCAAAAATATAGGTAAGGTCTCTTCCTTTGCGCAATATCTGAGGCGCATGCCGAGTTTTGTGGTGATCAGCCATTTTCGATATTTCTAGTTATTTCCATGCATGCATTTAATTTGTTGTGAATAGATGGACTGCTATACCCATTGCCTGCTAACTGCTTGAGGAAAGGACACAAGATTAACAAAACCCTAAACGCGAAGACAGAACTTAATGCATTTGCTCGTTCCTATGGAGACCGAATGCCTGACAGAGAGTCTGTAAACCTTCCACATGGGTTCACAAAGCGAGAGGTGTATAGAAGAATACGACAAGATAATGCTGAGGTTTGTTCTGAGACTCACTTCAAAAGGATTTGGAGAAAGGAAGAGCAGCACATCACAATCCCCAAGGTATTGTAAATTCCATTGACCCTAAACTGTACTGGATGGGAGTGAGTGGGGCGGGACGCTCAAAAGCTCTAAACATAGGTTGTTGCATACCATAATCAAAACCGCCATGTTTTCAGCAATGCCACTTCATTACTTTTTATTTTGACACTACACTACCGTAAGTTTTTGCAAAAACAGACAATTCTTTTATAGTGTCATATGACCCATCATGATTTCAGGTCAGTTTTTTTGTACAAAACATATTGCAGTTTTAATGCACTCCAAATGGGCCAATCGCCACAAAATTATGCAGAGATTTTGCCATTAGTTTCGCGGAAATTTGCTTATTTTATCAATAATGCTAATTTATGCAAATTATACCCCCGGTACAGTTAGGGTTAGACATAGATGAATTTATGATTCTTAGCCAGACGAAATCTGTTAAATTCCTGAGGCCTCTTGTATCTTTGTGTCAATATATTATTATATTAGTCTTATAACATCTACATTTATATGCATCAAGAAAACACATCCATAACATTAATTTTGTAATTAACAATCCTTCTCTTTGATATTTTCTTTTTTTCTTTATAGGTGAACCGCTTCTCTAAGTGCGATGTGTGCACAGAGCTGAAAATGAAGCTTGGCAAGACAAACGACAAAGATGTTCGAAGACAATTGATTGCACAACATCAAAAACATGTAGAGAAACAAAGGTACAGCAAACTTTGATTAAAGCTTGAAGTTAATGTTGTAATTGATTTTGATGTACTTTTTTTCTTTTAAGCATTTAGAATGAGGTGATCTGTGATCCAGTATTTTAAGTGCAACAAATGACAACCATGGATGTATTTTACATGTAGCTACAATATACAACTAGAGCTATGTCATTATATGCTTTCCTCATAGAAGTGAATATTTCAACAAAGATTTTGAAGGAGACAAAAACCGAGAAAGCTTAGAGGAATACTCAGGCTCCAAGATAAGTTGCTTTAAATAGAAGCGGCAAAATTGGAGAAAAATAACAGAACAAATTAAAAAATTGGACAACAAATATTAGCAATAAGAGAGTAATGAAATTCTTAATGGAAAAAAACAACAACAATGTTAATATATTTGAATAGGTGACCACAATAAAATATTGGCATTTGAACTGCCTATACGGATGTTTGGTTCTAATCAGTGGATATTTGACGTGAAAAGCCTATAGTAGAAGAAAAATACAATAGTAGGGAAAACAGGAGAAGAAATGTAGGCACAAGTTCATTACTTTAAAAAAGTATATTGGTCACAATTAAGTATCATTGATATAGACGTAAACCTAGCCAAGTCTCAGATAACACATTCAAATTACAATTTACTCGTGTATTTAAGGCATTAGTATTGGTTTTGTGATCAAAACTTCTAAGCATAGCATGACTCCTCATTGCTCTTTACCTTCTTTTCAGCAGCAGTGAGAGACAAAAATATTACAAACACATCCGCAAAGCGAAGTCACAGCCAGAGAAATACATGAGTGTAATCATCGATGGGATGGATCAGCACTGCACATCAATACCGCAACTCCATCCAACACCTAAAGCTCTGAGCTACAATGATCAACTGCACACTCACATCACCGGTGCACTTGTTCATGGAAGAGGTCAACACGCCTACATCGATTTTAACGAGTACCCACATGACAGCAACCTAACCATTAATATCCTGCTCAACATCCTGGTCCGTTATGCCGACTCTCTTCCACCAGTCCTCTACCTACAGCTGGACAACACTTCTAGGGAGAATAAGAATCGACATCTCTTTTCTTTTCTGTCCCTGCTCCTTGAACTCAATATCTTCAAGAAGGTAATGTTTAATACATGTTCTTTTTAGTAATTAATTGTCAATATAAGTATTCAGTCTGTAATGATGCTTTATTTAATCGCAAAATGAAAAGGAAATTTTGTTTATTTGAACTTGTATTGGATGGATAAGAGAATGCCTTTGTCTTGGAGGTTCTTTTCAGAATCATGTAAAGGACGAGTCAGAAATAATGATATACCTCGGAAATTGCCCATTGTTTGAGAATAAACATTATAAATATTCACTTTTGTCAGAAAACTATTCACAGTTGACAGTAAATTAAAGTAACTTGGTAAAAACCCAATTGCACCAAAACCTTGGGTTTAAAAGTACATGATATTTTGTGAAGGGATATGTAAATATAAAAATGTTTGACATGTACTGGTAGAGTACACTTTCCCGCTGCATGCAGTACCATTGCTGTTGGGCATCTATTCATGAAACAGCGTTTGAAAGTGGGTCAAACCCACTCTCTCGAAGTTGTAGTGTGAGCAGGAGAGAACAACGATGCAGAAAGAGTGTGAAAAAAAAGAGAAAATATTCATGATTACAAATTATTTTCACCATGGCAAATTTCCAAGGTGAATCATTATTTCTGACTCACTTTTTATGATGGGGGATTTTGCACTATTGTATTGTTGCATATCTTCAGTTGATCCTCTGTTTTAATCTATCAAATACATTTACTGCCCAAAATGTCTGATATGTGTAGGCATCATAGGGTTAAAAAAAGATATTGTGACTTAGAATTATTTACTTTACACAGATACATGTATACCAATGGTAAATAGTGTTTTGGGTTTTTTGTTGTTGGTCGTAGCCTATTATTCTCGGAAAGATTGAACCCTATGAACGGGAAAGAGGTAGTGCACATTAGAAACCATGGGCAATATAAAGTTGTCATCTTTGTCATCAGTGTACATATGATTTGTAAAGCGTAAACAAAAACAAGCTTTGATAAATATGTTTTTTGTTAGATAAATGTTCTGATAAATGAAGAAAAATTTCAATTGAATAAATTATCCCTCATGCTTATTGGGTTGTATCATTGAGGAATGTCCCTAAAATTCAATTTATTCCATACTGTTGTTCACCTTATAACGTTTATTGTTTGCATTTAGATCAAAGTTGGCTTCTTGATGGTCGGTCACACACATGAGGACATCGACCAGTTCTTTTCAAGGATTGCAACTCACTTGAAGAAAAGGAGCACCCCATCTTTTCCAAAACTTCTGCAAGCTATTCCCGCCGCTTTCCACAAAGCTCACTGCCCTACAACAGCGGAGCGCATCTTACACCTCTTTGATGTTCGCAAATGGCTTCTTCCCCATCAACACAGCATGTGCTATCACAGTAAACCACACATATTCAAATTCGCACTGCACCAAGGAAAAGCCACCCTACAAACAAAAGACTGGTCAACTACACCACATTGGAGAGACACCACTGGCATCAACCACATCCTGTCATCACATCCAGACGGACAACCAACATTGGTAGAGAAGTCATTTGCGGACATCAATATCATACATCTACCAGACAAGCTCCAGCCATACTTGGAAGAAGTAGACATTGAGGCATGGAGGTCCCTCTATGAGCTACTCACCTTGGAAGAGGAGGAGAATGAAGGTATCATTTCTGTCATTTTTTAAACTTCCAAAATTGATGGTGTTATGGTATTTTTTTCCATCACCTATGAAACATTGAAAAATACAATGTAGCATCTTCAAGCTTTATGGCCCAAAACTTTGACAATTTGTATTGAAGTCTTGACTGTTACACCCCTTCATGGCACAATTCACAAAAAAATCTTAATAGCGAACTAGGCTAGTGGGACACAAAAATATTGGTTTATCTAATGCATATAACCATTGACTACAAATCAAATGGATGGTGGTCTATAGAAAAAAGAGGAATGGCTGTTTTACAGAGAGCCAGCAAATTACGCGCCAATTTATGATATTTGATTGCCTCTCACAAGGGAGCAGCTGAGTCAGCAGCATAGATAAACCTGAGAGGATATTTTTGAGTTTTTCTCCACTCATTCTTTAAAATTTTTTTTTTTTAGAGATAGATATTATGGTATTGCTATTTTTCGAGATTTAACCCTATAGCCTGGATGAGGGGGGGGGGGGGGGGGGTGGGGGGGGTGGGGGGGGGGAAGGGGGACTAATTTGGCCCCCCCTTAAAACATTTTTCACAATAACTATTTAAAGCGAAGACATTCTGCGCTGAAATTTCATGACTTTTTTCCTTCACATCTCGCGCAACAACGCCCGGGCATGCAGTTCCTATGCTACACATAATTTTGTACATGTACTTGCACATCGGACCCAAAATAGCTCAAAAACGTGGTTTCTTGTAGAATTTCAATACAAATTGTGTATTAGCTAATATTTTTAAATGTATTATTATATCTGCTTTCACAGATTGAAATCTATTTCGTTTATGCTAGTTATGATCGCATAAGTGTTGCCAACAAATTTCATTGAAAAAACAATAAAAATGAAAAGGTCGAAAAACAGAGAAATTAAAAAAACAATGAAATACATAACTTAATTTTGATACTGGATTTTTTTTTAAAGTACGCTTGTTAAGAATAATACATAGAGTGTCTAGATCAAAAGAACAGCACATTTCGAGCTGTTTTGAGTGATTTAGAGCAAAAAAGGTCTAATTTCATGCTTAAATTAGCATAATTAGCATAATCGATTAAACAAAATATTTTTCAGAGAGATTAATATACGATTTTGGAGATTATGTTGCAGGTGACGATTTCATCACGATCAGGCAGTTGAGGGGCGAGATCTCGGGGGGGGGGGGGGGGGGCTAAATTAGCACCCCCCCCCCTTTGACACTGCATAGCCCGGGCTATATAGGGTTTTAAAAAAATATATATATGACCTTTCAAGAGATTAGGTCATAGTATCATTAGATAAAACGATTATTATTCCAAGAATTTGCCACTATATGTTTATATAACTGGATGAAGGTAATAACAACCTATCTAGCTGGCTGATCATAAACTTTGATATTTTAGCACACTGTTTCTTACATCAGGGCTATAATACATTTCCTTTGTGTGTTTTAACAGAAGATTCAACAGTGAGATGGCCTATATGCGATCTACTGATAATGGCCAAACAACCAACTGACAGACCACAGCTTGAGGAGCATGCTTGCAACACAGAGGATGAAACATTCAGACAGGTACATGTTTCATTAATATGTCCCTTAATTAAGACAAAGATATTGTGAACCATATTTAGTATTAAATGTATTTTAATCGTTATTTACAACTTGAGTTGCTTTCTAAAAAAAAAAAATGTAAATCATCTACAATGCTGCATGACTAACACACTCAGCTTAATTGCATCTTGAGTGCAACATTATTCCCTAACAGAATTTACACTCTGTATAGTCTTCACACAAGATCTAGCCCCTAATATATATACATGTAAGCCCTTGCATAATTCCAGTCATTACAGTAATTACAAGTCATGCCGAGTATTTTGGGGTCAGGTCATGTCAGGTAAAGATTAGCTTTGGGTACTAGTGATTGCTATACGCTTGTGCATTAGTTGCAAAAGTCTTCCCAAATTTTTGTTGTTTTTGTTGTTTCTTGTTTTTTTTTTTTTCTTAAACATCAATGTGAGCACCTCAAAAAATTGTAGTTATCTGCATTTACGTAATCGTAGGTATCGCACATCTGCATTTCTGCATTGAATTGCTACAATACACAGACAATGGGAAAATCGTCAATTTGCACGTTACCCGATGGTCAAAACTTTTTATATTTGGCATCAAAAGATGCGCAAGACTCTATGCTATAAAGTCATGAAAGCTCCCGGCACAAAAAAAAAATATCCTTAAACATATCCCGGTGAACGTACAGCCCTTTTAGGGTTAATTGAAAATCAAAAAATACAAAAATAGTAGAAGTTTCAACAATATTTTCTGATTTTATAAAAGAAAATTATTTATTAGGTTTCAGAAAGAATTACTATAATAATATGTTTATATGTTGTAAATAAAGTGTACATAAGGAATTGTCTTGAATCACTGATAATGTATGTAGTGGCACTACACTATTCGTTTTCAATTCACTTTCTTATTTTATTTATTTTACTTTCTTTTTCTTTTTGTTAGGTTCACATAGGACCCAAAGTAAAGGAACAGAGGACAGAAGTTAGGGAGAGAGACATGGTGGCAACATATCTCCCAGAGTACTCGACACACTGGCCTCAAGTTGGCTGCATTCGCAGTGTACATGAAGACAAGTCCCTACAGATCGAGTGGTACACAGGAACCTTGACTTCTAAGTGGAAGGAGGTAAAGGTACCAGTCAAAGGACAAAAGGGCAGGAAACAGCTTTGGGTTGAGACTATTGATTCTAGTTCTGTGATTCTCCCTCCTTTCTCACTGACTGCTGGAGAAAAACTTCCTCTTCAAACAGTGAATGGTTTGAGAGAGAAGCACAGTAGCTATTTTCAGTAGCTTTGTAGATCCTAGCTTAATTGGGCCATTGTAATTGCCTTAGCTATCAAATAATTGAGCAAAATAGTAGGCCTATTGGTTTCAATAAAATTGGAGTAATATTTTTTGGGGGTGGGGGCTGTGAAGCACAAGTGGAGGAGCTTTTTAATTTCACCAGAGGGTCCTTAGTACAAATCTTAGTTGCATGAGATTTACAATCTATATGATTTAAACAGATGTAATTTTATCTTTTTTAATATTACTGTAATATTTTGAATTGAAAACTTACAAGCTTATTCCGCTGCCAGACATGGCCGGATCAGAAAATGTACAAGTAACGGATGGTACTTTTGTTTAATCCGTCATGCGGCTGTCACACTTGAGGAACGGATGTCGTTTTTTGGCATCGGTTGATATCCGTTAAAATGGTTTCATGTCCTTTTTGTCTCGCCTGCGTAGCAGGAGCCAGGCATAGGCGTCACTTTTTACACCGGCGGTGTCGGCGTCAACAATTATGTTGTACACCCAATAACTTTCTATATCTTCGAGCTAGGATCACCAAATTCTTACCAGTGGTACATTTCTTGAAGACTCAGGTCAAGTTCGAATATGGGTCATGGTCGACAAAGTTCAAAGGTCAAAAGGTCAATGAACTTAATATACAAAGCTGTACTTATGCTGTACACACAATAACTCTCCACAGCTTTGAAGTAGAATCGTGAAATTCATACCAGTGGTACATCTCTTGAAGACTCAGATCAAGTTTGAATATGGGCGATATCCGACAAAGGTGAAAGGTCAAAAGTTGTTGTTGTTGTTTTCCAGTTTTTACGGCACTGTCAAAAAGTCTATGAACTTTTTATTAAAAGCATAGTACACACAATAACTTTCCATAGTTTTGATCAAGGATTGCCAAATTCACACCAGTGGTACATCTCTTGTAGACTCGGGTCAAGTTCGAATATGGGTCACTCGTGTTCAACAAAGTTCAAAGGTTAAAAGGTCATTGAACTTAACATACAAAGCTGTATACACACAATAACTTTCCACAGCTTTGAAGTAGGATCGCCAAATTCATACCAGTGGTACATCTCCTGTCTGGTAAAAACTTATACGATTCAGAGAACAAGTGTCATGTATAAACTTATACAATTTAGAGAAGAAGTGCCATGTATAAACTTATACGCTTTAGAGAACAAGTGTCATGTATAAACTTATACGCTTTAGAGAAGAAGTGCCTTGTATAAACTTATACGCTTTAGAGAACAAGTGTCATGTATAAACTTATACGATTCAGATAACAAGTGTCATGTATAAATTTATACGATTCAGAGAATAAGTGTCATGAATAAACTTATACGCTTTAGAGAACAAGTGTCTCGTATAAATCTATACGATTCAGAGAACAAGTGTCATGTATAAATTTATACGCTTTAGAGAACAAGTGACATGTATAAATTTATACGATTCAGAGAACAAGTGTTATGTATAAACTTATACGCTTTAGAGAACAAGTGTCATGTATAAATTTATACGATTCAGAGAACAAGTGTCATGTATAAATTTATACGATTCAGAGAACAAGTGTTATGTATAAACTTATACGCTTTAGAGAACAAGTGTCATGTATAAATTTATACGATTCAGAGAACAAGTGTCATGTATAAATTTATACGCTTTAGAGAACAAGTGTCATGTATAAATTTATACGATTCAGAGAACAAGTGTCATGTATAAACTTATACGATTCAGAGAACAAGTGTCTGGTATAAACTTATACACTTTCGAGAAGAAGTGCCATGTATAAACTTATACGCTTTAGAGAACAAGTGTCAAGTATAAATTTATACGATTCAGAGAACAAGTGTCATGAATAAATTTATACGCTTTAGAGAACAAGTGTCATGTATAAATTTATACGATTCAGAGAACAAGTGTCATGTATAAATTTATACGCTTTAGAGAACAAGTGTCATGTATAAATTTATACGCTTTAGAGAACAAGTGTCATGTATAAACTTATACGCTTTAGAGAACAAGTGTCATGTATAAATTTATACGATTCAGAGAACAAGTGTCATGTATAAACTTATACGCTTTAGAGAACAAGTGTCATGTATAAACTTATACGATTCAGATAACAAGTGTCATGTATAAACTTACATTAATTCATTGAATTAATCAATATATATGTATTTGAATTTTGATACAGTATACATGTACATGTAACATATATTGATGGACAAATAAAGGATACCAATGAATATTCATTGGTTTTATTTAATTGGAATCAGTTGTGTAATGCAGTTCAATTTAATGCTCTGAAAACAGTGACTAAGTTAGAGTTTGCAGAGAGTGTTGACATGTGTTAATGAAAAGAAGCTTGATTCATTATTTTTGTAAACCTTTCTTTCCACCTGATATTAACAATTACACATTTTTTGCAAGTTATCTTTAGCTTTTTGATAAACATAAGGCATCAATTATATTGGAAAAATAAAGAAAATATGTGAAATTGGCAGTCCATAATATGCTTTTTTTGTCCAGATTGGAATAATTTACTGTTTGTTATGTTTCTGTGATAATAAATGTATGTATGCTTTGTTATGCATTTGTAATAGTTTGAGATGTAAAAATGGAAAGTTGTGATTTGTTATTATATAATTCATTTACGTAAAAGTATTGTAACTCCAATATCTTGTAATATTATGACGAATTATATATATATGTTATCATTATGTTATTATTTCTTGTGAATTGAATGAACAATAAAATAACTTTTAAGAAAAAATGCCACAGGTCTTCCAGTCATGAATTCTTTAAAGAAGCAGCTCATGAGCTGCTGTTCAAAAGACTGGAGGCACATCAAATAGATGTCTACATGCAACAACTTGGAATCAATATCAGACACGATTGAGAAAGAGCTAATTGGGAATGGCAAAGCAATGCTTTCATCATCCATCATGGAAATATACAGGAATGAATTTCTGAGCGCAGGCGGAACAACAGTAGATATTGCCTGTTATACAGCTCAAGCTTTGATGAAAAAGATAAAGGACAAATATGGTGAAAAAATCTCTGTAGCTACTTTTAACAAACGAAAGGGTAATGTCTAGTAAAGTTCTGCAATGTCTTAAGGCGATGCTAGAGCAAGCCTCTATAGTGATGATGAGAAGAATCTCCACATGAAACACACTGCAGGACTTTAACTTCGTGGTGTGATCAAGGCTATCCCAAAATGGGAAACACCAACTCCTACATCAGCAAGGGTGCGTGACCATTTCCACAACGCAGATTCATATCTTGCGCCCTAGAAGAGAGCATCTTTTTTTACTGGTTTTGATATTATTATGTCACAATGGTGTTCTTAGACGATATCCAACAACTTTGTGTCAAAGAACTTTGTTGCAAGCTCCAAAAGAGAGGTATTGACAAAAGCGGTGTAAAGACAACACTAACCGCTCGTTTCAAAAGAGCCTTGGATCCTGAGATCGCAGCACGAAATACTGATAAAGAAAGGCTTGAAGAAGGCATTGCAGAGCAACCGGGCAATCACGTTCTCCTGGAAATATTGGCGTTCGTGAAAAGCATTGACGGAAGACTCAAACGTCAAAAAACGAAGGCAGAAGATCGCGACGCCACAACTAACACTACCTTTGTGAAAGAGGGCATCGTAGAGGAGACTGACGACACTATCCTTAATTGAAGATCTGCCCGGAAACGACGGAAATCAAGACATACAGGAGATAATAACGGTGCCGACATCTAACCGCATCAAAGTTCTTGCTGTTCAAGAAACAATGACAGAAGCTTTGCCGTTAACACCTACTACTTCTACTTCACCGCCATACCAGGAGCAGATAGAGGGCTACATCCACCGACATCGTGTGATCCGCAACAAACATGATGTAGTTGTGGTCGGAGATTCGATGATCAAACACATCGACGGAAGACATCTCCCGCAGCAAGAACGTGAAGTGCGTCTCTTTCCCTGGTGCAAAAGTGAGAGACATCTGCACCTCTTCGCCTTGGGTTTACTGAAGGGCTCTTGTATCTTTTGTACTGTTAAGCGAAAGACCATCAAACAGAAGGTGGAACTATTGTCAGATTGCCTCACCAAAGATGGATGTGATGCAATAGTTGCTGCTGCCCCTGAAGAAGTATTGACAGAGTAAAGGCTCTAGTTGCCGATAGAGATATCTTATCGCCAGAGCAGGCGGAACAACAGTAGGTATTGCCTGTTATACAGCTCAAGCTTTGATGAAAAAGATAAAGGACAAATATGGTGAAAAAATCTCTGTAGCTACTTTTAACAAACGGAAGGGTAATGTCTTGTAAAGTTGTGCAATGTCTGAAGGCGATGCTAGAGCAAGCCTCTATAGTGCTGATGAGAAGAATCTCCACATGAAACACACTGCAGGACTTTAACTTCGTGGTGTGATCAAGGCTATCCCAAAATGGGAAACACCAACTCCTACATCAGCAAGGGTGCGTGACCATTTCCACAACGCAGATTCATATCTTGCGCCCTAGAAGAGAGCATCTTTTTTTACTAGTTTTGATATTATTATGTCACAATGGTGTTCTTAGACGATAGCCAACTTATTTGTGTCAAAGAACTTTGTAGCAAGCTCCAAAAGAGAGGTATTGACAAAAGCGGTGTAAAGGCAACACTAACTGCTCGTTTCAAAAGAGCCTTGGATCCTGAGATCGCAGCACGAAATACTGATAAAGAAAGGCTTGAAGAAGGCATTGCAGAGCAACCGAGCAATCACGTTCTCCTGGAAATATTGGCGTTTGTGAAAAGCATTGACGGAAGACTCAAACGTCAAGAAACGAAGGCAGAAGATTGCGACGCCACAACTAACACTACCTTTGTGAAAGAGGGCATCGTAGAGGAGACTGACGACACTATCCTTAATTGAGGATCTGCCCGGAAACGACGGAAATCAAGACATACAGGAGATAATAACGGTGCCGACATCTAACCGCATCAAAGTTCTTGCTGTTCAAGAAACAATGACAGAAGCTTTGCCGTTAACACCTACTACTTCTACTTCACCGCCACACCAGGAGCAGATAGAGGGCTACATCCATCGACATCGTGTGATCCGCAACAAACATGATGTAGTTGTGGTCGATGGAAGACATCTCTCCCTCAGCAAGAACGTGAAGTGCGTCTCTTTCCCTGGTGCAAAAGTGAGAGACATCTTCACCTCTTCGCCGTGGGTTTACTGAAGGGCTCTTGTATCTTTTGTACTGTTAAGCGAAAGACCATCAAACAGAAGGTGGAACTATTGTCAGATTGCCTCACCAGAGATGGATGTGATGCAATAGTTGCTGCTGCCCCTAAAGCAGTATTGACAGAGTAAAGGCTCTAGTTGCTGATAGAGATATCTTATCGCCAAAGAGGCTCAATACCACAGGTCTTCCAAGCATGAATTCTTAAGAGAAGCAGCAGCTGTTCAAGAGACTGGAGGCACATCAAGTGGATGTCCACATGCAACTACTTTTGAATCAATATCAGACATGATTGAGAAAGAGCTAAATGGGAATGGTAAGGCAATGCTTTCATCATCCATCATGGAATTATACAGGAATGAATTTCTGAGCGCAGGCGGAACAACAGTAGATATTGCCTGTTATACAGCTCAAGCTTTGATGAAAAAGATAAAGGACAAATATGGTGAAAAAATCTCTGTATCTACTTTTGACAAACGGAAGGGTAATGTCTTGTAAAGTTCTGCAATGTCTGAAGGCGATGCTAGAGCAAGCCTCTATAGTGATGATGAGAGGAATCTCCACATGATACACAATGCAGGATGTGATCAAGGCTATGCCAAATTGGGAAACACCAACTCCTACATCTGTATCATCACTGAATGCATGTTTACTAGATCTTCCGGAAAAACCATTACTGTTCTACAAAAAACACTGCCGTGTGGCCTTTGCGTATCGTCTTGTGTCTCCACTATTCGACCTCCAGTTCCTTCTCATATTATCATATTATAACAGCCGTCTCACAGACCTTTCAAATGGACGCGTTTATGCTACTATCTCAAGGAGACATCTTCCTGGGGGGACTTCCATCCCTAAAGACAACATTATCAAGGTGTACGATTTGTACATTGAAAAGACTGTAAGTCCAGTCTCAATGAAAGTGTACCGTGATGTCTTCCAGAAAGAGTTCAATCTTGGCTTCCATCAGCCAAAGAAAGACATTTGCAAGGACTGTGTTGGGTTTGATGGTTTGACCACAGTGGAAAGGGCCTTGTACAGCAAGAGCATGATAATCATGTATCTCTCAAAGAAAGCTGCCAGAAAGATAAAGCACTTGACAAAATCAGAGCGGCTGAGAGTGACAAAGCTTTTCATAGTGTGACTTTTGATTTGCAGCAAGTGCTGAATACTCCTACCGGGAATGCTTCCTCCCTGTACTACAAGCAGAAGCTGGCCACATACAACTTGACCTCCTTCGATCAGATTTCACATGAGTGCACATGTTATGTGTGGCACGAGTTTGAGGAAAGGTGTTGCTCCTGCGAGATAGAGACCTGCATTACGAGGTAGCCTCAGGGTCTGCCAGAAGAAATTAAAGAAGTGGTATTGTTTTCAGACTCATGCATTGGCCAAAATCAAAACAAAAATGTGGCTGTAGGCTTATTTCATGTGGTGCAGACTAGTTCATCTTTGCATACCATCGACCACAAAGTCCTCCTGAGTGGTCACACCGAGATGGAGGTTGATAGTATGCTTTATAGCGGCATTGAGAAGGCCAAGAAGGGTCGTGTCATCCACCATCCGGATCAATGGCAAGGGGTGATGCAGATGGCCAGGAGGAAGAAGCCATATGTCATCAACAGTGTCCCTGTCAGTGAATTTGTTGATCCGAAAGAGTTTCCCAACTTTTCCGACGGAAGACATCTCTCCCGCAGCAAGAACGTGAAGTGCGTCTCTTTCCCTGGTGCAAAAGTGAGAGACATCTTCACCCATTCGCCTTGGGTTTACTGAAGGGCTCTCGTATCTTTTGTACTGTTAAGCGAAAGACCATCAAACAGAAGGTGGAACTATTGTCAGATTGCCTCACCAGAGATGGATGTGATGCAATAGTTGCTGCTGCCCCTAAAGCAGTATTGACAGAGTAAAGGCTCTAGTTGCCGATAGAGATATCTTATCGCCAAAGAGGCTCAATACCACAGGTCTTCCAAGCATGAATTCTTAAGAGAAGCAGCAGCTGTTCAAGAGACTGGAGGCACATCAAGTGGATGTCTACATGCAACTACTTTTGAATCAATATCAGACATGATTGAGAAAGAGCTAAATGGGAATGGCAAGGCAATGCTTTCATCATCCATCATGGAATTATACAGGAATGAATTTCTGAGCGCAGGCGGAACAACAGTAGATATTGCCTGTTATACAGCTCAAGCTTTGATGAAAAAGATAAAGGACAAATATGGTGAAAAAATCTCTGTATCTACTTTTGACAAACGGAAGGGTAATGTCTTGTAAAGTTCTGCAATGTCTGAAGGCGATGCTAGAGCAAGCCTCTATAGTGATGATGAGAGGAATCTCCACATGATACACAATGCAGGATGTGATCAAGGCTATGCCAAATTGGGAAACACCAACTCCTACATCTGTATCATCACTGAATGCATGCTTACTAGATCTTCCGGAAAAACCATTACTGTTCTACAAAAAACACTGCCGTGTGGCCTTTGCAAATCGTTTTGTGTCTCCACTATTCGACCACCGGTTCCTTCTCATATTATCATATTATAACAGCCGCCTCACAGACCTTTCAAATGGACGCGTTTATGCTACTATCTCAAGGAGACATCTTCCTGGGGGGACTTCCATCCCTAAAGACAACATTATCAAGGTGTACGATTTGTACATTGAAAAGACTGTAAGTCCAGTCTCAATGAAAGTGTACCGTGATGTCTTCCAGAAAGAGTTCAATCTTGGCTTCCATCAGCCAAAGAAAGACATTTGCAAGGACTGTGTTGCGTTTGATGGTTTGACCACAGTGGAAAGGGCCTTGTACAGCAAGAGCATGATAATCATGTATCTCTCAAAGAAAGCTGCTGGAAGAAAATGAAAGTGTATCGTGATGTCTTCCAGAAAGAGTTCAATCTTGGCTTCCATCAGCCAAAGAAAGACATTTGCAAGGACTGTGTTGCGTTTGATGGTTAGACCACAGTGGAAAGGGCCTTGTACAGCAAGAGCATGATAATCATGTATCTCTCAAAGAAAGCTGCCAGAAAGATAAAGCACTTGACAAAATCAGAGCGGCTGAGAGTGACAAAGCTTTTCATAGTGTGACTTTTGATTTGCAGCAAGTGCTGAATACTCCTACCGGGAATGCTTCCTCCCTGTACTACAAGCAGAAGCTGGCCACATACAACTTGACCTCCTTCGATCAGGTTTCACATGAGTGCACATGTTATGTGTGGCACGAGTTTGAGGAAAGGCGTTGCTCCTGCGAGATAGAGACCTGCATTACGAGGTTGCCTCAGGGTCTGCCAGAAGAAATTAAAGAAGTGGTATTGTTTTCAGACTCATGCATTGGCCAAAATCAAAACAAAAATGTGGCTGGAGGCTTATTTCATGTGGTGCAGACTAGTTCATCTTTGCATACCATCGACCACAAAGTCCTCCTGAGTGGTCACACCGAGATGGAGGTTGATAGTATGCTTTATAGCTGCATTGAGAGGGCCAAGAAGGGTCGTGTCATCCACCATCCGGATCAATGGCAAGGGGTGATGCAGATGGCCAGGAGGAAGAAGCCATATGTCATCAACAGTGTCCCTGGCAGTGAATTTGTTGATCCGAAAGAGCTTTCCCAGCGTCTATTTCCTTCTGGGACAAACCGATGCACGACTGGCAAGACACATCAGTTGGTTGTCAGTCAGCTAAGAAAGCATCACATAGGACACAATCAGCAAGATCATCAATAACACCAGCATCGGAGACTGAAAGTCTTCTGGCTACATAGCTTGAAATTGAACGTGAGCGACTACTTGTTGAGAAGGAGAACCTGTCACTTAGAATGTAGGGATTCTCCTTGAAAAAAAGAGCAAATGAAAATGAAGAAAGAGAAAATGGAAATGATGAATGGGATGCTAATAATCCTTCGTCAATTGGCAAGGAGTGAGGCATAAATTTATGATGTTTAAAGACCCTCTAAAGTTACCATGATGAAGGAGATCTATGTTAACTATCCTTCGTCAATTGGCAAAGAGTGAGGCATAGATTCAGGATGTTTAAAGACCTTCTAAAGTTACCCTTCTACTGACCAGGGACGACAATTTGAAGCTAACATTGTCAAACAACTGTGCAAGACCCTGGGAATCAGGAAATCCCGCTCTTCACCCTACCATCCACAAGGAGCAGGTATTGTGGAAAGAACAAACAGGGTCATTAAGGACCAAATAGCTAAGTACCTAGCTGAAAGGGGAGGAGAGTGGGACCAGTACCTGGATCAGCTCGAGATAGCATGCAACACTAGTGTGCACTCATCAACGGGTCTCATGCCTTTCTTCATGGTACATGGGAGAGAAGCAAGACCCCCCCCCCCTACATTACTCCTGCAATACACCCATAACCTCCATCAAAGTCTGAACACAGCTTTTCTGTATGCCTGATCCCGTAACGATCAGGCTAGAGCAAGGCAGAAGTTCATGTATGACAAGAAGGAAAGAAGTTTTGTCTACAAGCCTGGAGATCTCGTCTGGCTTAACGATCCCATCACATCTAGAAGCAAGTTGGCGCCAAACTGGAAATGACCGTACCGAGTCTTGTCATCCACCACCAACCACACCCATAGAATCTTGAACCTGCATGATGACCAGCAGAAACGATTGTTGTACAGCAGAACAGACTCAATCGTATCGATCCAAGTGGACTCCGCACACCAGAGCTGACGTCCAATCGTCTAACACAGACGTTCCTCCTATTTTATGTAAAATCGGTTTTGCAGTAATTTCTTGTACCAAAACGATTTCCAAAAACGTGCAAGTCAGTTTATGGATTCATATGGTGTTCATGTAGTGGATGTTTGTTCTCATGAATATTTTTTAGCATCTTTGAATTATGACGTTCCTTTGTAGTACAACTCATGTGTATCAAATTCTTGTAATTGACGATAATTGTTGGTTGGTACATGTAGGAGTAAAATCAAAGCACATGGAAAAGGCCATCATAATGTGAAATGTGTGTATTGAAAATGTTCTACGGGTGCAAAAATATAGCTCAAGGTGTACACAATTATCATAAATTTTAGATACAATGAGTCATGTTCATGTTATGTATATATTTGAAGTTTATACATGATGTATTTTACATGGACATTTTAGTTGAATATAAAATAATGACTTTCATCTATTTCTATTAGTGTGAAAACAGTGTGTGTATGCACAAATTAAATTAATTGCTATAACTCATGTTGTATGAAAGACAGCACAGGCTAAGAAAGCATCACATTCGACGTAATCAGCAAGATCTTCAGTAACACCCGCATCAGAGACTGCAAGTCTTCTGGCTACACAGCTTGAAATTGAATGTGAGCAAATACATGTTGAGAAGGAGAACCTGTCACTTAGAATGGAGGAATTCTCCTTGAAAAAAGAGCATATGGAAATGAAGAAAGAGAAAATGGCAATGACGAAGGAGATGTTGACTATCCTTCGTCAATTGGCAAAGAGTGAGGCATAAATTCATGATGTTTAAAGACCCTCTAAAGTTTTGGGAACAATGATGTACGCAGACTATTCACATTTTGTAATCTTCATCAATATTTGTCTTTAAAGTATATTTTCTCATGTAAGTAGGATCTTGATGAGTAGTTTTTGTGTATTGGAATAGAATTTAAAATTCCTAGTAAATGATTATTTGTTTTGTGGTTGTCTATCAAAATATTTGATTACATTTTCTCTCCCACCGTTGTCATTTCTCTCAGTCTATTATGACGCAAGATATGAAGAAGCATCTAGCAGACTTGGAGATGCTGGTAAAGACCATGAAGCTAGCCATGGATAGCAAGGAAGCGGAAGTAGAAGCTGCTTCTGCACAGGCAGAGGCGAAGGCTGCCAAGGAAGGGTCTAGAAACATCGACAAGATATATCTACGGAGGAGGCTACCTCAGGGACAGCTTCCCACCAAGAAACAGCTAGCCCCATGCAAAAGACAGCCTATATATCATTTAGTGGGCGCCCAGAGAAAAGCAGTGATCCCTCTGCGGAGGACTGGATTGAAGACGCACAAATGGTGATGGCCTCTATGAACTTACTGGAAGAAGAGCAAGTAGCATTTCTCCTCAAACACTTGTGTGGAAAAGCCCGGACAGAGATTCTCGGAAGAGGGGCTGACGTGAAGAAGGACCCGTCTAGAATTTTTGCTGTGCTGTGTTTGGGGACAGCAGCAACCTGCCACAGCTTCAGCAGAAGCTTTACAGCTACTGTCGGGCGGATGGTGAGGACACTGTGTCATTGTCACTTGAACTGTTGCGATTGTTCGATCCTATACAGTTGCTATCTTAGTCATTCGTACGAGTACACAAAACACCCCATCACAAAAGGAAAATCATCAACATTCTGTAACTAACATTGTCAATTTATTTACTTTATTTTATGTTTCTTTTCAAAGGGATCGCAATTCTAAGAAGCTTGGTGCCTTTTAGAGCAGCTATGGAAGGTTAGCAGAGGTGAGATCGCTAATCCCTAGTGCTGTTCCAGTCATGAGTTTGACCGCGACTTCTACACTGGCCTTGAGGAGTGAACTTATCACCAGCCTGTCACTAACATCACCAACAATCATCACAGACTCACCGGACCGGCCAAACTTTTTCTACAACCTCATACACACATCCCAGAAAGAGAACCCATAAATTTTCCACTAAAACAAAACAAGCAACAAACGCCAAGATCTATCATCTTTTGTCATTCCCACAAGGCAATGCCGTTCTCTCTACAGTTATTTACATGATGAATTTGGCAGTGAATACAAACAGTATTTTGCAATGTTTCACTCTACAACAGATGACAATATGAAAGAGTATGTCTTGAAATCATTTTCAGACCCAAATGGTCCAATTTTTGCACGATTGCATTTGGTATGGGCATTGATTGTAAGAACTCAAACCCGGGGCTTTGTTTAAAAAAACCCAATCTGTACATAACATTAGAATGCGCAGTGCACAAAATGCAGGATTAATTTTACCCAAAATAAAAACCCACATGGGAAAACAAAATTTTTCATTTGATGGTGCGGCTTTTTGGAATAGTTTACCTAATTTTTTAAGAAATGCGCCTTCAAATTCATTTACTCTTTTGTTTTGGCGTTATAATAATTTAAATCATTGAACTGGTCAATTGTGTTGTTTTTGTTTCTTTTCTTTTGTTCGAAAATGTTGTAACTGAATTAATTTTGTTTCGATTTGGATTGTTTACATGAATATGTTTGTAAATTTTTTATTTATGTTGTAGGGCCTCCACGAAAAACAGTATTTAACTAATGATGGAGCTACCCTACTAAAAAAAGACTAATAAATAAATAAAATAAATAAATAAACTTGATATCAATCTACCACTACGACCCATCAGTATTAAATTAACATTGTCCATTTATTTACTTTAAATTTATGTTTCTTTTCAAAGGGATCAAAATTCTAAGAAGCTTGGTGCCTTTTGGAGCAGCCATGGAAGGTTAGCAGAGGTGCGATCGCCCCTCCCTAGTGCTGTTCCAGTTATGAGTTTGATCGCGACTTCTACACTGGCCTTGAGGGGTGAGCTTCAATATCACCAGCCTGTCACTAACATCAGCAATAATCTTCACAGACTCACCGGACCGACCAAACATTTTTTACAACCTCATACAAACATCCCAGAAGGAGAACCCACAAATTTTCCACCGCCTTGTCTTGGAACTGAAACAAAACAAGCAACAAACACCAAGATCTATCATCTTTTGTCGCACCCACAGGCAGTGCCGTTCTCCCCGCAGTTATTTCCATGATGAATTTGGCAGTGGATCCAAACAGTATTTTGCAATGTTTCACTCTACAAGTAACAACAGATGACAATATGAAAGAATATGTCTTGAAATCATTTTCAGACCCAAATGGTCCAATTCATGTGCTGTTTTGCACGATTGCATTTGGTATGGGCATCAATTGAAAGAACTTGAGAACAATTTACCACTACGGCCCATCAGAGAATGACTATGTGCAGGAAAGTGGGGGTGGAGGACCTGGTGGTGAATCTTGAACTGCAATACTCATAGCATACCGTGGATGAACACGCCATGTGACCAGTCAGCATATGAAGTGCAGGCAGTGGTCCAGATGCGCAGTGCCACATTTCCAGGTGTTTGCATTATTTGGTCAGATATCCTACCTCGCGTAACTTATCAAGGTGTCTCAGAGGAAGAGCAACCAAAGATAAATAGGGCAAGACGGGCCGTGAACAAGCATGCAAGGTTGGGCTGGTGCAAACATAGTGGCAAAGCAATCCTACACCCATTGATACGTCATGTGAGACCAGAATTATTCCGAAGGGACAGGATCCATTTGTCACCTGCAAGATTGGAAGCGTTGCTGGACAGCATCTGCTCCGCATTGCGGGGAATATTATGTGATTGACATTGCACTGATAAGTTCTGAGAGGATAAACTCTGCGACGAACCTGGGTAGGATCATATGATTGATCACGTGATTTAAATATTTGTTCATAATAACCAAAATGGCGATTGGTAATCTTCACCGAGTCAGAGACCAGTTGGTTGATTTGATCGATGAATATGAATTTTGTCTTCTATACGACATCAATAAACCCACCAACATAGATTTTCGTTATGAAGAATTCGACCCAATAGATCTAAATTGTTTAAATGACGATGAATGTAACTCATACTTCAGATACGTACATCATGCATATAATAATGTATGAATTTACCATGTTTACATGACTGCATCTAGTGTATTGACAGCCGGCCGACTCACGTAACAACATCTGTATCGTCGTGATTGTATTTCATGATAATGGTGATTCAAATACAAAATGTTCAAGCATAGTGGAATGCATACTGTACGTTATTATACTAATCATCTAGGCTTAGCTCAGTGACACAGCAGATATCGCATCACTCACGACCTTAGACACGGATCTAGTCATCCTTCTAATTATTAATTTGTAATTATTCTGATTTATATTTACTTCACGATAATAACTTACATGAAGGTCGCTGAAGAGTGACATGATTTCGGGAGCTCCCTTTTTCGCACGCGTAGCTACTTGGCAGAAAGCAAATCATGCCGCTCAATCTTCGAAGCGGGACCTCAACTGGGACTATCATCCCCGTCAGCTCGCATCTTCCGATACTCCAACCAACCCCGCCCCTTCAGCCTTTGAAGTATTTGTTCGGAAAAGAATTTCTGACATTCGTTCAATGCTTTCTAATTTTGAGGAAGCTCTAGCCTACCAAGATGCTTGTACTACAGAGTTAGAGAAGAAGATTACCCCACTTGAGAAGAAGGTGAATGACTTAGAAGCCCGCATTTTGACCCATGAATCCCGTCTGCAGATGGCAGAGCTAGCTGAAAATAAACTGGAATGTTTTTCTCGGAGAAACAACTTCAGAATTGTCATCTTTTGGCAAAAATGCTGTCTTTTCAAGACAAGAGATATGTCGTTTCCCAGCAGAGAAAAAAGCTAGAAAAGGAGAAAATATACGTCTATACGATTCGACCAAGAAAGATAGAGAAGAGAAGAAAAAATGGCTGAAGGAAGTCAATGCTGCGTTTCTTTCTTGATCGAGTTATCATTTCTCTGCCGGAAAAACCACCAACTTCCCCACTCCCAGAAACTCCGTCCCTGGCCGATGACACCCAAACACCACCAACTTCCCCTCGCCCAGGAACCCCATCCACGGCTGATGACACCTAACCACCACCAGCTTCCCCTCTCCAAGAAACCCCGTTCCCGGCTAAAGACACCCAAACACCACCATTTTCCCCTCTCCCAGAAATCCCACCCCATCAGCATGATGACGACGGAATAAGCGTATATGCGAACTGTCGACGCGTGGTATGAATATACTAATGACACTGGAACCCAAACATCAGACCCCGAGGACCACATCGCCAAATTAATGGACAGATGCCATATTTCTATCAAACAAAACCCGGACTCAACACGCACCGAGGCCTGCAGCGAGACTCAGAGCTATTTTCACACGTTAAAAAGTAGAGAAAGTGTTGCCCGGGTCTTCGAGACTCTTCACCTTCCCGGAGGAGGGTTTGATACGAGATTCGAGTATCAACTTCCTAATCTTTTTCTATCTCTATCCCTATTTCTTCTAAATGACAACTTTGTAACGCCACTGATAAGTATATATATATATATATATATATATATGATTATTATGTGTATATAAGTCAATTGAGCATTACTTTGATAAAGACTTCATGGGGAGGCCAAATTACACAGTTAATAAGATAATCTTTTTGAGGTAAATTTCAACCGAAGAATATATACGTCAAATTTTGGCAGGACAAGAGATGTTATTTGAGTAAATGAATATTCGATTAATAGATTTTTTTTGGAGACATGTATATGCGTTAAGGTGATTGATTGATGTTGTTGGTGATGATAGGACGTTCCTATCGGGTGATGGATTAAGTGTTCCAAAGAATGGAAATCAAAAAACAAGTAACAGAACTATTAGACAAAGGACTAATAGAACCTACAGATAGTCCCTGGGCCTCTAACATAGTACTCGTTAGAAAGAAGGATGGTACAATATTTATTCATGTGTGTTGAACAACGGGCATGCTTCTATTTTTTCCAATCATATGTGGTGTTAGACAAGGCTGCCCATTTAGCCCCCTTCTGTATACAATTTGTAAAGAAATAATGAGTATATGGATAAAGAGAAATAATGATGTTAAAGGCACCAGAGTGAACAGTACAGAAATTAAGCTTAAGTCATATGCTGATGACACCAAGTCATGTAATGTCAGAAAGGAGGAGGCACCCTACTAGCTCTTCCTAAAGAAAGTGAGGCTGCATGGCCAGGCTTACAACAAGGGATGGTATCCTAATTTTATCAAAAGCAGAAGTTGCTCTAAACACCTGCAAGATGGTTAATTCATTGCTCGATGCAGCATTCATTAAAGAAGAGTTACAAAGTCATTCATTGCTCGGAAAGTCATGTAATGAGAGAAAGGAGGAGGCAACACAACTAGCTCTTCCTCAAGAAAAAACTCATGCAATTAGAGACTTTGTATGCAAGACCTTTAGTGGATACAGAGCCATCGATTTCAACAGACATGTGAGGGAGAGGCTGTCACACATCCAGAGAAATAAAGTAGAAAAGTAAACTGTGCTAATAGTTTTTGTTTTTACTAGTGTGTTTCCCAGATTGTGGTTCATGTATATTATCGTGCTTCATCTGTGAGGCTTCATAGCCAGGCTTACACAAGGGATGGTATCTTAATTTTATAAAAAGCGGAAGTTGCTCTTCTTCCAACTGCAGCATTCACTAAAGAGGAGTTACAAAGTTATTCATTGCTCCAAAACTACAGTAGTATGAAGTTGGAACGCCTTGCGCTCTATTGGGCAATTACCGAGAAATTCCGGGCAAACTACTTGGGGCAGAGTTTGTTGTATTTACAGACAACAATCATCTGAGCTACTTACAGACGACGGCTAAGCTGGGAGCAACAGAGATGAGGTGGCAGGCGGACCTTGCTCAATTCAATTTCGAGATTAAGCTCAGATCTGGTAGGCTGAATGTGAACGCAGACGCCTTGAGCAGAAAAATAGACCATGGGATTGAACAACAGAGACTCAAAGAAGTTAGACTCAGAGACTCAAAGAGTTAGTCTTCAAAGCCATCCTTCGTCTTTGTCTACACCAGTGCCATTAGCACTTGCAGTGAGAGTAGAAGAAGTCATGGAGATAACAGATACAGACATGCCAGCAAGGAAGGAACAGCTTTGTCTACCCTTCCGACCCTGCCCAGAGAGAACTGGCAGCTCTGCAAATGAATGACCCAGTCATTGGAAAACTGCTACTCTACAAGGAGAAGGAAAGTGCCCCGACTCCGAGGCAGATGGCTAATGAAGACAAGCCAGTTCGGAAACTGTTGCGACAGTGGGAACGTCTCCTTCTCGTAGATGGTATTCTACTCCGCAGAGTTACGCTGAAGGGGCAACCAAGCAAGCAACTTCTGGTACCAGGAGCCTTGAAGAACAGGCTCTTAAGTGCACTCCATGACGAGGTTGGCCACCAAGCTTCAGAAAAGACTACTAGATAAACAGTCCAACGCTTCTACTGACCAGGATTGGAAGCAGAGATCCGCACCCACTGCAAAAGCTGCCAGCGATGCATACTTTCCAAAGCAGGGAGGAAATTGCATCTGAAAATGGGTTCACCGATTGCAAGAGAGCCCCTGGAGGTACTTGCGATAGACTTTACAGTGTTAGAGCCCAGCTCTAACAGGGTGGAGAATGTCCTCGTACTGACAGAGGTCTTCACGAAATACACTCAAGCTATACCTAC
Organism: Strongylocentrotus purpuratus; assembly: GCF_000002235.5. Taxonomy (NCBI): domain Eukaryota; kingdom Metazoa; phylum Echinodermata; class Echinoidea; order Camarodonta; family Strongylocentrotidae; genus Strongylocentrotus; species Strongylocentrotus purpuratus. The sequence continues at coordinate 32,934,099 of NW_022145612.1, read as the reverse complement.
CAGAGACCAGCGGGCAACTACGGTCGCAAAGGTACTCGTCAAAAACTGGTTTGTAACATTTGGCATGCCTAAGTGGCTGCACAGGTTTGAACTTTAAGAGCAGTCTGGTAAAAGAGCTTTGCCGAGTGTATGGAGTACAGAAGACGAGGACAACTCCCTACCATCCGGAGGGCAATGCACAGTGTGAACGGTTCAATCATACGATGCATGACCGACTGCGTACTCTTCCGCCGGAGAAGAAGAGAAGATGGCCTGAATATTTCCCTGAGTTGGTATACGGCTATACGCCTACAACTGTACACCACATTCGTCAACAGGTTATTCTCCATATTATCTCTTCTTGTTAATTCATTGCTTGATGCAGCATTCACCAAAGAAGAGTTATGAAGAAAGGAGGAGGCAACACAACCAGCTCTTCCTCAAGAAAAATTCATGTGATTAGAGACTTTGTATTGAAGACCTTTAGTGGATACCGAGCCATCGTTTGCAACAGACATGGGAGAGAGAGGCTGTGAAACATCTAGAGAAATAAAGAAGGAAAGTAATCTGTGCAGTAATAGTTTTTGTTTTTACCTTTTGGTGTTGGAATAAAAAGTGAACTACATGCAACAATCCGTGTTGAGCAATATTTTCCTGCATCACATGAAGAAAAAAAAACCTAGGAAGTGAAATCTCAAATTTGATACCCTTTAGACTGTGTAGATTAAAAATGTTAACATAGACATGAAGTAGAGAGGCCCTAGCAGATGTCCACTTTTGGAAATACTAGGTTCCTCCCCGGATGTTCCAATACTCAGATATTGGTACCTTGTTCGTTTGATCAAAGTGCAATGGGATGCCGGGCTTTATGTCTAATATGCTTCACTTTTTTTATCTTATAACACAAACGGCAAGTGAAAACGTGTAGGACCTTTGATGTATGCACATATTTACCATTCGTTAACACGTTTTTAAAAAAAATGGTGCAGTTGACTTCGGCAGATGTGAACAGACCTTTAGTTGTTACCAGGGAGTGACAAGAATTTCAAAGGAAAACATGAAAACTGTGGTGGCAATTGTTAGCATACATGTATCTCGCTAAAAAGGAGAGAAGAATCCCTCAATCGGAAGAGTGCTCAATTCTGAGTTTGCCTAAAATTTTAGTTGATTACCCCTGTTTTTGCTTCTGAATAGCCTAAGGCAACCACACATCTTACCATTTGACCATGATTGGATTTTGCTAGAAATTAAAATTGGATCAGTTATATGACTCCTCTTGCACTTTTTCTCCTGATTGAGGTGTCTATTTCAGATAAAAGACAAGACCTGTTACAATAATTTTGATATCACACCACGATTCACAAGAACTGACCATTGACTTGTAGAAGGTGATTTGGCTTTTCCCGGACTGCAAAGCTTATAATGCAATGCCATTTCAATTGAATAGACATATGAATATCATTTATATTCATATGATTATTCAGGACCTCAATCCTTTACAATTTACATGGGATTTTTGAGAGAAAAAAAACCATATTCTTCTAACATTTCTTTTAAAATCAAGACATAATCAGGTCTTGGGATGCGAGATGGCATCAACGGTATTCCTCTTTAACAAAAGGAACTCCATTTAACTACATACATTCAGCTTCTGATGCATGCAAAGGTCACTTTGATATTGATGTATACCCAGCAATAGTTAAACAAGAAGAGAATAACCAATATTCTGTTGATATCACGTCTTCTGATCGAAAGTCCAATCCTCTTTATGTAGTGCTTTTGCTTGATCGTCAACCTCTGATGTGGTTTCTATGGGTTTCACGGTGAAGTCTTCATTTTCGCCAGCTGTCAGGACCTCAAAACCTGACTTCGTTATCAGGATTGTGTGCTCAAACTGGGCTGATCTAGAATTGACAATGACAAAGAGGATAAAGTATTGAAGTGACTCGGTTGAAGGTTGATGAAAAAACTGTGTAATTTTTCTATGGAATGTTACTTATTATATTCCTTCTACTGTACTAACCCTCTGACATGCAAAAAATCCTGAAAAAATTCTCAAACCACAAAGATATTTATGGTTTTCTTTGAAGGCGTCACTGTGTGACACCCTCTAACAGTAAATTCTCCCAACCATTTTTGAACTTTCCCAACTGTTTTTCCATGAAAATAAGACATAAGACGGGCATTTAAAAATTTGTCAACACTTAAATGTCTGGAATGGTATATAGAGCCAATTCATTGCTTTGTGATGATTTACATTCACCTAAAATGTAATCAAATTGTAATGATATAGTTGGGAGAATTAAGGATTCGATCAGATAAGTTTATCCCAAATGTTAACATTAATAATGGTCTGTTTTCACTCAAACTGTCAGATTATCTTTAAATGTACATCTAGCATCAAAGTCACAACCTTAGCACCATTTTCTGAACAATGTTACCAAGTCCCTGTAAGACATTAGGATGAATGAAACAAAAAAAATCTCAATAACACCTAGGCTACTGAGACAAGTTCTAAATATATCAATTCCCCAAAAGGCAGTAGCATTTACCTGATATCAATTTTTTTTTTTTTTTTTTTTTTTGGGGGGGGGGGGGTTGGGTTTAAAATGGCAGATGATGCACTACTCTAAAATTGCTGACCAAAAATAATATTTGTCATAGACTACTGCATATATGTTTTCTAATAGGTTCATATAAAATTACTTTGTCTATCTTATTTAAGTAGGTCTATTCATGATGAAACCTTACAAAAAGAAGGCAAATACCAGTATATGATATCATGAGTCTTTTTATTCATTTGTAAAGCTTATTTCACTTCAAATATGTAGCTTTTCAATGTTAAATACAACCACGCATAAGTAAAGACGTTCTAGCACATCTGTTCGTTGAAAGACATTGTGATAATGGTTTAAATACCTTGTATGATTTTGAGCATACACAGTCCAATCATCATCTCCTGTTACCATCCTGTCCACACTCTCTAAGATCACAGGTTCTATTGTGAATGTCAAACCAGCCATCATGCTCTCTGGATAAAAGTTTGCTGAAGGACAAACAACATTGAAAATTTGACAAATTGAAAAGCATGGATACCATTATATTGACCTTTGACCTTAAAATTCAGGATCTTATCTAGAATACTCTGTTGTATTCTATTGTGGTGAAAGTGGGGGTAATTTTCATTCAAAAATCTAAACTAGTACAAATCATTGGTTAATTACACCAGTGACATACCAACCTTTGACAAACATCTTTATAAAGAATGCAAAAACAAAATTAAAACACCAGAGACAGAGGCTGAATTGGAGAGATAGCATTATGACAGCTAATAGGCATGCAAGCAGAAGAGACAAGAAAGAGAAAGAAAGAAACGGAGTAGAAAAAGATGATACAACCTCTGTAATTTGTTAATTTGCGCTTTTGCAATTCATACACCTAGTATTAAAGTTTATCCCCCCCCCCCCCCCCTCTCCATGACAGCAAGTGATCCCTTAATGAATGGATTAACATTATGGTCAAAGGGTGACAGCCATATAAATATCATAATTTTGAATTAAATTTACATTCTCATCAAGTATGCTTCATAGATAACTGATATTTGTTTCATTTCAACACACCAATATTCTTTACATTGAATATCTGGATAACTTCTACATGTTCCTGCAAAACAACAAATCAGGAAATGCTAGATAATGCCATAACAGCATGTAAAAGATAATCAAATAAATATACTTTTGTGAGATCTTTGTGAGCTATGCCATCTTTCCTAGCATTATATGTACTGGGAATTCCTTTTCTGAGTAAGAAATACTTACCATAGTGCCAAATATCAGGTTTGCAGTGAAAATATGTGTTGATTCCATGTCCTATGAAAGATGGTGATACATAGTAATTCCCTTCTGCTGCTATCGCCCTGTGTACATATGAACGATGAGTGAATGCCAGTATAATGGAGAATACTTCAACACATATGTTTTTTATATATACTGGCTTATATTTTTCATATGATAAACACATCCATGTCATCTTTGCAGCACTCTCTCTTCAAGTTATTTTCAAACGATGCAATTTTTTTTTTTTTTAAATATAGGCCTAAACTTGCATGCCTCCATAAATAAATTTAACTTAAGTAAAACCCAAAACTTTGGAACTTGAAACTTTTGAAAACTGAAACGGCAGCAATTCCCAAAAATTCAGGGTCTAATCAGTATTTATGACATTAAATTGCGGCATGAATCTATCCCGAATCTGAGCTAATTACAATACTCACACATATTTCATGCACTGGAAAGTCTTTAATTTTACAGCCTTACATGAACAAGACAGATGAAGGCACTGCAAGCAGTGGGCATTGTGCTTAGGGACTCCTGACAACAGATATTTCTTACAGCACTTTCAGTTATATTTATTGACACAATAGGAAATTTTTTCAGTAGATGTCAAATGACAATGTCTTAAGACATAGACCTATCAATGAATGAGAATGCATTAAATATGATGCACTATATTTCTATATTATCATATGGATTCATATTATCTCTTTGACACATATTTCTTAGTTCATTCATAGTGCTTAATGCATGCTAATGGTATAGATATGTTGACTGCTATGAGAGGCATAGCTGTTTCTATAGGCTCAAGGGGACATTACATCCTGCTATGACCCGAGGTGCGCCGGCCGGTAGGTCATAGCAGGATGTAACGTCCCCGAGAGCCAGTATAGAAACAGCTATGCCTCTTATTATTAAAGCAGTCCAAACATCTTTTATATACCGAATTCACAAACAAATGTACAAAGAATTCTTGAGTCAAGATTGGGTAAAATATCACAGAAAATCTGAGACACTGTCTGTTAATCTTCGCTGGAAAATTGCCTGAATGTAACAATCATTTGGGAATCGCACACACACTGTATGGTATCGCACAGAGAAACTTTTCACACGTTAACAAATGGGGAACTCAGAAAAATTTAACTATTTATGCGGCCCGTTACCCGGGGCAATGGGCATAGTTCGTTTCTTGCGGGCATGGCTAAAATCATGACTCCAAATTCGACCAATCAGATGACTAGATTATTCAAATACTAAAGAGAGGTATATAAAGTCACTTACGATATGGTGTTTCCAATGGCACTGATGGGAACATCTGGTCCACATACTTTGATTGCTTCATCTCTGCATTTCTTAGCATACTCTACCAGACGTTTACCAGCATCATCCACATTCCCTACTAGATAGGTTTCTGATAGATCAGCATGGAAACCATTCAAGTACACCTATATGAAGTCAAATGTTGAAATGAGAGGGAAAAGGGGATGGAAACAATGAGTCGTCATAAAAAGCTAAACAGCATGAATGTTATAATATCTGAAAATTAAGCACAACCTTGTAATTTCTAAATGGAATATACAAAAAAATAAATATAACCATCATTTTTACTTGTCACACCGCCACACCAATTCCAAACCGATTTAAAACGACCGATTCTTGGTCATTAAATTATCTTTGTTCGATCTCTTGTCCGTCTGGAATCAGTGCTGTTGGTGTGACAAGGGTGTTAAACTATATATATTTCAAAGTTTCTACTTTGATTTTAAAATCCATTTATAACCAACTGTAAGATGCTTACACAGGAAAATTGAACATGACGGGAAGGATAATCAAACTCAATAGCTGACTTTATGCTGTAACTTCTTTAAATGTTTCATTGTACAGGAGTAGAGAAACTGGCATGAGATATTCACTAAACAAACATTACTAGAGTTCCTGTCAACGCAAAACAATCACCCATACCCTGGCTAAAGCGATTGCATACATTAGGTATTGTTAGGTAGGACAAGCCATAATGTTTGTCCTACCTTGCAACAATTAATGTATGCAATTCCTTATTTTGACTACTGAAATACAATTATTCATTATTCAATTATTCATGTAGAGGTGTTGTGGTCTAGTGGATAATTCGTCGGACAGTAGATCACAGGGTCTGCGGTGCAAGTCCCGCCACAGCACTAATGTCCTTTGGCAAGATATTAATCTACATTTGCCACTCTTCACCCAGGTGTTCAATGGGTACTGGTAGGACAGAATTCCTTGAATGCTGTGAGCGGCGAAATCGGCTGCCTAGCAGAACAGGGGTAATAGTTGGAGCACCTTGAGCACCATGCACGGTGGATATGTGCGCTATATAAATATCCAAATATTATCATAACAGGTGAATCAAATAATTTGTAACCATGACACTTAACAAAATATTTATGCATGAAATTTGATTACATTACATTTAATTACCGTGATATCTGCAGTGATGATATCACCATCTTCTAGTGGTCTATCATCAGGAATACCATGGACCATCACATTATTGACTGATGTACACAAGGACTTGGGGAAGCAGTTGTAGTTGAGAGTGGATGGGTAGGCATTGTTATCTATGCAGGCTTGGTGAAGTACTTCATCCAAACGATCTGTTGTGACCCCAACCTAATGAATGGGAAAAAAGGGACATGGAAATAGATTGAAAACGAAATTTACACACTAGGTTTTTCCATTTAATGGGGGATCTAGAGCAATAATCTGACGATGATTTCAAAGTGGGTTTCCGTAATGAAAGATTTACAAGGATTAATATCAGTCAGCAGCTGGCATAATTTACATCCTGAATTGTGCTAATGGTTTATCACTGACCATGTTTTTGTGCCATATTATTTTCTTTCTTCATTCATTATTTATTGCTTCAACAATGAACCCATTGACTACAGGAACAAGGTGATTCCTGTGTCATACCTATGAGAAAGAAAAACTCAGCATCAAAGAGGTCAGAAGTTAAACATACAAGACACTGCTTCAGCCCCTTGGCCATTTTTAAAATAATGTAAACAAATCTTTCATAAAGTAATTTCATATCGCCTCATATGAACATATATATATATATATATATGTGCTATAAGTCCTTCAACTAAAAATAAACTTTACTTTGTTGTCATTTTGATGATGGTCAACAAGTTGACACAACATGTTGCCAGCCATGGGGTAATGAATTTCACCACAGATGGTAATGAATAAATATGGCCTTTTAGTAAGTACCTGAATATATGATGCTGTAAGATCTAGGAGCTTCCTGCCGAGTTTACCAGCCTCTCTCATACATTGGATAGATTCATGATCCAAGATGAAAACCTTTCTCTGTGGAGCAATCACCGGTTTGCCTGCATGTGCATAATCTGGCATCTCTATCCCTTCTGGTACAGTCCTCATTGGGCTCACCTACAACATCAGAGGAACACAGACAGTCAATAAGAAAAGAAGATACAATAAACTCTGCATACTTCGAAATTGAACAAGTCTGATTTCCCTCAAGCTGAATCAATTTTTTTGACCAAATTATGCAAATTGTGTGTGATTCACACTTTTCTAAGTCAAATTTTACAGAAGTCGAAATGTGTTTTGTAGTCCCAACAGATTCAACTCATGCAGATATAACTGCTGATTAATTTTGTTATGAGTTATCCATTATCAACTGCAAACTGTATAGCATAAAGAGTTTATCTATAATTTAAGGTATGTGTTTTGGCTTGAATGAGATTCATGCTGCCTTTTTAAAACATTTATAAACAAGACACAGTCTCTACCAATTCTTAGTGTTAAGGTTAAGTTTGGGATCAGAGGCACAGCCAAAGGTTGGTAGTGGTCTTAGGGTTAACTTAAGTGGATACTACTATGCTAACTGTGATTAGGCAAGTTTAGGAGAGTATCATAGCTTACAATACTATGGCATAACAAAGGACCGCATCTGGTCAATTAAAATTCACCTTTCACCTCAATGTATCTGGGGTCTAGCTCGGCAGGGTCAGCATGATTTATTTCTTAATATTGAGTTCAAGGCATGCCTGCCACAGTTAACGAGATGATAGAATGGGGGAAAATGACTATTGACTGGCCCGGTGTATTGTTATTCTTGACATGACATTTTATTTTGCTGTAAAGCTACGTAATACCCTCATGAGTTTGTATGTAAGTTTACCTCTACTAGTCAGACTATTTAATTTGTTTCCCTCTACCAAAATGAGAAAGCACTCCAAGTTGGGGTCACTTTATGTTCGATTAACCAATTATCATGTATTGTATTCCTATCAAATATTAAAAGGGAACGTAGCTAACAGACCTAGTAATTTTTTAAAACCGTATCATGACGTTGATTAAATTACTTTCAATGCAAACATTTGAACCACAATCCAAAGGCAAAGAGAATCTCCATCCTTACCTTTCCTGCCTGAACAATTGAGAAGTTACTGGGTGTCGTTGGCTCTGCTTTTTTGCCCCATTTCTGGAAGATATTGAAAGCTGTTCTGGTCTGGGTTTTCTGTAGCTGTTGAAGACATCCTCTGCATAACATCTTGGTCACAGCACGTTTACAGTGAGGCGACAACAGCAGAACTGGCTTCAACATGTTGGCAGTCCCTGGTTTGGCTTGAGGAGCAAAAGAATACAAAGTTTTAATTACTGTTATTTTTTTTTTGACCATTTTTTATTGACCAAGAAAAATGTATAGACCTTTAGGTCTAGTCTAAGTCTAGAGATAGATTTGGATGATCTCAGTCATCACCCTAGCTTAGCTTCATCTGCATTCACTTCATTGAATCTGAAAATAATATGGCTCAACACTCCTGGTTGAGTGAAACGAGTTGGACTGAGTGTGCACATGAAATGTTTTTACTTTTAGGTTCCTTCTTTTTATTTAAACCACACATAAAATATGGAGAAATAAAGTAGACAGCACAGCACACACGTCACTAGATCTAGACCAAAAGATTCAGTCTGATATCAACTGTTTAATTGTTCCGCTGAGAAGTGAGATTACATCTGGCACCACCGCAATGGCCGCCTCTACAAATTATTTGGACTAGACTAGTCACTAGACTACATCATGTAGACCTAGGTAGATGACAGATCTAGGCCTAGAAGTCTAGAACCAAGGTCTAGATCTAGACCTAGATCTACATTATTATTTGTCTAGATCTAGACTAGTCTAGACTAGGGTAGCGCGCCCAGTATTCGGTCCATTCCCAGTATTCGGTCAGACAGCCGTTTCAACTGCTGTAACAATTTAAACAATAATTTATGAGCCATGAAACTTGCACAAATCAGGCAGCTGAACAACTTTTCTGAACTCTCAAAATTTAATCAAATTTAGGGCCCCGGAAAGATCTCCAACTTAGCTTGAAATTGGTCAGTGTCACACAACTTTCTGCACTTCCGCGTTCTGTTAGCACATGCGCTAACATGCATAGCCATATGTAGAAGTCTATTGTGAAACAACTAGGTGTGCTGTCGCAATGAATTTAGTATGTGTGTGAAGAGAATCACTTCCGTGTTCACTCCATCGCAGCGAATTTGCAAATGACGCACTTGCCGATGTGCAAGAGGTATTTATACGATATCCTTGCCATGCGGTATCGCTCGTCCAGTATTCGGTCAACGCATTGACATTCAGTGCTTCATCGTGCAATTGTGTGAAAATAGTGCGCAAATACGCTACGCTCCTTGGCAACGGAGATACCACGCACAAATCGTGTGACCGAATTCTGGGCAGAAAAATACTCCGTCTTCTTTCTGAAGTATTTTGCTTATCACTATTCAGTATTCTATATTTTAAGTGACTATAAAATCCTGTTAGAGGAATAAATTTATTTTCTTTTGATGGGTAGATTGCCAAATAAAAGAGGTAAGAATTCAAAATATTAGTGATTTCCCCGTAAGTGACCGAATACTGGGCACTCTACCTAGTAACCTAGACAGTATGGTGGGGAAAGTTGACAAATTTCAGTTTTATTTCCAGACGGTTATTTCTGTCTAGGTCTATAACAACACACTAACTCAAATCAGTCACGGTCACACTGCAGTCTGGTTATTATTGTAAAGTACATCAAGAATATACGAGCTAGGTTCTAGAGCTAGCTAGCCTAGGTCTAGATCTACTTGTCAGACCCAAATGCCGCAAATGCACATCCCGGGGTCCAACGGGTAAGACGCTCTCACCAACAGTGCAGTAAAACACACCGATCGATACCGTACCGGTACCGTACCGGTATCGTGATTCCGAGTCACGTCAGTCCGATCGTTTTCCAATAATTACACACTTAAATGATCGCAATACTTACCTGGAATAACGATAAGTGATAATTTCTCTTCTGTTTCCAAAGGTATTTATGGTACATTGAACATTAGACTATAAGATCATACCAGGAGTGGGGAAATTGCTAACTTACCTCAAATCATCCGATGAATTTAGGCCGTAGATCTAGAGCAGGCGTAGAACTTGGAAATGTATGGAACACCTTGCGTACCATTAACTTATTTGGGATTTACATATAAATAAAATAAAAAACTTATTTGGGATTTGAACGCTCTGGTTTGTAAAGTAAACTGAGCTCCTGATAAATTATATATCTCATCATTAAAAAAAAAAAAAAATCTCCTTGTGTAAAATCTCACCCTACCTACCCTACCCTAGTGAGCATTTTTTTTTTGGCCCTCGAAAATATGAAAAATCGCACCCTCCCCCCCCCCCCCCTTGAGCGCCAGAGGAGGGGGCCCATCTATAAAAAATTTTAAAAGGGTAAAATCAACGTGTTTCTACCGCAGTTGTAATGAAGTCAATTTAAACCATGTTATCTTTATTTGCCATGATCGGCTTGAGGACCACACAACGTAATGGAATATTAAATCATAACTTTGCAGACAATCATTTAGTGTGCTGATGTAGCTAGCTTAACGTGAAATAGCTAAGAAATATTTTTGAGTCTAACTTTGTGGGGCATATTAGGCTCAAATAACTTGTTAAAATTTACAATCTTGTGCATCCTTAACACGTGGAGCAAGTTTTCGTAAATATTGTAGTTATCATGATAACGGCAGCGCAGTAACAAATCTCATACGACATCCCGCCCCCCCCCCCCCCCCCACTCCGAGAACGGACGGACCCCATGCGTGTTACTAAAATGTCCGGTAAAGGGGTACTTTTCGTGCAACAAAGTCCGGCCCGAGAATTGTAAAAAAAGGGGTGTATTAACTTTTTTTTCCTCATCTCTTTGGACTCCTGACAAATTATTCCGAATTTAGGGGGGTATACATTGAGCATTTTTCAAGATTTAGGGGGGTCTCGAATGAAGGAAAAGCCCACGAAAGGGGGGTTCGGAAATGTTGGCAGTCCTCAGATAGGGGGTGCTTTCAAAAAGAGGGAACAAGCATATGCGTACCCTAATTAACACTGAGTGGGGGGGGGGCAGGTACGACAAACACCATTTGATTTATGTTTTTCAGTCATTATGAGTATATTTCATACTCATCTGAAGGAACTCTACTTATGAATTGTTGAGGTATAGCTCCTACTTGAGCTCAGGAAATTTAAATTTGATATATGTTTTTCTTTTACTTGATTAAGCCAGGGTGAGCGTAATCTGCTCTACCACGGCCTAGATAGGACGCTTCAGTGTCGTACAACATTAGGGCATTGTTAGCAGTAGCAGATAACACGATTTTTGTCCTTGTTTATCCCTTTACTATATTTTTTTTTTTATAGATGAGCATTTAACATTAATATTCATCACTTAAAACCTATTTAGAAACTTGAATATTTGATATGTAAATATATACAAAATCTCATTCTGTATAAATAGATCTCAGTTTTAAGATATTTCTTTTGTACGATTCATTATATTGTATGTTTATATACATAATTTGCACTCGAGACATTGCCAAAATACCATTTGCCAAATTTGAACAAGTTTTATTTTGTAACATATTTAAATGTAGTAACTATTATCGTACGGTAGGAGGAAGATTACTAACATAGATGCCATTGTAGTGTAAGTGCATGGAATGCTGCTCTGATTGATAACGTTGAAAGAGTCATATCAAAATTGGACTATGTAAACTATTGGTTTGAACTACAATTAGTTTTATGTACCAATTATGCTGCACAAATGGGCAGAGTTAGGATTATGTTAGGGTTGGGGTGGAGCTCAATGTAGAAAAAAAGGTACGTTTCTTGATAGAGATTTTCCACTCATAAAACAGGTCCGACAAGCCCCCCCCCCCCCCAAGTGAAATTAAAAAAAAAAATCATTAACGAGCATGGGGCGTGTTATTACGGTTTGTTGGTGCTTTTGTCTGTCTGGAGTCGGAAGGGTAAACTTCTGTGCCATTTTGGGATTTGAAGGAAGGATGTGCACTTTAGCATCAAAGAAGCGAAAATACACCAATTTGGTGTAACTACCATTGTACACAGCAAATGGTGCATGCCGCCATAAGAATGTGTATATTGTTGGAGATATACGATTAAATTTTGCACGTTTGGATATTACACAGGCAGTATTCCAGGAGGTTCATTTAGTAGAGGCATTAGTGGCCCTCAAATAGTAGACCTGTCCAGTACAAAGTTTATAACAGACTTTAGAGCTGAAAAATAATCATATTGATGAATTAGGGTATATTTATTTGTACATTCTTGGATAAATGAAATAAAAGTCTAGATAAAAACCTTGTGCCTATTTTGTGTTTGCTTGTGTTTAGCCATGTGATCTTGTTTTGTATTGTTGACACGTTTAAAAATATTTATTTAACCATTTTCCTGTTAAACATTCAAGAAAATTCTGGAACATTTAGATATTTTTAAGGTCAATTACACTGGTTATGTTAGATATGAACAGAAAGAGTGTTGATTAATGAATGGCAAGAAGAGGGGATAGAGAGAGAGAGAGAAAAGAAAGAAAGAAATCAACAAAGGAGTAAATATATAAAAATTGTCAATTTTTGAATTTCAGTCCTAGTAAAAACGTGTTTCTTCTTCTTCTTCTTCTTCTTCTTCTTCTTCTTTTTCTTCTCCAGGATAATCTGCCTCCTTCACTGCTGAAGATTCTTGCAGATGTGTAAGTGCATGTGTGCATGTCGGACACGGAGATGCCTACAAAATGTAGGTGTGCAGGTGAAAGGTGTATAAACAGTAACCGGTAAAAATGTTGCCGGAATTATGTTGCCGAAATTATGGTTATTATGATTGTGTAATAAATTCTAGTGTGCTTTAAATGAAGGCCTAGTGATGTTTTTCAAATTCCTTCTCTTACAAGTTACAAAGTATCCGGTTAAAGTGAAGTAGAGTAACCAGTCCTCCCAATATTGCCCGCATATTTCAGGTGCATTGCTGACTTACAGACCTGTATTTATCAAAGTGATTTGATTTCGTGCCTAAATAGATTAAAGGATATCATGCAAAATAATCAGTTTGAAAATATTTTATGATATCTAGAGTTATTTAACTTCTCATGTTGTAGAAATTACATTTAAATGTTTGACCTGCATGCGTTTAAAAAAAAATTCATGCATTGTGCTGCACCTGACTTATTAAACTTTTGCTGCGCGCGCATCCTTACCATTGTTGACGTAGAGGCAAGAGCGCATCGTGATTAACAATGCGCATGCGCGTATATCTGGTAACCACTAGCACTGCCCATACATTTATGACAATCTAATTTCATATCTCTTGCGCACATAGCTTTCGGAGAGTTATTGAGCGATTTTCGCAAATTTTTTCGTAACCTATTGGCAATTTTCAAAATGGGCTCTGCTAAATCCAGACCCCGATCTTTGTCTTTCGAGGAGGAAGTTGAAGATCATTCTGAGACCATTGAGACCTGCTGTTGTGCAAGAATCAGAAAAATGTTCTCCAAGAGCAAGAGGGTAAGGGCCCGGATAAGGGCAGATAATCTTTTCAGAGCCCCACTTGTTAGTTTTATTCACAATCTGCAGTGGCGTATCCAGCATAAGAAGGGGCCGGCTTATGAAGGTCCAGAAAAAAGTAGATAAGCCCGTTCACCATTTGCCCCATGTGAATCGAAGATTTTATTCATATTTAGACACCACTTTTAATTGATATGCCATGTCCCCCCCCCCCCCCCCACTCAGTGTTATTTAGGGTACGAGTACGCATGTTCCATCCTTTTGAAAACACCCCCTAAGTCTGGTGTGTTAAGTCAATACGGGCCGATTTTGTGTGTGTTACGAGCCGGACTTTGCTGGGTGAAAAGTACCCCTTTACCTGACATTTTGGGAACATGAATGCGGTCCCTCCGTTCCCGGAGTGGATGGGGGGAGGGGGGGGGGGGGGACGGGGCGGGACCAGTACTTCGCGAAAGGTGTATTCAATTCATGGGTTGAATTCAATCTGTAACTAGTTGACAGTCGAAGAAAATACACATTTAACAGAAAAATAATGCGACTGGCGATACATAGTATATATATATTTATTCAAAACTTGTTGGAAGTTTAGAGAATGAAATTTCAGTTAGATATAGCCTATTAATTTATTATAGTCTTATAGACATATAGTTTGTCGTAAATAACATTATTTAGTGAATTTAAACCAGATTAATTTGAGAGGTAGCTATTACTTAAATTGAGCTTCATTATGGCAAGCTTTTGGGCTTTCACAAGATTTTTAGGATCAGGATTCGACCAAGCGATAATGCAAAATGAATTGTATGAAATTCAAAAGGATAATTCCAACAATTTAAAAATAATCAAAGTACTTTCAATCTACAATTTATTTAGCTACTGTATTATAATTGAACGTAGTGGGGATGAACAGTGTTGTCAAGTGTTCTTTACATGTACAGGATAGACCCATTTCTACAGCACAAAATACTCAGTAAGCTAAATCCGTATAGCAAGCTTTAAATTGAATTGAATCGAATTGATAACAATTCAAAGCCACAGCTATAAGCTGACGCACCTTGAACTTACAAATCAAACTGCAACATTAATTTTTAACATACATCCAAATGGTACAATTTAAAATACCAAAATTGAGACATGCAGTAATTAAATTGATATGATAAAAGGAATAAAAAGAAAAAAAGAAGAAGAGAAAAAAGAAAAATAGGGTCGGAGGAGATAACAAAACATAAAGAAAAAGAAAAGAAAGCAAGACTACGAAAATATGGTTGACAGTAAAAAAAAGCGTCTACAATTAACGTTTAAAAATCCAGTAATAAAATTGAGATTATAATTAGAAATTCAGTATTTAAACTGTTTCTGACCAGTTTTGTTAATAACTTGTTTATTAATTGCAATAGCTTTAATAAAATATTTACGTAGTATACGTAGTATACGTAAACCTATATACGTAGTATATAGAGACAGGCTGCTATATATAATTATAAATAAACATATTGTTAAGAATATATTATTCTTCTATGCAAGTATTTTAGATTGATATGATATTAAAAACTTGGTTGACTGTAACAAAAAAGTTAAGAAGAGCGTACAGCATAAGAGTTTATACTTTCAGGTTCAGTAAAAAAAAAAAAAAGTTCAGTAAAAAAAAAAAAAATTCTTGGCAAGGTAATAGATATACATTTTAAGCTCTGAAAATATTTTAGATCATGGTTTGAACAAGCACACAGAGACCAAAAATAAATACAATCTTTAAAGCTGATTCCATCAATTAAGAGGAATCGAACTATAGCTCTAATTCAAAATAGATATATCATGCTGCTATATGCAATATCATATAATATATTTGTTTATGGTAAACTATAACAGCCAAAGTCGATGGCATTGCAAGTGATGGAGGTCGATATGGACAGTGATGACGACAACGATGACGTCGTCCTTGTTAACGACTCCAGCAATTCAACACCTGCTACTTCGATCCACTCAGCCACTAGCGTCGAGCCATGGGCACTTCAGACATCTTGTTCTGCCCCTGCTGTACTTGGTCAGGATTGCCACCAGTCCTTGATCCATTCTTCGAGGATGGTCTATGCAGGGGCGTCGCTAGACCTTTTTCAGTGGGGGGTGTAGGGGCCAACGATTATCGACAAAACTAGCCACCAATTACCGACAAAATTAAATGTCCAATATTTACAAATTCAACCCTATAAACCTAGGGCCGAAGACTAATTTTTTTTCCCATGGACTATCTATAGTACTTACATAATTATGCGCAAAATGGTCATTTTCCTCGACGACATAAATATACAAATTATTTCTTCAAATTAGTCTGCATCATAGCTATATATTTTAATGCAGGCGCGGAGCTAGGATCTTATTTTAGGGAGGGGCGGTAGTGAGCAAGAGAATCACTTAAAAGCGCGCTTATTAGGGGGGATGTGGTGGATGGGCTTACCGCGCGAAGCGCAGAAGCTTAGACGTTCCCTTAAATTATTAGGAAAAAAAGACGATTAATTGTACCGTTTTCGACTGTTAATCCTTGGCTGAATGAATTTCCCCCCCCCCCTCTCCTGCGCGAAGCGCGAAAGCTTTGACGTTTCATTAAATTATTAGAGAAAGAAGACGATTCGTCGTACCGTTTTCGACTCTTAATAAGCCCTATTCATCTGAATTCAGTTTCCCCTCGCGCGCGAAGCGCGAAAGCTTTGACGTTTCCTCATATTATTAGAGAAAGACCACGATTCGTTGTACCGTTCTCGACTCATCTAAATGAAGTTTTCCCCTTCCGCGCAAAGCACGGAATTTTTGGAGTTTTATCACAATATAGAGAAAGAAGACGATTCGTCGTACCGTTTTCGAATCAAGCCCTATTCATCTGCATTCAGTTCCCCCTCTCGCGCGAAGCGCAAAATATTTGACGTTTCCTCAAATTATTAGAGAAAGGAAGACGATTCCTCGTACCGTTTTCGAATCTTATTAAGCCCTATTCATCTGAATTCAGTTTCCCCCTCTCGCGCGAAGCGCGGAAGCTTTGACGTTTCATCACAATATAGAGAAAGGAAGACGATTCCTTGTACCGTTTTCGAATCTTATTAAGCCCTATTTATCTGAATTCAGTTTTCCCATCTCGCGCGAAGCTCGAAAGCTTTGACGTTTCCTCAAATTATTAGAGAAAGAACACGATTCGTTGGACCGTTTTCGACTTTAATGAGCCCTATTTGTCTGAATTCAGTTTCCCATTCTCGCGGGAAGCGCGGAAGCTTAGACGTTCCCTTAAATTATTAGGAAAAAGAAGACGATTTGCGGTACCGTTCTTGACTGTTTATCCTTGTCTGAATTTAGTTTCTTCTCCTCCCGCGCAAAGCGCGGAAGCTTTGACGTTTCCTTAAATTATTAGAGAAGGAAGACGATTCGTTGTACCGTTCTCGACTCGTCTAAATGAAGTTTCCCCTTCCGCGCGAAGCGTGGAATTTTTAGCGTTTCATCACAATATAAAGAAAGGAAGACGATTCGTCGTACCGTTGTTGACTCTTAAACCTTGTTTGAATTTAGTTTCCCTGAAAATGTTAAACCTCTGATTTCTTTAGCTGATATTATAGGAAAGTGAAACTTCGAGAAAATACAAGTATTGTAGTTGTATGCACTCTCGAAGTCGTCACAGCGGATAAGAAGTCACAGTTCGTAGGGAAAAAAACTTGTCGGCCGACCGACAATATACATCTCACCGACTTCAAACTTCTGCATTGAGATATTACACGAGGATCGAGCAAGAATACCGACACTGCTGACCCGACACAGCAACATATTTACCCGTGTCTTTCTTGCTCCCTCGACGAGACGACTCCACCCAACAACCCCCTTCTCTCTTTTACTCCCACTCCTCCTCTCTCAGACTCTTACCTCCCCTCTCTCTCCTCTCTTTCATCCTTTCTTTTCCTTTCTTCCCTTTCCTCCCTC
The DNA here is from genome assembly GCF_000002235.5 of Strongylocentrotus purpuratus. Lineage (NCBI taxonomy): Eukaryota > Metazoa > Echinodermata > Echinoidea > Camarodonta > Strongylocentrotidae > Strongylocentrotus > Strongylocentrotus purpuratus. The sequence continues at coordinate 32,916,433 of NW_022145612.1, read as the reverse complement.
TTTTTCTTTTTTCTCTTTCTTTCTTCACTTTTCTTTCCTTTCTTTTCCTTTCTTTCCTTTCTTTTCCTTTCTTTGTTTTCTTTTCCTTTTCTTTTTTTTCTTTTCTTTCCCTTTCCCTCTCTTTTTTTCCCTCCCCCTTTTCTTTTTTCCCCCGACGGCAGCGCAATTTTACCGACAATATCCTGACATGTGGAGGGGTGTCGCAGCCCCACACCCCCCTTTGGCGACGCCCCTGGGTCTATGACGAGCTACCCTCTACGTCCTATCCGAAGGACGTGAGGGTTTCCTCTCAGTACTTCCTGTCCTATCGTAAGTTGCGAGGTCGTTATCTTTGCAAGTCTCCAAAGTAATGTATCTTTGAAGGTTTCTTGTTTTGTTTTGATTTTGTTTTTGTTAAAACAACACTCTATTCATTGTTAATTGGTTGTCATACAAGTAGCCTTGTTTCTGCACGAAACGGGAAGAAAAAAACCCCAAGGCATTGACCATGTGTGTCAGGAATATTATTATTATTAGGTATTTTTATCATACCTTCAGATAGTCAATGATTTCATTTTTTTAAATCAGGTTGCCCTGAGAAACAGTCAGAATCTACATCTTATCTCTTGGCCGTCATCATCAACATCTGCTCAAGCGTTTCTCCGTTCATCAACGACACCATGAAGGTGGAGAAAGAGAAAGAAGATGAGGAAGAGGAGCAGGAGGAGGAAGAGGAGGAAGGGGAAGGGGAGAGGAGGAGGAAGATGAGGAGTAGGATGAAGGGGAGGAGGAGGAGGAAGGGGAGGAGGAGGAGGAGGAGGAGGAGGAGGAAGGGGAGGAGGAGGAGGAGGAGGAGGAAGGGGAGGAGGAGGAGGAGGAAGGGGAGGAGGAGGAAGGGGAGGAGGAGGAGGAGGACGAAGGGGAGGAGGAGGAGGAGGAAGAGGAGGAGGAAAAAGAGGAGGAGAAAAGGGAGGAGGAGGAGAGGAGGAGGAGGAAAGGAGGAAGAAAAAGAGGAGGAGGAGGAGAGGAGGAGGAGAAAGACGTGGAGGAGGAATAAGAAGAGGAGGAAAAGGAAGAGGAGGAGGAGGAGTAGAGGAGGAGGAGAGGAGGCGGAGAGGAGGAGGTGGACGAAGAGGAGGAGGAAGAGGAGGAAGAGGAAGAGGAGGAGGAGAGGAGGAGGAGGAGGTGGAGGAGGAGGAGGAGGAGGAGGAGGAATTCTATTACTTGCATACGCGTGTATCCAACGACTGCTCCATGCTCGTCGACGCCCATCTCTTCCATATAAACTCCTCCTCGTCGATCCTCTCCCTCCTCTTCGTCCACCTCCTCCTCTCCTCCTCCTCCTCCTCTTCCTCTTCCTCCTCTTCTTCTTCCACCTCTTCCTCCTTCTCCTCCACGTCTTCTTCCTCCTCTTCTTCCTTCTCCTCCTCCTCCTCCTCCCCTTCCTCCTCCTCCTCTTCTTCCTCCTCTTCCTCCTCCTACTCTTCTTCTTTTTCTTCCTCCCTTTCCTCCTCCTCATCTTCTTCCTCCTCCTTCTCTTCTTCCTCCTCTCCTCTTCTCCCTCCTCTTCCCCCTTCTCCTCCTTTTTGGTGTTGTAGATGAACAGAGAGACGCTTTAGAAGATGTTGATGATGACGGCCCAGAGATAAGATGTAGATTCTTACTGTCTCTCGGAAATCAGGAATCCTCAAGAGTACTTTTTCAACTATGGACAAAAGGGACTCACACAGTTATACAGAGCTTCCCAGAAAAAACGAAACCGAGAATTATCGATGTTTTATCATAACTTAAAACACATTTATGATTAATAAATGACACATATTTGGAAAGCTTAGATCCACCTCTTTCATTATTTTGATGCAACTCATTATGATGCATATTTCACGCATGAGTGATTAAAATCAATTTGAAGAGAGGGAACCAAAAAGTCGTTTGGCGGGCGGTATCTGAATTTTTAGCAAACAAATTCGTTTTCACTGGCTGCCTGCCGTAGCAAAAAGCAGAATTGACAAAAGACTTAACTCCGTTTCGTTGACAATCAGCCATGCATGTCTTTCGTATACGGCTGATTGTCAACGAAACGGAGTTAAGTCTTTTGTTAATTTCGTCTGTTGATACGGCAGGCAGCAGTGAAAACGAATTCGTTTAATCAATGCAAGCACTACTTTAAACAAACAGAACTTTCTTATACCTAGATCATTTTTCCTGAATGAGGTGCCATATGAAAGGGCAGAAACTCAACTTTCTAGAAAATAAATGTGACTTTCTCTTTGAAATTCAGATACCGCCCGCCAAACGACTTTTCGGTTTCCTCTCTTCAAATTGATTTTAATCACTCATGCGTGAAATATGCATTATTATGAGTTACATCAAATGAAAGAGGAGGATCTAAGCTTTCCAAATATGTGTCATTTATCAATTATAATTGTGATTAAGTTATGATAAAACATCCATAATTATCGGTTTCGTTTTATTATGAGACCGGCATTAGAATACTGCTCTCACCCTTTTAAGAAGAAACATATTCTCAAAGTGGAATAAGTTCAACGTCGTGCAACTAAACCCCTTCAACCTCTCAGAAGTATTCATTACAAGTTACGGCTAGAGCAACTAAATTTGCCTCCATTATCATCAGGCACGTAGCCACGGAGGGGGGGGGGCACGTGCCCACCCCCCAAAAAAAATCCAAGATCGGTTGAACTTTTTTAGACCCCTTTTTTTTACCTCGATCGATTACATGTAGGTGCCCCCAAACATCAAACTCTGGCTACGTGCCTGATTATCATATAGACGTCATAGAAGCGACATGCTACAGGTCTATAAGATAATGCATCGAATCGACGACCTCCAGTCAACTAATTTCTTTCATCGTACCACTGTCGCAGTAACAAGAGGTCACCAGTTCAAACTACAAAAGAAACACGTAAAATCTAAATTGAGGCAGAGCTCTTTTTCACAGAGAGTAGTAAACGAATGGAATGGTCTCCCATCATATGTAGCAGAAAGTCATCACTCAATTCTTTAAAATCAAATCTTGATAAGTACTGGTCACTGACGAAGGACAGGTTTAATCCTGATGAACTATTCAACTGTCCATTTTCATCCGTATTCCGTGACTGCGCAACGCCAAATTCAAGAGTAACACACTAGCGGACACCGAGGGCCAAATAGGTTTTGTATAACTTTATGCCTACTTCCAAGGTATGAGGTATGATATACGCTTCTATATATAGCCTACTACAAGTCCGGGTATATATTTCATACTTGGAAAAGGTCATATGATTGCGTTTTTATTTTTCCGCCCATCGACCACAACTCATGTGCGTGCTCCTGCTATACGGCTGTAACATTATATTACACACACAGGTAGTGGGAAATAGTACCGTGTTGAGCTTCAAATACGAGATACCAGCGCAGTGGAGGTGCTACTGTAAGTGTAATACTCTTGGGCGAAAACCGTATTGGCAGGCAAAGATGTTTAGAATTCCACTATCTCTCCCTACTCTGGTAGGAATTATATTAAATGTTATTTTGCTTAAATCTGAACCAAGCTCTGGAGTACTGACATGCACTAGCCCCTGTCAACAAGCGGTAAGTTTACATTCTCTACATAATTATTTTGTTTAAAGTTCTACACTCGACTACTTAATGCATAAACAGTGCAAGCATAGAATGTTATGGTGCGAAAAAATATACTTTGATATGTTAGCTTCCAAGTCGTGACATATATCGTCCGAAAATCTGCTGATAAGTTGATAGACCACATTTGATAGTTTTTATGGTATAGGGATATTATAATGTACTTTATATACCTCACTTAAGAAATCCAGCCATCTGATTGGTCGAATTGCATTCATAAACTTCAACTGTTCCTGTAAAATTCTCGGTAACCATGCATAAAACATTTCAATATTTTTAATAACCATGGTTATTAAAAAAAGTTGGTCAGCCTCCATGGTTACCCCATAGGTTTACATGTTAAAAAATGGTTTGAGGGATGGAGGATGCCGTATGTGTGCGAAGGATTGGTCGGTAATTTCAATACAATTGAATCTCGATCGATCTTACCGACAATTTTATCTTGCATTGTTGACATGAAGACGAAAATAAACTTCCAAAAACAAAAAAAACAACATCTGCCGATAGATCTTGATCTAAGTTCGTGCCAATATGCATTGCAAAAGTAAAAGAAGAGTCCGTATATGGAGCTTTTGCGAAGCATTCATCACACGCGAAGCCGGTTTCAATCCATTTTAATGTATATATTGGAGAAAACTGCCAAGCATGTTAACGGCGGGCCAAAGCCGAGTGGTCTAAGCGTTGGTTTTCGATACACCTCTTGTTGCACGCAAGAGTTCGAATCCCGTCTTCGACAAAAATGATAATTATTTTTAATTTTTCATTTTTTAGTCTATTTTTTTTCGGCATATAAAAGTATTAATGACTGCTTTAATATTCGAGAAATAGTTGTTTTCATACGCTCTCGGGAAGGTTACAATTGGGCTATTCCCCTCGGCAAGCCTCGGGGAATAGCACAATTCTAACCTTCCCTTGAGCGTAATAAAACAACTATTTCTCTCAAAGCAGTCATTAATACTATAATATTGTGAAATAATCTGAGTGGATAATATTATACAACTCTCTTGTCCAACCGAAGTGCTAAGTGGCTGGTTATATTAGAGCAATTGTATTAATACTATTATGCAATGGCCAACTCTTGATCGAATACAGGCCTACATTTTACACTATACAGAAAAGTGAAGAGAACATGAGAGAGTGTGTGTATATTAGTTTTATTTTATTTTTAATGTAATATAAGTGACCTGCATGGGTTGACTTCAAAAGCTTTTTTGATGATGTTTTAGGTCAAGATTAACTTGAATATTGAAATAGTCACGTTTTATTAGTATTGACCCTAATTAAGTTGTTCTATCAATGAAATGATATATGATTGAACTTGATCTAGATTTCTCTCCTCATTCCAGAATCGTTTTGAAGGGTAAGGTGTAATTTTTATGGAACAGTTTCAAATACACTGTTGATGAAAGTGAAAGTGAAAGAGAAAGATAATGTTTACAAAGGTCATACCCCTGTGCCACAACTTGATTTTAGAAATAGTCTAAATAAGGTAGGCCCTAATCACGCTCTCTTACAGCATTCGTTAGGGTTGATGTAAACAAATCACAGAATTATATTACTGAAAGATTCATCAAATGGGCAAAGAATAAGATAAACATTTTTGAATATTGAAATAACAATTGATAGATTGAGATCTACCACTTCTTTTATACCCAATTCACTCTAAATGTTCCTTTTTCTGAATCCTCAATTATTCCTAGTTTGATAATATATGTTTCTTTCCAGTGATAATAAAGACAATGTTAAGCCCCTTCTACATAATATCCATATTTTATTGCACTTGCCGTAGGCTATCCCCTTAAAGTTATCATCATTATGAGGCCTATTTATTTTGTTGCTGTTGTCATTTTGTTATATAAAATTACAGTAACAAAAATTGTCAGAACCCAAAATGCTCTTTGGATGAAATGATGATCCTTTAGTTTATACTCATTCAGATTAATTTGAATACCATGAAGCACATATCCTCCTTGATCCAGCTACTTCTTTCTGTTTTTGTTTTGTGGAGCTTCTCTCAGTAAAGAAATGGGTAAAAATGAAACTGTGAACTCAAACTTTCTTGTTTGCAGACAACTGAAGTAAGATTTATGCCTTGATCTGCCACCAAAGATGGTGCCAGAGGCAGTATGTTTATGACTGGTCTATCCCATTATATTGTCACATAGTTCACAAACCATTTTAATATTGTTAAGCTCATACCAGTATGTATCCCCCAGGCAGATGAACTCAGAAGATTGTGGGTCAGCATGTTAAAGGTCAAAATGTTGCTGTGTCAATTTACAGAGAGATCTTCAACATTCATGTTACAGAGATCTTTCGGTTTGTACTCTCTAGTCTGGTTCTTAGGGAATTCACTGAAGTGCGAGGGTGTATGTCACATCTTATTGACTATGTGATTAATTGTCAACTTTCTCCTCAGTATTCACTATAGCAGTGCTAGGATTTTTTTATTTTTTTTTAGGGGGGGGGGGAAGGATGTTGACTTCAATTGACACCCTCTTCTGATGATCGATGGGGGTCCAATACAAAACAAACAAAAACTATGACAAGCAAAAGAAAATTAGGGTCCAGATCCCATCACCATTTTCTCTTGGTATTGAAAAGATAGGGACTGTCACAGTTGTATTTAATCTTTACCCAGGCTCACTTTAAAACATTATCTTGAAAGTGGGAAAACTTTGTTCTGCCTATAGATGCAAGGCAAAGTGCTGGATGATATTCGAACTTCAGGGATAGAATCAAGTGGGGCGTGAAGTTCAAACCATGAAACAATGTGCATCACGAAGGAAATCATATCATCAGGTTTCAAGATAATAATATCAACGGTCAAAGTTCAGTGAAGTTATATTACACAAAAACTATACCAGTAAGCGAACATGAAACATTGATCTGAAATGTCTCATGATATAGATCACATGAATGCCAATGATGAATATATACATGTAGGCCTATATAATATGGGAGCAATGAGCACTTAAGCTCTAAACTTACAAAGAGGTCTTTTTTTTGGATAAACAATGAAATGTAAAGACCTACTTTTAGCAGTCTACTACATTTCAATTGGTAGGTAAATCTTAAAAAGGTCTTAACCGTAAGAATAAAGTATTTTGTTTTACATCGACATGAGTAGTGGTGCAATGATTACTAACAGTGAGAAAGTTGGTTCAAAGAAGGAACATCTCTCAGTGAAGCAGACACATTTATAAAGTTTACTATTTGCAGCAATAGCCAGGAAATATCATAGGTTCTTTAAAAAAAAAGTAAATTTATCCACATGAGGAAGTGCCCTTTGAAAAGATTTTGTTTCAAATAAGACCTTTCCAACCATGATGACGAATATGAGGAAGGAAGCAAGGAATAGTCGTTACACACCTATTTTAAGAATTATTCAACATTGGCTTTTCTCTCTAGACTCGGCAAACTGTTAAATTTATGATGTCCCTGTACATGAAACTGAATCATATTGACTTTTTATTGTACTGGGAAAACAATTTTTGTACAATTAATGTACACACAGCCTACAATTATAGTCTTGATTAGCTCAACTTTAAGCAAATCAACGGCTGCCTGTCGGAAGGTTGTATATGCAATGTATCGTAAACGGCAGTACATTTATCCATATGAGGAAGTGCCCTTTGAAAAGATTTTGTTTCAAATAAAACCTTTCTAACCGAATCATGATGACGACTATGAGGAAGGAAGCTAGGGATCAAGTCGTACAACACTCATATCAAGGTTTATTAAACTTTGGTTTTTCTCTCTAGACTTGGCAAACTGTTAAAATTGTGATAACCTTGTACATTATTAAGACTTAATCGTATGTGATAACTTTTTATTGTATTGGGAAACAATTTGTGTAGACTTTTTACGGGTAGCCGGCAAAATGACAACAAGGAGCTCCTGGATAATCATCAAGAGATCTAAAGAAATATCAGATTTCTTCTTACAATCAGCAGGGGCAGATCTGAAACCTTTAGGGTGGGGGGGGGGGGGGGGTTACGATAACCGAGGAGACTGACCAGCAAGCAAAGAAAAAAGTGCTCATAAGAATTATTGAGTGTTCATTTACACAAAAAAACTATCTAGGACAAAAATGGGTCGCGACCCCATGACCCCCCCGGATCTATCCATGATTCAGGTTACATGTATTTGAAAAAAAGTTGTGAATTGATATTTAGGGTACTTGGTCTTGAAACGGGGCCCAACACTAACAGAAGTCCAGTGCATAATTTTGTTTTCATTGTCAAAGATATTCATAACATATGTATGTGATTGTAATTTTGACAGATTTCAATATTAGGTGATTTATATAGCTATTGAAGTTGCCTTAGGTTGATTTTTTATAAAGGCTTTGCGATTGTTAATGTTTATAGACAAGCTATTCAAAAAAAGTGTATGTCATTGTTATTTTGACAAATTACAGCAGGTTATTTATAAAGCTTTTGAAGTTGCTTTAGGTTGATTTCTTTATAAGGCTTTCCGATTGTTCATGTTTATAGATAGGATCAGCCATTGATGAATGGCTTGAGGTTCATGGATGTTGCTCTATACCTGGGAGGGCACTTGAAGAAGAAATTCAGGAAATTTTCTGAAACCAATTAGTTATGAAAGTGACCCAAATTCTCCTGAGAGTTTAAAGGGGCTCTCACCCTGAAAATGATATGAATTCACGCCCTTCTGACTTTCATCAGATGATTATATCTTAGTAAGATTTTAGATTTATACAGAAGATGCTCCAAGTTAACCTGAATGAACAATAAGTTTCCTGATGTGTAATTTAATCATTACATTTCCTCTCTTACAGGATGCAACTGGAGCTTCAGGTATACCTTTACCACCATGTGTAATAAGTACTACAAGTAAGTCAATCTAAATATTAACTTCAAAAGTATATATACATGATATCTTATCAATTTTCAACAAAACTGAACTGGAGAAGAATTAGGAAGGATTCACAATAAATTTAAGAAAATGAAAACTTGGATGAGAACTTGAAACTTTTAGATTAATCTTTGTATGTTTTGCCACATTTGCCATTGCCTAGAGCAAAATACTTGCTGGCATGCCACAATCTTGGATCAGCTAAGTACTTGATTAAAATGGTCCCATTGTGCTTAATCTGTACAGTGCTTGATATATAGTTACCTGTTTGATTGTTGGCTTAATGATTATTTTTTTTAACTTGATGTTTAGAAGTAATACCAATCATTTGACAGAGTTTGTCAATAGATCTTTTTTTTAAATGGTGGCAGAAAGGATCCTTTTGTTTTGTGTATTTAGAGGTTAGAATTTTTGCTGTGTGTCTTAAATTATTTCTTCGCACGCATTGTGTATCCTTTGCCGCTGCCACCAATTCCTCTACCAGCTCTCTTTCTCTCTCTCTCTCTCTCTCTCTCTCTCTCTCTCTCTTTTTTGTCTCCCCCTCCCTCTTTTATATCTGTTATTCTTATCACAATATTTTTTTTCTTTCACATTAAATTTTGTATGCATAGTCTATAATTTGAATAGGACATCCTTGTGTTTAACAGAATCTTATTATTTTACAATTTGGACACTTTTACTTTCAGAAATAATAGTGATTTGTTTTTGCAATCATTTAATGATATTTCAGGCTTGTGAAAATAGCAATTGCTGCTTTTTAATGAAAAATAGTGCGCAGAATTTTCTGAGGGCTTTGATGCATTTGTACTTTGCTTTCGAAGGGGAAATCCCTAGGATCCATATTATATTGAGGAGAGATAATAAATCCAGTTAAGCTTTTTGTATGCTGGTAGCAACTTAAATTAGATAAAGTACAAGGAATAAAATGTAATTACAAGCTTAGGGTTCAAGTTGTCACAAAATAAAAGAACCTATGCAGATTTGATACCAATTATCTAAAGAAAACAAATATGGGGAAAGCCATCTTAAACACTTAACCTGAATATTATCAAATGACCATTTATCTTCTTTTTTTTTTGGTCTTGTTTTCTTTTGTTTTGTTTTCTTTTGGATAAGAAAATGAGAATCGATGGGGGCATAGAGTGAGTCCAGCCATTGAGGGGGAACTGGCATAATTGCGAAGGGGGGAGGGGGGACACTGACCTTATTGGTGAAAATTAAATTGGGGGTAGAGGAGATCCAGATTTATTCTTCTTATCAATTTCCTTTCTCTATTTTCTCATTTTGTTCCTCATTATTTGATTGGGGCATTCGCCTCCCTGTAGCATTCTTGCAGAGACAGCTAGCTTTGTTAATTGATGAAATATATAAATATATGTTATTACTTTGATTAGGAAGTTGTGAAACCGATGGCACTGTACCTGTCAATCAGGCACCTGGACCTCCTCTCCAGGTTGGCTTAGACTCCTACTCCTACATAGCAACAGATGGAAATATATACCTTGATCTAGCCCCTCGCTGGAAGGCTTCGACAGGTAAATGCTACAGATCACTGTCCACTTGCATATTTAAGGGGCATAGCCAGCACTTACCCCCTTGAAACCTAAGTGGCTTAGTTTTAATACCCAAGTCCAAATTTGAGGTGATGGAATTAGTTTTCCTTGTCAACATATTTTAGGATGTTGTGCTCCCTCGACATAACTAAATAAAGCCCATTAATTATGTAGTGTAGTAAGCACGTATACAGCAATACAACATTTCAGCCCATTTGAATGTTATTTGAATTGTGTAAACCCCAAAAATCCACTAAAAAGCCATGGCAGAGGGAGTACCCCCTCGTTATGTAAAATATGGCAAGTAAAGCTGTTTTTCCATGAAAATTTCCATGAAATAGAGTATAACATTATGATTGTAGTACTAATGGAAACCACATACACGTACCAATTTTGTTTGAATAAAATGGATGTATACTAATCAGGAAACTCATGGCTGTTATTTATCCAGATCGCATCAGCCTTTTGACTGGATATGAAGTTAAGGTCATGTGTCACCGAAGTATTTGTGCAGCGCAATACTTCTGTGTCACAATTTCATTCAACAGAACATTGACGGTTCATGATGCTCAGGTAAGTCACATTGTTTCATTTATTTTCTATTGCATATTGTTTTAAGCCTTTTAAGATATTTGTGAATTGGGATTTAACACCCATTAGACTTTTCATGTATCATTTTACCAGGTAGCAGTTATCAAATCTAAGAAAACATATTTGAAGAACAATTTATATGAAGTCTTTCAAATGAGCATGTTCAAACAAGAAAAATTTAAGATAATATTTAATAATATGTTAATCAAAGCTTCCACATTGTAGGATTGCTTTTGATATGCTCTAACCCTGCAATAAGTAACGCAGGGAGAATATTAGACTACCCAAGTATAATTATCATACAATATAGTTAGGTTTCAAGGGTACAATCGGTCACCTAATATGTTAATTTTATCCTGCTTGTACATGTATGTTTAAAATCAACCAATCCCTCCGTGCAACAACAAAAATAAATGTATTATCTGGATTAACAGTAACAGGAGTATGAAGAACTTAAAAAATAATGTAAAGCCAAATGCACATAACTTAGTTAGGACTAAATTGGGCTCCTTGTGTGCGTTTGTATGTACAGATGCTTGGAGTAGTTTATCTGCAAGTTATTTTATTATTTTACATTTTTTACAAAAGTATTGTAAACTTGCATTTCTATCTTTACAGAAATATTATTAAAAAGCTGATATTTTGACTATTTACAAGCATTCAAAATAAAATATCTTTTTGTGACTTTAAATAGGCAATTGGTTCTTGTTTATCTTTAATATCAGTCCGATTTCTCAGTGACTTGCCAGAATGGAGATTTTGTACAACCTGACATGGATTACGTCACCATTATCCGTAGCCTACCAAACAACGATGATAATTCAAATGAAGGAAGATTTCTTACCAAACTCCCAAGTAAGTGGCAGTGAAAAAATAAAATGGAAGTAGTAACAAGTGATGAAAATTGACTGTAAGAAAAATCTCAAAGAACTGTAGAAAGTTGTAGAAGCTCCAATTTTGTTAAGGAATATATATTGTTATCCTGAGGAAATGTAGATATATCAAATCCAAAAGAACTCATTTGAAGAAGAATCAATTTCAACCTGCCTGGCAGATTTTGTTGTTTTCGGTATCATTGTCATTATTTTCATATTCATCTACATGAGCAATCAGTTTCTCGAATGATTCCCCAAGGGGCAGTGAAGCTACTCTCCTGTTGTAGATATTTACCTTCTGTTTTATTATATTTTTTGTGCAGAGTGTGGACAGGAATCAAATTTAACTGTATGCAACGTTGGTAAGTTTATTACTTTAATATACATGTGACACCTTTGCCCTATTTAATGTTTTTTAATGTTAGCTCTCAGTTCTGATCTTTAGACAATATATTTCATATGCATGAAGGAGCAAATCCAGAGAGGTTCAACATTTCCCAACACATCCAAATGGATCACCTTCGCCTCTTCAAATTGGCTACAATTTTCATTTCACTCTTCATTCTGTAGGGCAAATCAAAAAGTGTGTTGATTAAACCCATGTGAATGAATATTACAAAAGACTACAAAATGCCGATTGTAGATGAGAACAATGGGTATGAATTCCGCAAATGTTGCCATTCTTTCTATTTTTCAATTAGCTTGTTTATATTTGTAAATAGCACAATGTACTGTAACGTAGATGAATCCCAAATTTCCTGTGATTTTACTCGTGCTAAAAGTACATGGATTATGTGTGATACTTTTTAAATCTAAAGATAATCCAAAAAACATCACTTAACGGTAACAATGTCCTGCTATGTGTTATTTGTTATGAGTGAAATATCTGCAATACTTTTTATGGTAGAGAAACTGCAGGTAAAGTTTACAGGGTTATACAATGTAATTATTTCAAAGGAATAAAATCCCTGAATAAGGCTGATGGGTGTTGCTAAGAGCTCTTACTAAGAGCTCTTACTAAGAGCTCTTAATTAGCAAAGCCCATCCCTTTTCATGTCTCATATTCCTTTGAAGGACTTATACTGTGTAACCCTGAAAACCTTACCTATGATTCTGTTATAGGTTAATAGAACACTAATGTCATGATAAAAATAAACTTGTTTGCTATGTAGAATCACCCGTCGATTGGATCCCGAAATGGCGGCCAGACGCTACTCAAATTAAAAATGGTTCCGTGGTGGTGAATTTTTGGCCTAGCAATAAATATACGGTCTATGAAGTCTGGCTTGAGAAAGTGGGAGGTAATGAGGAAGTGGGAGGTAACAACAATGGGCAGCATTTAATAACCTTCAATACGGTGAGTAAATGCTAGCTCATTTTTAGGATATAACTAAAGTTTAATTCACGACTTTTTCTTGACCCTAAAGTAAGGAACAATCTTCAATCTCCATATTTACTCACGACAGGCTTCCTCCATGGATTAATTCATGAAAGTTTTTAAAACCTATCTATTTAGTCCTTGGTATCAGTAGAAGTTATGAAATGTTTGCATGTACTTGTTTGGTTGTGTTCCTCTTTCATTCCTGTTATCTTCTCATGTGCTTTAAAAGAAATTTGGTAAATCTCTCATTTATGCTAGATTTAATCTTTTGCCTTCATGATAGGTTTTTTTCATAACCTTTCTGTAATTATTTGTTCAGGAAACTGATCATCCTCCTGTGCTTTTCGACAACGTACAAGAGGGAACTTATAGAGCATATGTAAGTTTTGAAAGTAAGATTATAAAACATAATAATCAAGTGAGCTAATAGTGTTGGTAATTTCAAACATGCTTCAGAAAATGTATCGATTAAATAGTCATCCTTCAAGTCGCATGAAAACTATGGATCTGTTAATCAATTCAGAAGCATTGATTTACTCAACTAAACTTTCATAAATTTGTGAAATTTTAGATTTCTTATTATATGTCCATGATGTTAATGACTTTACTGAATATTTTTCTATTTTCTCTTTTTTCCCTTTAAGAAATATATTTAAGATCATAAGTTCTTGATTACTGAAGGTTGCAGGCTTGTGATTAGACTTTATAAATTGAAATTGAAAATATTTTGTTTATTCATTTGCTTATTTTCATAGTTTATTAATATCAAAAACAACTGAACCCCTTTTTGTAATTAAAAAAAAAAAAATCATTCCTCAGGTATGGATTAATGAAGCACTGTGTGAACAATGTCCGATGATTAACTCCAACAAAAACATCAATGTTACAGGTGAGTTCTGAATTCCATTTCTCTTCAAAATGCTCTTTTACTACCTTAAATCCAGATATCACACCCCCGTTTTGATGCAAAATGAACTGAACAGCCTACATGTACTAGCAAATGTAGTGTACACTGAGAGTCCAGAGAACTTCCAAGGATTACTCCTGAGGCATGTAATGCCCTTATCCCATTAAAGGTATAGACCAATTTTGGAAACGTCCCCCTCTCAAAATCCGGACCAGATAGATATCGTGCACGTGTCGCGTAGTCCCATATACATCTTTTTGTGAACAGTGCTTGCAACTTTACCAAGACTGGGCCAAATTTCTTATAATTTTGATGATTCCAAAACCTTGCAGTACACACCAGATTTATATGCTAGATGATCAACCTTTTCTGATCGATTCCACAACGTTTCTTTCACAATGCAATTGCATGACCAGAACTAGTCTTTCCCTTCAAAGATTTTTGAAGATCTCCGCCAATTAATTTCTGAATTCTCTCATTTCCTTAGGCTTCAGGGCGGAATCCACCTGGTTTCAATAGGCAATGTGTTAATTTTTGTTGTCTGATAATTCATATTTTTGTTGCAGCTATGACCCATCCTACCACATCAACCCATCCTACCACATCGACGACCCCTCCTTACCAACCTACACCCTCTTCACATACTAGCTCCCGCAGACCGGATGTCAAATCGGAACCCAGTCTTCCATTGGCAGCAGTCTCTGGAGCTCTGGGAGGAGTCCTAGTCGTGGTCCTGATCTTGTTTTTTGTCTCCCGTACCTGCAAGTGGAGCCCTGGTGTCCCCAGCATGTTCAAGGAGACTGAGGTTGGAAGTTATCCTACAGAGTCAGCCATGTCTCATCAGAACAACATTCCATATAGTAAGACCAATTGCTTTCATAACATAGGGAAATCATATTATAAATACTATTTTGATAATAATGATAATAATGGTGATGATAATCATAATCATGAAATTAACAATTTTTAAATTAGTAATGATAATAGTATATGTCCCAATAACAAGTCCCAATTCATTATATGTCTGTGTTTTTAGCCTTTCAATCTCTTATGGTATGTTGTTTATAAATGTCTTTGTTTTCTACAATGTATTCCATTTTTTTATAAATCTTTGTATGTACAGGGCTCTTTTGTAAAGCCGGCCTTTGGCACTGAAAAGACTACCCTGTTTTTAAATAAAACTGAATAAATAAATAAATATCACAAGGTTTCACTACAACAATTTAGTCTCCTTCATAGTTAAGAATAAGAACCGAGGTATATATTTTTTAGACTGAAGCTTAAGAAATGAAATCAATATTGTTGTTTGAGCTATTGTGTTTAGAGTTTATGACAATTACTTTGTTATCGATCATGATATTGAGTGCGTGCTTTGTTGAACTGAATCTGCAATATAATGATTTGTGTTGCAAAACACTTACAACATTTATTGATATCGGCCTCATGATAATTTTCAATGATTTCCTTCAAAAGACAACTTTGGTGTCATATATTTTCTTGCAGGTGACTGTGATTCTCTGAATGGAACCCAGTACATCAATCACTTCACTCCGTCGAATGGAACTACCATCTACTCTGACTACCCCACCTGCGGATTCACCAGTCCCTCCATGGTACCAGCAACTATTCACCATAACAACATGATGGCCAATGGAAGACTTATGCAGGAGAGTCAGGTTTATGCCAATTCCATGCCTTACAAACAAATGGATAGCATCAGTAAAGTTGCGGATATACATTCCCCTATGGACGTCCAAACACCCTCTAAAATAGAACAACCGTCATCGCCTGACTCTGGTTTAGAGTCACTTTACTCAGATGGCACAATGGAGGATGGTAGAACACTTTTCTCTTTAGCTTTAACTTCTTTGGGGGATGAAGTGTAGTATAAACTCGATGCATATAGCATGTTCCTTAAAATTGGGCCTTTTTCACTCTCATTCTATCATCAGAAAATGAAGAGTAGTGCATTACTCAGTCAAGTTATCTACAAATTTGTGTTTTTCATAATAAAGTGGTCAACGCCATATCTGAACGAGGCATAACACAGTTTAAAACGCACTTACAATAAGGACATAAGGGTAACAAGGACATTTAATGAATCATTTAGAGCATTTACTATAAAGAAATGTGTACTGTGAACACACTCTACAAAGTGGCTATCATGTACAATCTTGATATAGTTTTTTGACTATAGGGCTTCAATGGTGCTGATTACTGTTTTTAGAAGTACAACAGTTTATGACATTTTAAAATTCATAAGATGTACGGTGCTAATGAGGTCATGTTAAATCGGTTTTAAACTGTGTTATGCCTCGTTCAGAAATGGCGCTGTAAACCATGATGTTTTTTTTTAATAATGATGTAAGTGTAACATGCTTGGCATTACTGTATCTTGTAACACAGAGCTTTAGTAAATATGCATATGACCTTTGTTGCAATCAGTTGCTATTTATCTACAGTATAAAAAAAATGTTGGTTTAATGCTTCATATCTAGTCGTGCTTTTATGGTGTATCATGGATTTTGGTTTGGCGATATGAGAACGTGGGGGATAGAAGTGTGTTGGAGGGCATGTGGTGCGTGAGTGTGTGTGGATGTGCGTGTGTGAAGGAGGATGTGTGAATGTGTTTGAGAAGATGAGCGGTTCGATGATTTAGGATTTTCATCAAACAAGATCCATAATTATCACGATGTAATTAATATCAGCAATATAGACATGGATTTGTTTAGACACAAGGAAATTGACGGTTCAATGTAAATGGAGAGATTCCTATAAGTCAAAATAGTGGAAAGAGCGCCATCTGGTGCAGACACCTCTTCCACATTGATACTGTTCCAATATAACTATTCCATTCAGCTTTCTAATAGTTATATATTTGAAATGTTGATTAAAAACCATATATTGCACAGCTCATAAATATGTCATTTTGTGCTACTGTTATGACACTACATTTTATTTCTTGTTTTTTTCTTCAACTTTGTATGTTGCTTAGTTTGTCATGTGTACTTCGTGTAATATTAGTCTTATATAAGTAAATATTTCTTCCTGGCTTGCCAGCATCCCCATGCAATATATTTATATATTTTTAAATCTAATTGTATTTTTTGGTGTTAATGTAAAATTAAATTTTATTGCTGAGTTTTATTGCCGAGTGAAAATCAAACTATACAACTATGAATAGAATTTGTAAAGTCATTGTGTACAAATGCATCAATAAGGTTTCGTTGTAGTTTTCAAACAACATTTTCTCGTCTTTATATAAAATTGCAATAAGCAACCTTTTAAATAGTACCTTGATGCACATCAAAATTTATTTTAATGTGAAAGAAGATGTATAATACATTAAAAGCTTATTGGAAAATACCTTGTGTGTACCAAAAAATGTTTAACCTTAATTATGATTTATAAGATTTATGTATAAACAACAATTTTCATCTTAGTAAAAATTACACTTTGATGTATTTCTGACGATGCCTTTTACCTTTATAAAACTGAAGTAGTAATTCATTTGATTGTTAAATTTTTACTATATGTGAGTGGATTCTCACTGTGTTTATATGCAATCAAATCTGTTCACTTACTATATAAACCTAATCATATTTCCTCCCCATTTAATTGTTCAATCGACACGATTTTCAAGATATTCCAACACAAGTTATTTTTAAAATAATTTGAACTTTTCAGATTAATGAATCACGAGGTTGTGTAGAAAGTTGATTATGCTCATAAGTAGAAATGTGTGGGTGGTTTATTAGTTGAAGAGGCAGACATTAAAACGAGGCCTATATATGTTATGTGCATTTCAATAACACGCAGTCTTAATATATAGAATTTAGGTGTTTTTTTTCAACTGTCAAATATTATCAACAAAAGTGAGAGCAGAACAGACAGAAATCATTGACATGATTGAATAAAAGGGGAAAAGGGAAACATTATATGAATTGGTTCAACAGAATGATATTAATGTACATCATGAGCCAAATTATTGATAACTAACATTTCCTTTTCGGACTTGATAGCACAAGATATAGGCGGAAATATGCACTGACGTATAAAGAAGTAAAATTATGCCAAACGCATTCAGGGAAGAGATCCCTTATTTCTCGGTTATTTTTTATTGCATGATTAGTGGTTAGTGTTGTTACTTTTATACTTTATATTTTTATATCTTTAATAAAGAACGATGAAGACTGTAACATTATAAGCATTGGCAACATCATTTGTGTATAACAGAAATTTATTAAAGTTTATTTCAGAACATAGTTTACATGCACTGCATGAAAATGTTACATGAGACATATCGAAATACATAGCTGTAACACCCACTGCTGGACATGAAAGACAAAAAGTATAAAATAGTTCTTGAGTCATTTTACAAGAGGTACTGTTTAACAGTTTACATGAAAATAATTATGTTAAAAGCAGAGTGGGAAAATGCATAACTATGACTACCACATTTGTACATTGCACATTTACATAACACATTTAATTTTAGATCTCCATTTCGATTCCTAGTGGATGAATATTAATTAAATTAAATGCCTTGATCTAATATGTGATCAGCATAATTGGCAAGAAGATCAAAAACATAACAACAACAGAATGGAAATGTCATGATACAGAACACGGAGTAAGAGCACAAAGGATATATTTTATTATTCATTATGCTTGCTTGGATATCAGCAAATCATCAAAAATGAGTAATATTGTAATTACCACAAATTCTCTCCCCTTTGTTTGCTAAACATACATCAAATAGTAAGGAAAGTTGGATATCCTTTTATCACACTGACTGCAAGCATGTTGCATGAAATGAAATCAAATGAAATGACTACAGAAATTAAATGGTACTGTTAAGGAAACACATTTCCAAAATCAATAACCCTTGTTCTCACTTTATATGCATCATCTAGTTTTGAATATATCATTGAACTATGAAGAGGAGATTTAGAACTTTAAAAATATGATTAATCCTTAATGTATCGAAAATGTGTTTTCTAAATAACTGTGACAAGATTCACAAGTAACCATGTAATTATATGTCATCATTCTATGTTCCTAATGACTTCGTGTGTACGTTGTTCATGTGGCATACGAGTTGCCTAGTTTGAACAAGATATTAAACAGAATGAACTTAAGGAATCAAATCAGAAGTGAGCAAAGAAAAACTCATATTTCAACCTTAAGAAACAAAATCATATTAACGTAAACAAATACTGGAGTAAACCTGTTTTTTCTTTAAACATATCTCAATGACAGGCGCGTACGCAGGGGGGGGAAATTTTCGGACCGATTTATAAATGTTAAAACCCCCCCCTTGAAAAAATCCTGCGTACGCGCCTGCTCAATGATATTGCTAAGTATTAAAGAAATCATGGTAAATCAATTGAAGGTGTAAGCTATCTAAACAATGTGGTGTTTCGTAAACATTTCATATTTAAACTTTGCAATAAAAAATTATCAAGAGTTATTGCAAAGATTAATTGAAAGAATATCAGAGAAGTTATTGATAATTCACCTTTCACGTGTTTATTATGACACTTATTGATTGGAGACTACGAACGAGAATTGTTTTTACCAGTCTTTATAGAAACGCGGGATCAGTACAGACATAAGTTCTAACATTGGGTCAGATAATGTGATGTGGTAAATGGTCTAACCGTATGGCATGTTATTCCGATGAAACATGGCTGATCTTTCCAAATTATCTCCTCCAATCTCTTTATCAAAACCAATTTGTTTAAAAGGAGGTAAAGAGTTCCTCTTACGCGTGGGGGCTATGAGGACCATGATGAGAATAACCCAAGAACTCCTCCCAGAGCTCCGGCCAGCGCTGCTAAATGGAGTGTAGATCCTGATTTATTTGAGATGCTAACCTCCTCAGGGTCTCTAGGACGGGTGTTGATCCGGCGTGAAGTAGGTGGTGTTGAGGGGGCGGGAGTGGGCATGGCTGCAAACACGAGAATAATTAAAATAACAAAACTAATGATAATGATAATAATGATATTAATGATAATAATATAAAAAGGTAGAATAATATGCCACGTTTCTATCACATGGGATGATCAAGGATAATCAAAGATAAAGTACTATCACATCAAAGTACTCACATATTAAGACATACGGGGTTGTGCCGCTCTAATGGGTGACTTTTTCACGAAAAATCCCTAAACATGTGTCCTATTTTTGACAAAAATACCATTAAAAATGGGTCTTTTTTCAGAATTTCCAAATTGGAAAAATTGGCCTTATTTTGAGAAAAATTCCCCCAAATGACCCATTGAAATGGGTAGGGGTTTCGAGGCTTCAGCGGCACACCCCCGACCAAACCAAATCTGAGTAGGGGGGATCATTACCCTGGCATTAGCTTGGCCGCTACCCTTAGACGCTCAGAGTATTCAGGGAATGACTTCCTACTAGTTTTTCCATTTACTACAGTCATGAGTGGAGAGTGGCACATTTAGCTTAAAGTCTAAAGTGATCTACAGTCTAGTGAAGTATCCATTCGACCACGACACCACTTTTAAAGTTGCAAATAAAAGCTGGGGTTATTCAAACTCTTTAATAATACAATACACAAATCAAAAGTGAAAAATAATGATAACTCTAAGGGAAAACTTACCACGAGCAGTAATGTTATTGCTCGATCTGAAATACGTGCAATCTGGACAAATGTTTTCATCAATAGATACCTAGGAAATGACAACAAATTAAAATATCTCATTCGAAATACTAAATGTCCCTTTGAAAGAGAAAGATGGTGCATAATGTGGTCTTTATCTCTGTTCTAAAATTCATTTTCATTTAGCAAGTATGTTTGGAAGCAAGGAAATAAAAGATATAATGATAATGACAGAGATTGGAGCCCCAATAAAACACATATATAACATTGTGGTTAAATTAAAAGTTATTTACATTAAAGTGCTAACATCGAATCAATATGCTATTTGAAATAATTAAATTGATACGACGAAGTTTCAATTCTGTAAAAAGAAACTAAAAGAAGCTCAGAAAACATAAACTTTCAACGCAAAGAAGAAATTGTACAAATTCAAAACAAAAAAATGTATTTTCATTGACTTACATAAGCTATATAAATTCCCTCGGAAACGTTGTTAAAATACACATTAGGGTTGCCATCTCTTTGCTGGAAAAGTAATCAAAAAGTTCATGATAAATAAACCAACTTCCGGCAACCTAATGACGTAGACTGAAGGAACATGAAGGTCAAAGACGCCGTTGAGAAATATTTAAAGACAGTTATAACTGTTTCTAAAAGGACCAGGTTTTATTTGTCTTTTCATTACATCGTTGGTCAATGGCGTACTAAATGCATTTTGACACTGTTCAATTCAATTTACTACAGAAGTTGGTTGAGGTTAAATTACATATTATGTTAGGAATTAGATGAGGCATCAATTTTTTGTTAATCCTGAAAAAATATGTCATTTCCTTGTATAAAAATGAAGTCATAAGAATAACACCAAAAAAATATCAATATTCCAAATAATTATATTCTTTTTCTTGAAAATTCATGTCTTTCATGAAGCTTTGTGTAAAGAAGTTGAGACGTGAGTCTTTACTAATAGGAAAGAGTGAGAGAAATAGCATCATTTTCCTTGTTTCGATAATGATGCAGCTGTTATGACTGTGATCTTCATGTACATTTCATATTACTTCACACACACACACATACACACACACACACAAAACTATTTAAAGATGGTTTGATTATGGTTGATAATCTCCTTAGAATTATTTAACACAATACAAATATAATCGCATTTGATATACTCACTGAATTAAAGTATGCTTCAAAGAAGTGTGGCATTCTGCGTTCTTTAACATCTACTACTTCCTCAAGCAAGACGTGGTATCTAGGGTATGTCTGACTGGTACTCGGCCAAAATGAGACGACTACAGAGCCATTGCTGATCTGACTAATGAAGGGTTTGTATTCTGGCACCCAGTTCTGGGGAGAGTCTACACAACTTTCAGCTTCTTCTAAGTATTCATGGTAATTTGTTTTGATACATTCACATTGCTGCAAATTTGTATTAATCCCCTTAAATATAAAATAAATTGAACTATCAGTGTATTCACCCACTTACTGCCAGGTTAAAATCTTTATAAAACAAATCTACATTTACATGTACCTGTCCCACCGCTATCCCCAGTTACAACATGTTAAGCTACGGTCACAAAGGTTCGTATGAACGATGCGTTCGTACGAATTCCAGAGTTCGTAGATATTCGTAGATTGGGCATAGCTTCTTACGTCCTTCTTACGGATTTGTACGAAGGCCGTTTAATATTTCGTTTTTTTTTCTTCTCGTAAGAATGCATTGAGTTCTTCTTACGTCAGGCTTACGGCAATTTTACGAGTTTTCGTTCTCTCAAGACGGTTGTACTTGTAACTGAAAGCATTCTCAAGTCATTTGTCAGAAGATCTTACGATTTGTTTGTATATTTTGTCGGGTTGCAAAAAAGCGTTGCACAAATTGGATAACATGTGTACACCTTAGGAGCACCTTGCGAACGCCAGGAGATGTTGTAGGAAGGCCATACCAATCTCCGTTCGTAAGACGTTTTTACCAACGCCGTAAGAGTCCTCTATGAACAACAAGAAATTTGAGGCTTCTAGAATTCGTCCCTATTTTCACGAAGTGACGGTAGTGAGGAAAGTCGTCACGCAAAGCGAATGCAATTTTTTTTTCACTAACGTCACTTCGTGAAAACAGCGACGAATTGTCTCTCGACCCAACGAAACATACGAAGATCTTGCGTGGTTCTTACGATGATATTACGACGTTCGTACGAGGTTGAAAACAATCTTGCAAACTTCCGAACGGTCTACGAACGCTGGTTTCATACGGAGTGGTCTGAAAATCGTTCGTACGGCGTTCTTAACAGTTCGTAATGGTAGTTGTGACCGAGGCTTAATACAATCAAACAAACAAACAAACAAAACTTACATACATTTTGTACCTATTCAACCGGTGCTATCAATTTTTTTTAGAAACCCTATGCTATGTGAACTTATCCCGCTGCTGCAAAGTTAAAAAAACATTAAAAAAGAAAGGAAGAAACATACATATACATGTATTTATCCGACCGCTATTACCAAGTTCAGTTTAAAAAAAAAACATGTCTGTGTCTCTCAGCCCACCGCTGCCAAGCAACACTTAAGTGTGAAGAAGATTTATGTGTATGTATAAATATCAACCCTGCCACCTGCAACCAAAACTGTCAGCAAATCTAGGTGTAACTATCCCACCGCTGCCACCAAGTTAGTAACGACAGAGGAATTCCTCGAATAAATGCAAAACAAACTTACCAATATTGCAAAGAGAAACCTGTGGTTCTTGTTTACAACCTGAGAACAAAAATGAAATCCTAAAATTTGAGTATCCAATTTTCTAGATGAAAGTTTAATCTCATCATTTAAAAGATTTTTTTTGTTTAGATTATTAGCACGTGTCGTTAAATGCAAAACAACTTACAAAACGGACAAAAGCAAACAAGTGAAACCCATGAAATACGCGAATACAGTATAATGAAGACAAGACAGCACGCAGCATAATAATTATCCTACCTTTGAGTAAATGCAACGTAAAATGAGCTTGCTTTCCATCGTACACACAAAACTAATTACCCTTGTTTTGTTTTAGATCGAATAAAGACATTTATTATTCCTTGCTATGAAATGGATCAATTTGCTATGTCAGGGTGCAATCACATATTTACACCATGGGAATGAGGCGGTACATACTTGGAAGGGCTGCGATATGACTTCCTTTGTTTGAATCATCATTATTCTTCGGAAGGCTCTTTATAATAATGACGTAGTCCATGCTAGGCTGGGAAAAATTCCCATACTGACAGCTCACCGTAAAATTAGACTGCAAGAAACAAAGGAGAAAAAATTAAACATAGGTGTATATTGAAACATTCCCTCGTATGTTGTTTCATAATTTTAATGAACAGTGATATCTAAATCTTAAATGTGCCCTGTGCTACAAATGGCATAATAAAAAAACAAATCAAGTTCGATTATTAAACAAGACCAAGATAGTTTACTTCCCACTGTGCTAATTCTTAATATATCAAATATGTATGTTTTAATATACGGGTAGAATTGCCTTTCCCGCAAATTCAAATTTCTGACGATAGAACGAAAAGAATGTTTTAGAGCATGAAATGCAATGACTTACACGAGTATCCTCAATGGTCAATGTTCTGTTGAATAACATTGTGACACAGAAATATTGTGAAGCACAAACATTCCTGCTGCACATGACCTTAACTTCATATCCAGTCAAAAGGCTAATGCGATCTAGGAAAGAAGAAATTTGAGATATGTCAAGTTTTGAAAGGAAGGTGTTTTTTTGAAACACGTAATTATAAGATACTGTTCTCGATTTGTAATTTAAACTAGTCACTACCAATCGATAGATTTGGCTGTGTTTTTCAAATCATGTATGAAGTTTGATTTTATACATATTCCTACCTATTATGCTTTCTACCATTTCACTTCCCATCATAATTATGTGAAACGCGGGCAAAACCGCGGCGGTTATGTTGACGTAAAGTGTAACGTTTCACATTTCTGTATCTTGTAATATACAGAGCTCAGTGAATACACGCAAGTCCTTTGTTGCACGCAGACGCCGTTCATGTAACTTTTACACACCAAAATCGCAGCGGCTAATAGACTTTACTTTGTACTAGATATTCATCTCAAAAAGTTTTTTTCTTGATTACTAAATTTGTACTTTTACATTAAAGTTGAAGTACGTATTATTGTACAACTGCTTAACACTAGGATATGACACTCATTTGGCTATTGTTTCACTTCTAAATATATTTTTCCTTGTGTGCTTCGGAATAGAAGTCCTAGATAGATGGTGCCGTACAGATGCCCTTTCTTCTTTTATCACTAATTTTTCGTATTCATTTTATTCATATCATTCATAATATTCATATTCATATCATTATTCATATTCATATTATTGTTATACTTATTATTATCATTATTATCATAATTATTATCATTATCATTATCATCACCATCACCATCACCATCACCATCATCATCATCATCATCATCATCATCATCAAGTTGTTCACCTTGCGATGCACGCCACTGAGGAGAAATCTCCAGGTAGACCTTTCCATCTGGTCCTATGACAGACGAAGAACCCATACCAACCTGGAGGGGACCACCTGGTGCCTGGTTTACAGGTACGGTGTTCCGATTCCAGCAATCTACCAATCAAAATCAAACCAAAAATAATCAAAATCCCCAGAAAATCTGACAAAAAAATGCACTATCCCAGTATCCCCATTTGAGGGTATACTACATACTGACCTGTACACCTAAGCCATTGTCGTCATTAGACCTAATTATACATTTATTGAATAAGGAAGACATTTAATGTGCTTGATGGAATGTTGTGTTATACCTGCAAGCAGATTTGTCCCACCAGCCCGATCATTCTTACAATTCTAGAATGTTTCGGGAAGAATAGATTTCTTTTAATGCTGACAGCACTGGTTTATCTAGATATAATATTATATCAGGCACTTATACAACAACAACAACAAAATTGGGGGAGGGGGAGAAAAGAATTATGAAATGTCGTGTAAAAAGCAAACCTCTCAGTCTCTTATTAAAAGAGATCACTATATATCAGTCATCTACTTCTGCAAATAAATGTGTATTGATTTATGGTAGACATCTAGAAGGAATGCAAGAACCATCTTTGACACTTTCTTTGTACCGAATTTATACAATAACTTCCAACCAATCATAAACAACAATCTTGTTTAAACAGATACCTGCTTGTTGTATAGAACTTGATTTAAATATCGTGTTATCATGTTGCTGCCAGGACAAAAGAAGGGCTTCCAGTAAGTTAATAAATCTGGGTCTCAAATCCTATAAAGGTAAAAGTGACCATAGTTACGTCAAAATAAAAATGTATAAATTGAGTTCATCAGGGCGTTTTCGCAAAATGCTTGTTTGTCCTTAAACGTGGCCATTATTTCTAAATCTTCTTTATTAGGAACCTTATATTGGTATACTTTTAAAAAGGTATATCTTAAGTCATTATAAATGAACTGACGTATCATTTAGGTATGACCATGTGCATTATGAAAGAATACATATTAATGAAAAGAGGGTGAGAGCGAGGAACATAGAGATAGAGATGGATTAAAAGAGAAGGAACAGGATGTAAAGAGGAAGAAAAAACATGGAAAAAGAGGAAGCTAGAAAGAAGAAGAAAAACGAAGATGGCAGAACAAAAGAGGGGGAAAGGGAGGAAGAGAAGGGGAGGAGACAAGTAGGCCTATATAATGGTTTTTACAAACATGATTGGTTAAGCAGTGAGAGACGAGACATATATATTGGTATTAAACCACAAAGCACAAATTGTCATGACTTGGTACTTCATACGACAACCTTTCCTCTCTTCTTTTAAACACTGATAATGGATATTATTTACGATGTAGTACATTTTTGACAGAAATATTTTACGTGACTTACTTGGAGTAATAACGCATGGTGGGAGCGATGAACTTGAAACACGAGATGCATCCTGTAACAGAAAGAGGGAACTAAAAATCTGAAAAAGCAATTTAGGAAAACTCGACACCTTTCCCGAGGACGAATGAGAATTTTATGTAACGAAGTCATACTATACTCTTATAAAAATGAACAGGTTTCTTTTTTATTTGTTATTTTTACAAACTGCAAATCAAACGACTGATCCAATCATGGAAATTAAAGTGTAATATTTTTACCTCTGAATAAAAACAAACTATAACATATAAAATTATCCGACCATGCTATGTTACCTTTTGACGTACTATTATTGGGTATCTATGAAAATTATAATTTATAATACCTGGCTGACGGAAACCCCACCTTTGCCTAGCCATGCTGACTACATGAATGCCCAACAGTTGGATTTTATACTGATTGCTTTGATTAGTATATAACAAATCGCACGTTTAGTGCTCCGAATGCACAATGTTCTGTTCTTAATCTAAATAAATGAAAATCTGGGAATTCTCAGTTGAGAGCATGCAGGGACAAAGGAGATTTGTCTAGCCGGAGCTACCCCGATAATCAAACCTGACCTACATTATTTTGTCTACACTTATGTATGCCCCCCCCCTCCACCCCTCCCGCGGGATGATGTAAAGAAAATGACATGATAGTGTGTGTGTGTTTTAAAGTAGAGAAATAAAAGGGTCCGTATCATTGCTGGGGAAATTGTGAACTCGTTTTACCTACACCTCGCCTATAAAGTCGTCTTATGAGACATGTGTTCGCATAGTACACGATCATTTCGAGAATAGCTCTCATCACAATTGTTATGACTCTGAAAACATGGGTGTAGCATTTCAATAAATTGTTCGATAGATATTGGTCAACACATCAGTAAGGTTATAGGCACAAATATTCTTTATCAACATGTTGAAGTTTGTAATTTTAAATAGATTGATTGTGAGTGTAGACATGAATGTATTGAGGAAAACAAAACTGATTAATTTCCGAGGTCCTCGAACCCATTCAAACCCATTAGAGTGGAGTTGCCACAAGAAACAAAATTTCTGTCCATATATATGACTACACAAAATTGGATGGACTTGGCTCTTATACAAACTTATTGCCAAACAGGAAAACCATTGTTCAGGTGGACACTCTAGTCTAACGTGGGGTCCTACGAGCTCTACGTGTACATGCATGGAGCTTTGACATAACTACATTTCAAAAGATACACCTGGTTTGGATTTTTAAAAATCCGTAATTTAGTTCTTATTTTTTTTTTAAATGACGCTTAGGAACAGAACTGAAATATTATACAGTGCGTACCAGAAAAAACGAAACCGAGAAGTATCGATGTTCTATCATAACTTAATCACAACTATAATTAATGAATGATACATATTTGGAAAGCTTAGAATCTCCTCTTTCATGTGATGCTACTCAAATAATGCATATTTCAGGCATGAGTGATTAAAAGCAATTTGAAGGAAGGAAACCAAAAAGACATTTGGCGGGCGATATCTGAATTTCGAAGAAAAATTCACATTTCTAGAAAGTTGAGTTTCTGCCCTTTCACATGACACCTCAATCAGGAAAAATGAGCGAGGAATGACAAAGTTCTGTTTGTTTAAAGTAGTGCTTGCATTTCCATAATTTTATTAAACGAATTCGTTTTCACTGGCTTCCTGCCGTATCAAAAAACGAAATTAACAAAAGACTTAACTCCGTTTCGTTGACAATCAGCCGTAGACGAGAGTCTTCATGCATGGCTGATTGTCAACGAAACGGAGTTAAGTCTTTTGTCAAATCTGCTTTTTGCTACGGCAGGCACCCAGTGAAAACGAATTCGTTTGTTAAAATTATGAAAATGTAAGGGCTATTTTAAACAAACAGAACTTTGTTATTCCTGGCTCATTTTTCTTGATTGAGGTATCATATGAAAGAGCAGAAAATGAACTTTCTAGACTTTCTAGACATATGATTTTTTTCTTTGAAATTCAGATACCGCCCGCTAAATTACTTTTCGGTTTCCTTCCTTCAAATTGCTTTTAATCACTCATGCGTGAATTATGCATCACATGAGTAGCATCAACTAAAAGAAGAGACTCTAAGCTTTCCAAATATGTATCATTCATTAATTATGGTTGTGATTAAGTTATGATAAAACATCGATACTTCTCGGTTTCGTTTTTTCTGGGACGCACTGTATATCAAACCCATCTTTCAACTTGTGAAAAGTCCATTATGCATCTAAACAAATTACAGGTTATTCACTGTTTCTGTATATAGAGTAGGATAGTTTGACATTCTACAAAGAAGATTCATTGAATAGAAGATTAACTTTTGCAAAGTTAAAAAGTGATTGACTGAACTAACAAATGCTTCGAACATACTTTTGAAAAGTGGAAGCTCATATATATCAACGTTTCTCAACCAATAATAAATACAACTCTTCCGTATAATTTTTCAATTCATGAACTCCAATTTTGTTTATTTTTCCTTCAATGATAACAACACCAACCAAAAGAACAACAATAATGCTGATAAAAATGATGACGATGATGATGATGATGATGATGATGATGATAATAATAACAATAAAAATAATAATAATTAAACAAATAATAATGATTGCAATGATAACAATTATAATAATAATAATAATATTAATAATAACAATGATAATGAGAGTGATAATAGCAACATTAGTATTGATAATCATAATAATAACAATAATAATCATTAAAACAGATATAGGAAGTTGAAAGCATGCAATTATTACCATCAATTAAAAAAACAAACTTATAATTAAAAAAAAAAAAAAAAAAAAAATCACATTCCTAGTGTACCTTTGCCGACAAAAATATATCCTTATAATCCTCAACATACATGTATTCTTGCAACTGTTAACATCATTCAGCCGGATGTGATCCATAAATGTATACAGGAAGCTTCATAGGCTATTCCCTTGACATAGACAGAAATGAAATTCAATCATACGAAATTGCACTACGGTCCATAGCTTTCCATATTGTACATGTATATTCTAAACTTACCGTTTGTTGACAAGGACTCGTGCAAATCAATGGCAAGCCACCAGCTATAATGGCGCCTACTCCAGATGTACACCAAGAAACATAGACCGTTATTATAACCACCCAAAGTGGAAGATAAACCGGAATAATTTGTGCCATCTTTGCAAATATGTTCGCCTCTCCAATAGAAAATAATCGACCCAGCAAGTACCTTACTGGGTGTTGTTTCATGAAACCAACTCTATGACAGTCCTATCTTTGTCCGCGACCAACGGAGATGTCAGGAAGCAGAAAACCCGTTTCACAAAACCATGTTCAGCCCGGTGGCGGATTCAGGGGGGGGGGGGGGGTGCTGAAACAAAAACAAAATTAGGGCTCATTACCCACCCACCCCCCCCCCCCGGCGCATCCCCCGCCCTTACCGCCGGCTGGATCCGCCCCTGGTTCAGCGACAAATTAATGACTTCGATCAGGCGCGTACGCAGGATTATTTCAAGGGGGGGGGGGTTAACATTTTTAAATCGGGCCGAAAATTTCGCATCGACTTAGCCAGCTGCTGAATAAGCGGGAGGGGGGGGGGGGGGGGTAAGAGGATACTTTTTTTTTTTGGTCCCAAAAAAATCGCAACGACTCAGCCGGCCGCTGAATAAGCGGGGGGGGGGGGGGGGGGTACACTTTTTTTTTTTTTTTTGGTCTCGAAATTTGAAAATTTGACATTTTGCTCCGTTGGGGGGGGGGGGTAAGGTCGCCTTTTTTAGGTCAGTCATGGGAATATTTTTATTAATTAAAAAAAACAAAAAAAAACGAAGGGTTTTTTTTAAATAATTTTTTAGGGGGTTTTTTACACATAAAAATACCAACGGGGGGGGGGGGGTTTACCCCCAAACACCCCCCTGTGTACGCGCCTGACTTCGATACTATTGGCTAAAAATATATAGTCTTTGTCACAATCCATCATATTTTATCCTGAATTACCAAAGGAGATTATGAGGGTTAATTTCACTCAAACTGTTTGAAAAATATATAAATCTTAGAGAGCGATAGCACAAATCATACAAATATCTAATTTGCATGAAAAACATGTGTTACTAATGACATCTAAAAAAATGATTCGGCGACTTTTATATGGTAAACACAGGAAGAACGAAATCTGTGCAAATAATCTTATTTACTCGTTAAGGCATTTAATCCTTATGAAACAGTTTTTATGCTTGTTTAATGTTTTTTATATTAACAATAATAAGAACTGGTCAGTAAAACTAGAGCTTGAAGAATATTAATTTTTTTTTTGCTGCCTATATACTCACTTAAAGTTGCCTTGAGATTGCGTTCTCAAAGCATATGACAGCTTTGGAGTTGCAACAAGGCATTGTCGCGGAAGTTGTCACTCATCTTGGCAAAGACAGTTTTGTGAAACACTTAGCGGACAAATTGAGCGACAGCGTCGAGATGTCGTTGATCTTGTAGTTATGACGGTTTTGAGAAACGACCCCCTGACTCTTTATTGGTTGCGCGCGCTGTCTGACCTCAGTCATGTATGGTGGCCCAGAAGGGACATCACAAAACGTGAACTTTGTGGAGAAACTCGCGATTTGTCGCATAAATTGTAAAATGAGCAATATTCTAAAATCTTTTTTGGCCCCCGGAATTTGACAATCGCGCCGACCGAAATTTCGCTCAGTGGGGGGGGGGGGGGGGAAGCATTAATTTGTTTTAATATTTAACGCGCCTGTCCTCTCCTGACCCAATGGATCGTGTGTCGGGTTGAAAGTAAATAATATCTGTCTATTTCTCACGTGGCGCTTACAAAGTAATCGTATTAAATATATTTAACTATACGCCAAAAGGATAAAGATTAGTTTCCATTCAGCATCCAGATGGATATTTTATAAAGAAAGTTATGAATGTTTGAAATATGAGTCTACTAAGCGGCGAACCTCGAATTTGCAGATTGGTAAGTGGATTGTGATGTAGTCGAAAATAACTCTCCCGCCTTTTATCGTGTAGAAATATATTGACTTCTGCTTTTCTCTTAAGACTTAGTTACAGTCCCACATGCAGCTCGTGATTGAATAACAAAAACGAGGAATATGCTCGTGATGAAGATCGAGCAATTATACCTGGAGTCAGGCGCATACGCAGGGGGGGGGGGGGGGGGGGTTGGGGTTAAACCCCCCCCCCCTTGAGTTTTTTTTATGTGTATGTTTTGTGTATGTTTTTTGTGAAACCCCCCCCCCCCACCTTTTGATTATTATTATTTTTTTAATTATGCCAATGGCTGACCTAAAAAAAGGTGACCTTACCCCCCCCCCCCCCCACCAACGGAACAAAATGTCAAATTTTCAAATTTGGAATCCAAAAAAAATATTAAAAAAATGTCCTCTTAAACTGCATGACAAGAAAGAAAGAAAAATAGGAAGCCTAGGTAGAGAGGGAGAGAGAGAGAGAGAGAGAGAGAGAAAGAGAATGTCATGAAAGGGGTGGAGGAAAAAAATGAGACAGTATCCCTCCTGCACCACTTAATTAGTGGCCACTTTAATCTTCATCTCATTCACCGACACCAAGTAGGACTGGTGCCTCCCCCACCCCCTCCCCATTCCATGGTGCTGCTGTTACACCACTACTACAATGTTATCAACGTTTGTCATTCCATGCTATATGACTATTATTTTCTTATTTTAAGGCCTTTCGTCATATCAATATCCGTATATGTATGGTTTGGTCAGCGAAATATCCCCTTCAGACACATCCACGCTAACTTTGTGATGAAAGAAGCGCATTGCGAAACAAATGAAAAAATTATAAAGTTTAATGAGTTCCCTTACAACAAATGTTAATTTTTATTAACCTATAAATATGATAATGTGTTAACTATTTGCTTATTCTTGTGTATGTAAAAATCTACAGTACTATTTAAAGCGCATATATACCTTTTTAAAGTATTATACGTTGTATAAGAATCTATTGTTATCGACATTATTATTTAACAACAGCATCAATATCATGTCGTCATTGTTATCATCAGCATCACCACCGTCATCATTGTAATGTCAATAGGGACTTTTAGATTCGCACGAAAACAATGGGGATTGCTATGATCGACGTCCTTTTAATGCACTGCCTTGAATGGACGTCACACGTATCAGTCCACGCAAATCTAAAAGTCCCTATTAACAAACATCACCGTCATCACCATCGTAATTAATTTTTATCACTATGCATACATCATCATCATCATCATCATCATCGTCAATACGTACCATCTTCACCACTGTATCATAAGCATCATAATCATCAACGACATCGTCATTTCATCATCATCATAACCACAATCAGCAGCCACCATCATCATCACAGCTGTTGTCTATAGATGGATGCACGGGGAGGGGCGAGGAGGGAGCAGCCATTATGAGAATAATTATGTACTATCGAACAAGGAATACTATATTTCCTTGTCAATACATGAATTAATCCAAGCTTTCAGTATGACAGTATTATATATTAAACTTGACAGATAGTGTGCCCATTTTCCCAATTAGTTGTTTATATGTTAGTTACACCCGATAACAAATAAAACTTAAAAGCACGTTATTGAAATGATTTTTTTTCTTCAAGGTCATTTATTGCTTTTCATGTACGTATTGATTAAAATTCGTATTTACAGACACATTGGCTATCTTGAGGCACTTAACATATTCAATTCTTACGACATTGCGTATGTATTTAATAGAAAGAAAACTAGCAACCGTGGATACCAATCCATATGAAGAAACATATCACATTCAGAAATTGACCGTGTATTGCTACAATGGCAACGAGTAATTCGTGCACTATACGGACCCAATGGATTAATTGACTACTTAGAACAAAAAATTCACATTTATGTAATTAACAAAAATTATTTGCCGTCAGATTTACATCTTTTACTCTTATATTAGTATATAACACGACAACACATTGTGCGCGTAATTTATCTTTAGTTGAATTATTCGATAACAAAGGGATGGAAATGTAAAAATATTTCCTGTCTTATGTAATCATTAATGGCAACTTTTGAATCTCTTTTGAATGCCAGTACATAATACTATGATAAGTATATATGAGGTAACTTGTTATAACTCAATGCTTTAGCAACTCTATATTTACACGGTATGTGTTCCTAAACAAAATGGGGTATTAAGGTCGAATTGATAAGTTAAACAAAATGGGAAAGCAGGTATTGATTAATCAGCTGATGGTGACGTTCATTTCGAATATTAAAAAAAGGTATTTACTTAATATGATTGTCGCGAATTTTTTTACGAACCTCATCAACATAAGTTTACTGCCGACTCTACAACCCAGTAAATAGTGATAATAACGCAATCTCGTAGTAAAATGATTGATTATCACAAAGAAGTTATCGACCACAAAATGCATAATAACACATTATTTCAAACATCTTGTTGACGAACTACAGATTTAATAACCATACCGTTATGAATTTCTTACAATAATCATCGAAACGGGTGATCAATAATTTGGATAAAAAATTGTTCATACATAAATTAACAAACTAGAATGACTAAACATTGTGTCTCAAAAAGTAATGGGAAATAATTATAGATCACTTAATAATATATACAGACAAGATATTACAACAAATAAAAACAAATTTCTAACTATACTCATCATTATTATATGAGATGTTCTTACGATACCAATAGGTAGTCACCTGTCATCATTGATGAGGACCACTCACCGTTAAGGGTATACATGTCCAAAAATTCAGGATTCACGGTAGAATCTACAAGATCCCAGAGGTTCTTGTTCTTTGCTGATGAAGCATAACCGTTGAGGCCTGCCTTCGACAACTCAGACCACGCTTTCGCTGGACTCTGTTCTGGTGTAAATTGATGCCAAGTCGATTGTCGTTCGATAGCGACGTCGATGTCCGATTCATACTGCGATATGAAGTCTAAAGAATCCGTCTGGGCTTCAAGGTGAGGAACTTTTGCCTCATCGTTAGCGGAGATTATGTCAGTTATTTCGTCAATGAGGGAGAGATTAGGAACGGATAGAAGATTAAAATCGTCCGGCGCATCTTCCCAGATGTTCATTGGTTCTCTTAGTGGTGAGATGCTTGGGGTAGGTGAAGGTAGAAAGATGTTTTCGATACCAGGGAGTCTAGGAGGAGGAGTTGACATACGGGATGGAAGCGGTTCTTCGGTCGGTTTGACGGGAGTAGTGAAGTCATGATGGTTTGAATCTGCTAAAGGCATCCTGTTGACTCTGCAAATACCAGCTGCTAGCCTCAGTTTCCTCGCCTTTTCACGTTTCTTTCTCTTTGCCAGGTCCTTTTCTCTCCTTGAAACAATATCCAACTTATTAATGCGTGATGTCTTGTGATGGTGCTTTTTCTTCTTCTTAATGAATTCTTCAACAATACTCGGAGTGCATGGTCTACTCTTTCGAACGGAAACGGCTTCTGCTTTTTCCAGTATTGATCTCCAGTTTCCAATCAGTCTCCAGCGGTTCGAACCACGGGACGTCGAACCTTCCTCTGTAATGACTCGCTCGAAGCAACTAAAGACTGTCAAGTTGTGGCGCACAGAGTTCTTCCAATGAAGACGGTTCTCTTGGTAGTACGGAAACTTGTATGTGATCATGTCATAGATCTCCCTTATCGTAGCTTCATGACCTGGGCAGTCCAGCAGGGACATGATCACAATCCTGACATAGGAATGAGGAGGCCTGGAGTCAACATCGCCATGGACATCGAGTGGAGATGGCGGAGGGGTCACTGTACTGTAAGTCTTTTGTGACATAGTATCGTTACCCCCTGATACATACAGCTTTAACTTTGATAGCTGAGTAGCATCCACATCTAAAGATTCAACATCCACACTCATATTTATGACTTTGAGGTGCCCAAACGGTTAGATTACTTTCTCCGTTTTTAGCAGCGAGAGGTGAGCCGAACGTGTGGTGTACTCGCCCAAGTCTGATCATTAAATGAACTTGATGGTTGTATACATCACCCGGACCATAGCATTGTCAAGGAAACCAAATTCATGCGGTGTCTACAACCTTAGCATACAACGAACAAGATACAAAGGCTATGCAATGCTAACGGCTATTGTTTGACATACATGCTCGAAGAAATTGAATGTTCCTTTTATGTAAGGTAAGCTTCTAGACCTCGGGAAGAAGTGCATTGACAGAAGCATTGTCAAACAAAATGGTTAAGCTGTATTGAGGCAGATGATTCCCGGACACGGAATCTAACTCCTCGTCTACAATGCCCCCTCAATCACAGTCTCCAAGGAAACAAGATGACCAGTGAATGAAAAGTAGACGTGATTGGGGAGGGATTCTTTTGTGATAGATAAATCCAAACGAATGACTGGGGCCATAGTTGGGAAGACTGGTTGGAGAGCAGGTAGAAACGGGAAAATGAATGGCATTGTACATGTATTACTATATGAGAGAAAGTGAGTAGATAATTTTCGCCTTCTGGCCATTCCTTCTCTTCCACCTTCTTCTTCATTTTCTTTCATCTTCGTCTTCATCTTATTCTTCCTCTTCTATTCCTTGTTCCCCTTCTTCTTTTTCTTCTTTATCTGTTCTTCCTCTTCTTTTTTTTCTTTCATCTTCGTCTTTATCTCATTCTTCCTCTTCTTCTATTCCTTGTTCTCCTTCTTCTTTTTCTTCTTTATCTGTTCTTCCTCTTCTTCTTCATCTTCTTCTATATCTGCTTCATCTTCACATTCTTCTTCTTCTTTGTCTTCATCTTCTACCCGGTACTTCTTCTCCAAGGGTACAACTCACACTATATTTCATACTTCCTTCCTCTAATAAGTGGGTAGCAAAATGGGTGAAAGTAGTAGAAGGTGAAATAAACACTCCACATAAACTGAACTTGACATGTTTGTTTGTAGACTTCATGATAGAAATTTATCTTGAAATTTATTTATTGCTGTCAGAAAAAATAGAGATCAAAATGGATAGCTCAACATTCAGTGAATACATGTTCAATAGTAAAGTATAATCAAATAAATAATTTGTAACAGTTAAAATTCACTTTAATATTTAGAGTCACCAAAGTGAACAAACAGTCATCAATTATTTTCCAGATTACCGGGTAAAACATCATTTTAAATATATATTTGAAAGAAATATGAATATTTAAAAAGTACAGGAATCAAAGAATATAAAATTAGAATGACACTACAGGGGAGCTACATGTATATCATTGTTAGTATAACCGATTTGCCATCATTTTATCTAATGTGTCGCGGTTCATAGTCTTTTCCAAGGCCAAACTAATCAGAAGGGATAAGAAATGTTAAATGTAATCAAAGCATTATTAAAATAATTTAAATATTTACTTAAGGACTAAAAGGGTATAACATGACATGTAATTGAAATATCTATCCTCTGACATGTTCATAGAGCTCAGATATCACTCTCCTAATAAAATAATTTGCAATTCCAAATCATACATTACATCTATGTTGCAATAGCATATATTTTGTTGACACATAAACACCTTTTGAAATTGTGGGTTAGCCGTTAGTGTCAAATTACCAATACAAAACAATACCACAAGTATGTAAAATTAACTATTAAATGATTTAGCCCTTCTAAGTTAAGTTTGATTAAAGACCAATATAAGGAATGTTGAGAATATCATATATGCAAATTTTATTAACAAACAATAAAGGACAAGATTTTCTACAGCAGGAATTACAGCCACTCTGTTACTCTATTTTTGTTTTCCTATAATGTTAAGAATAAAGAAAAGCCATATTTGAGCCCTTCCAAGATACAATTAAGAAAGCTGTAAAATGCTATGAAGATGAATTAAATTGAAACTGTTAACAAATATCCACTCAGAATGAGTGAAGGATAAGTTTCCAATTACTCTGGCTCTCCAAACTATAGATTTTTAATAAAAAAAAGCTCTATAGAGGCCTCTGTTTCAACAGATAAAACAAACAAAAAAGAAACCTACCAAAAATACAAGGTTTATTATTTATCACAGCAAATAGGGAGCTCATTTAATATTGATGACGTGCTACATGGTATTACATTATAACCCTGCTACTACATTCAGAATTTATCTTCGTCTTTGCATACAAACTCCACAGAACCATTCGTTTCATCAATAGACTACAACAATTAAACCTGAGCTATGATAGGGCTAACAAATCAGAAAGAAGAATGATAAAATATAATCATCTGAAAAGCACACATTGTATTCCTAATATATCACAAAATAGCCTCTTACACAAAGGTTATATATGTTGAGTGTCAGAAAGGGGGGGGGGGGGTAAATCCCTTTACGCAAGAAATACTTACTATATAAGGAAAATGTCATCCAATCAACTTTATTTAATATATCTTAATATGCTTCAATCTAAAATACGCCAATGCTTTAATATCTAATTCCACATAAATTGTTGAACAACTGCTACTGGTTGCTAAAAAAATTATTTGCTACATTATCAGACCATGCAACACTAAGAGAGATATAAGCTTAATCAGAGAGGACTTACAGGTTAACAAGTAGTACTGTGAACAAGATTATATGCTTTTACATTTGTAAACATTAAAATGTCTACTTAAAGTACCCTGGTCATTTTTATAGCAAGTTTCAAAGAGGCATGAAACTGTTGAAAGAAACTGAATCATTTGTGGGAGATAATAACTATTCCATAGAATTTTGACGAAAGATACGAAAACAGAATACACGAATACCTCACAGGAGATAAACAAAAGAATAGAAGGATTATCAACTGATTGCACATACATGTATGCAAAGAAGCAACATACTTTCCAACAAACTGATATATATGTATATATATTGACTATATACTGCCACACACAAGACAACAGTAGCTACTGACCGAAATGTGATTAATCAGTTCAGATAAAGTCAAAGGGTTCAAATAACCTTCATGATTTAATACACCTATGAAAGCAGAACCCAGATGCTGACCCGAGTAATTAATAGCCTTACTTGCAAGATATCACACACATAAAATGGAACTGTTGTGAGTTAACTTTCATTGGCTTTCATTAACTATATGTGTCAGGTATTTAAGAGATGAAGAGCAGCAGCTCTATAAATCTAGGACAGCACAAAAATACGAAGACATACCAACATGCCCATGCGGAACAACAGATTCCCAACGATGGAAAGTAGTTTTTGACATATTGAATGGTTTAATGACTATTGGAAGACATGATTGTGGCATTAAGCATTACCATAATAATTATAGTAATTATTTATGATCATTATTATCATTTATCATTGTTTTTTCTCAAATAATATGGATTCTAATATCGAAGAACTGAACAGAAACTAAAGTCTAAATGTCTAAAAGGCAAAGTTTCATAATTAAATTAAAAAGGGGCAAATTGACAAAATAGTATAAACAAACTACAACCTTCCAATATGATGTATCAATCGGGTGGGATATAAGAAATTAGAAACTTGACTATTTGAATTTTTAAAGCAAACATAGTAATATCTCACAAATTATCTACATGTTAGTATACGTATACAGAACCAGCATCATTTCCATTGGCTATTAAGTAGACTGTGTGAAATTAAAAATAATTATTACTGATATTTCAGAACATTGTAATCATATCCTGATATCAAAACTGACATGGTTGCATATGAATAATATCCACTTATGAATCAGCTTGCTTTCCATATCCTCTACTTTTTGCCCCCTTTCTTTTTACTCTTTCCCTTAGACTTGGACGCAGCATCAGGATCCAGACCAGATGCAATGGCTAACTGACGTTTCAAGTCCAGCAATGCCTTGACCTCTGCATCCACTACTGCCTTGTCAGCCTTTTCACCCTTCACCTTACGAACTTTCTCTCCCTGAAAAAAAAAGAAGAAGAAAAAAATGGACTTATTAAGAATTTTCAGTAAATCTCCTCCCCTCTCTTCTTTTTCTTCTCCTTCCACTCAAGAAGAAGCTCTTAGTTTCTTTAAAAAAAAAGTTAACACCTATATATATATCTATATTTCTCCTTCCCTTCTTCTTCTAGCTCTTCTTGTTCTTGTTCTTTTTTTTCTTTGCCTCCTCTTTTGTGTCTAAGCCATGTCACTACTGCACACAATATTGTTTACAACATCATTGTGTGGCTAATTTAGTTGAAGTCTTCCAATATTCTGACAGTGTAAAAGTATATTCGATACTACAAATCAAGATTAGATGCAAAGCTACTTCATGAAAACAAGCAAACTAATCTCTGCCTATTTTTAAACAACAATCCTTTTTGTCCAGAATAAAAACTCTGAGTTTGAAATGATCTTACCTGAGCTGTAACTTGTGCAGTGAGTCTCTCTATCTCCTGAGGGCCTGCTGGAGTGGCTTGGTTGCTTGTAGGTGGGTTTGATGTAGGTGGGGCTGGGGTGGCCGCTGCACTAGGCTTTGCAGCACTTTCAACCTATGGAAGACACAGACAATAGTTGAGAAAGCAAAGTTATACCATCAATGAAACTAAATACAGACACAAATACATGTGATTATATCATGAAAACAAGTAACTTCAGCAAGGTTATTGGAAGGAGAGGTAGGACTTTTGGTGTGTCTAGGAAGAGGTAAAGTGGGGTCAGAGCAATTGTTATGCAGGGTGTATATAAGACTCTTTATGTGATAGTGAACAAATTACAAAGAGGGCCAACAAAATACAAAAATCACAGAAACTCTTACAAAATGACTGATTTGTTCTTGAAGCAGATTTCAAAAGCAATGATTTTGCTTGGATCTACTCAAATCCAGAATGCTTAAGAGCGATAAATATATTCTGTAAAGCAGGCAAATAAATGAGAAATGCACATACATTGAGTAAATTCATTCAAAAGCAAAACAACTTACACTCATCAAATGTAGTTCACAAAAATCAGTAGACACAAAGTCAAGGGTATCTACTATTCAATATTGTTGCTTACCTTTTGCTGTTTGCCTGCAAATCTCTTCTTGAATTCTTCAGCTTGGGCTGGTTCAATCTTGGAGAAGAGTGGACTTGGCTGAATGGTAGGAATGTGGAAGAGAGCATATTACCATGTATCATTCCTAATGCATAGAGTGGTTGCTAACATGAAATAGCATGCACATTACGGACATTGTGTGAACATATTGTGCAGCATATATGAAACCAACAATTTTTTCTCAATTTGAGAATTTGGAAGTGGATTGATACATACTCAAGGCTGTTGTTTGGAGTGTGTAAACGGCAAGAACAAAAATCTGATTCTAGCAAGAGTTACCCTAAATAGATATCTGTGGCTCGCTTTGTAAGACCAATTCTAAAAGTTTAAAGCAGGCGCGTCCCTCAATGAAGTGTTAAAGTGAAACCAACTTATAGGATGACAATTACCAGCTCTTGTAAAGTATGTATTGGAGCAGCATAATTTCGCACTGGATGCCCATTCCAAAATCTGTTGTTGCCACAGATCATGCAGACAAGCAAGGTTAAACAAAAATGCTGATTCACTATCAACTATGATTTCATAAACCTTCCCCCATCCTACAAATCAAGCTTATTTCAAATTTGTCATAAAGTTTGCTGGGAGACATGAGGGTGATAACTCAATGTAAAACCCTGTTACTGATACTTGACACTCTTCAGGCTCTTGGCAAATAAGATCCTATAATCCAAAGATTCACAAAATTCTAAAATATTAACCCCCCCCCCGCCCGCCCCCCCCAAAAAAAAATCCCTCGCAACCTTGCCTATCCTGTGACCCTTGTCCACGTAGCAAACAAAGTCTTCCACCAGCACGTAAAAAAAAATAATATCAACCTCCCCTCTCCCCCTCCCTCCCCCCTCCCCCAACCTGCCCTGATGCTCCTCTAACCTTGCCTATTTTGTGACCCTTGTCAAGGTAGCAAACAAAGTCTTCCACCAGGCACTTCAAATAAAATTATCAACTTCCCTTCCCCCTCCCCCCCCCCCCCCACAACCTGCCATGATGCTCCTCTAACCTTGCCTATCTTGTGACCCTTGTCGAGGTAGCAAACAAATTCTTCCACCAGCACGTAACATTCAGGAGGAGCCTGGAGCTGGGCTTGGATGGTAGCACTAGTCTCTGGCATGAATGGTTGCAGGATGACTGAGAGGAGGCACGAGATGTTTGCTGCCAGACCAATCACAGTACCGGCTCTGAGTCTATGAGGACAAAACAAACATACATGTATGCAAACGATCAAATTAAGTTAACAAAACTGAAATTACTCATAGTTCAACAGTTTTCAGATTAATAGCTATTATGGCAAATGTCAATTTGTACTTTGCTATGTAATCTCCACAAATATGTACATTTCGCTACTTGTGTAAATACATAAATTGCTTTCTATAAATTACATTGTTATGTAAATGACACTCCTATGAATGGCATACATGCATGTATATGTAATTTTCTTATATGTCTGTTCTATCTGTGTGAAACTCGAAAGAGATATGTATATGATCAGAAAGCCTGGAGGCGTGACAGAATATATCACAACCTATTAAAACAAAATGCACGAAGCAGAGGTACACGGTGGAATAAACGATAAAGTGTTACAATTATAATTATAAAAACAAAAGTTTGCTTGCTGTTGGACTCACTTTTCTTGAGGATTGCCTTTGACTAGCACCCATGGCTTGCATGCTTGGATATGTTGATTACCAAGACGAGATATGTTGAGGATGTGCTTCAAGGCATCACGGATTCTACATCAAGGAAAAAATAAACCCAAAACAAAATCAAATTAATATGTCATAGAAAGTGGATGGACTCAGGAGTATGAATGTCATTATATATTCACAAAGTAAAATATTCTACAATGGAGTCAATCACATTCATTTTCTTATATGAACCAATTTTCAGTACTGACTAGATTCTGCATACTTATGATCTCAATTTGTTTCCTGTATATTCTATACATGAAAAGATTAAAAAACAGCTGCTATTCCAGTAAGACAACAAAGGCCCTAGAGCATCATCATGTTAGGAAAGGAGGAAACATGTCCCCCTCCCCCTCTTTTTTTCAAAACTTAAAAGGAGAAGAATTTCTGGGGTATTAAAAATAACTCTACTATGCATTAAATGCCTATTTTAACACACAAAATTTAAGATGCTTACCCTTTGAAAGGGTCTAGCCAGCCCCCTCCTAAACCCTGCCTCAGTTCAGTTGCTCTGCTTCCTCTTAAAGCACCCCCCACCCAACCTCACACACACATTTTGAGTGCCCATGAAACCCTTGTAGATAGCTGTCCATTTTACTTACTTGACCTTCTCCTGTAATGCAATGTAGCTCTTGAGTTCTCGGTTGATCTCAGCAATCAGCCTCTCATCTTCACTCTCTAATCTTATCTCGGGTATCACACCGTCAAAGCTATTCTCCAGGAATGTTAAGCCTCTGAAGAAACGAAAAAAGAAATACAACATATACCTTTAAAATCATATACCGGTATACACAGGGAAGATGTTAATGAAATGTGACTAGCAAGAACTCTTGTTTTTGTTTTTTTAGGAGAATTGAACATGTCTGTGGTAACAGAACAAACAAAAGACCCATTACTCATACAACAGTTATTTTCAGACAAAATTAGGTCAGCATGT
This sequence comes from Strongylocentrotus purpuratus, assembly GCF_000002235.5. Classification (NCBI taxonomy): domain Eukaryota; kingdom Metazoa; phylum Echinodermata; class Echinoidea; order Camarodonta; family Strongylocentrotidae; genus Strongylocentrotus; species Strongylocentrotus purpuratus. Next base: position 32,873,412 of record NW_022145612.1, on the reverse strand, counting down.
TGCATTACAAATCCTTACAAACCAGCTTAAGCTTTGAGCAGACCATGCTATTCTAAAGTTTTGCTTAAGAATCACCCCTCTCCAAATTGATGAAATGCAGTATATCATATGAAGCATTTCAACAGTTTTCCAATAAACCACCGGTCAGGCAGATTTGCATGAAGTTTGCCAACTATAATTTTGGAAGAAATTAGGCTTGAGTCGGTACGGTCGATCACACCGGGACCCGACCGTTGCCGTCGGGTCCCGGTTTCGTTTTTTGAGAACCGACGCTCCGAAAAAAATAACGAAATATGAAAGAAATTGCAGTTTTGCACACCACTAAAATCAATCCACCTTAAAACTTAAGTATTTAATGGTTACCATAATCATATTCTAGCTCATCCTGAATCAATCCGAACTGATGATAAGTGATACAAATATGGGTTGCAAGGCAGTTCGCCCGGCCCATGGGGTTGTTGTTGCCAGCTGCTAGCTAGCTACTGTACTGGCCGGGTCTCTCGGCAGGATTAATAAATCAGGTTGAAAGAAACATTAATGTTTGAATAATAAAACGGCTTTCTAAAAAGTACTTCTTTACAACATACCGATCGAATAATTTTTAAAAGACAAAAATATATATTTTTTCTTTGATTTTGAACACCGCATGCTTCTTTTAAAAGCTGAAAATTACTTGGTAATCACAAGAAGTTTCGATACGTTGCAAGGCAAGTTTAGACTAGTCTCGGAAAAATGCGCAGTGCTCCTCGTTAGCTGTAATGCGTGCCAGAACGAACCCAAACAAAGACGTGATCGTAACGAGAAAAAAATCATTAAAAACTACGAGAGCACAATTGGAAAGACAACTACTCAAAATTATCGTAAGTAGATACATAACTTGGAGGAAGAAAACAATAGTTGTCCAAGAAAAGACACATAAATAGTGATATTTAAGGAGTTACTATAGGTACAATCATTATCGGAAGGGCCTGCTGCAATATCTGAATTACACGTGTTTAAATTGAACACGAGGCTATACGAGGCAAATACCGTCCTCTACGGTAAAAAGCAGTATAACAAAGGATTCGAGTATTTGCAGCAGGCTCCTTGCGATAAAAATGTACCCAGTTACTCCTCGATTATCACAATTTCTGTGACATTTCTTGGGCGATTATTGAATTCTTTGTCCAAGTTATCTATCTGATTATGGTAATTTTGAGCAGTAGTTGTCTTTCCAATTGTGCTCTCGTAGTTTTTAATGATTTTTTTCTCGTTACGATCACGTCTTTGTTTGGGTTCGTTCTGGCACGCATTACAGCTATTTACGAGGAGCACTGCACATTTTTCTGAGACTAATCTGAACTTGCCTTGCAACGGCTATCCGTATCGAAACTCTTGATTACCAAGTAATTTTCAGCTTTAAAAAAAAAAGCATGCGATGTTTAAAATAAGAGATATATATTTATTTTGTCTTTAAAATATTATATGATCGGTATATTGTACAGAAGAAATTTTTAGAAAGCCGTTTTATTATTATAACATTCATATTTTTTGACCAGATTTATTCAACCTGCATAAATCAAAATGGCGGCTCGAGTGTTGTCTGTTCATTTCTGCCCCAGTTTTTTTACTTTTAGAGGCACGAAAATGGCACTAAACTTCGCCAATCATGGATGAAAATAATGTCAAATGGAATAATATACCGATCTGAGCCGAGGTATGCATGTGTTTATAAATTTGATTGATAAAAAAGGTCACTTTTAAGGGACAAACTGATGATATGCGCTTTTTATAGAGGCAAGTGACAAATCCTGCGAGCTGATTTCGGGACACCGGGTCCCGATCGGTACAAGGCCGTCGGGACCCGGTTTATGAAAATCCCGACATGACTCAGGCCTAGAAGAAATAGTCAACAAACGAGTAGGTAAAGTAACAAATAGTTAAACAGTCTGGTGCAACCACCCTGTAGTGTAATTGTACACAAAATAGGTTTCATGTACTGTGGAATTTCCTTTGATGCCTGTATTTCCGAGTATCACATGTTCTACTGTTTCATTTGATTTCTTATCCCTCAAATTCTGAATTCTTCAAGGCGACTAGCGGGTAGCTAATATGGATGGAAAAAAAAAAATCTGTCCTTCAGTACGTGGTTTGGTTACATGTTAGCTTTATCCGGTTTAGGCCAAAAAAGAAAGATGTTGTATTGCCCTTTGCGACCGACCCAAAAATCTTGAAATCTATGGTCGGCTTTTAAAAAACGTTTTTTAGATGAAAAAAAAATATTAGAGTATTCAAAACTGAGAAATATCAGCCCAAAGAGGGAGGAAAAAAAAAGAATATTTTTTTTTTTTTTAAAGATTTCCGTCCGACCGACCCATGTTTTGGCACCTAAAGGGCAATACAACTTTTATTTTGTTTAAAGGCCTTATAACGACACAGACCTGTTGATGAAGTTGCCCAGGTTGTTGAGAAGCTCACTGTTATTCTTCCAGACAAAGTCAGCCCAGCTGAAGGCACTATCCTGGGTCTCTGGTCTGATGTAGAGGAGATAGAATCGCCAGATGTCTGCTGGGATACCCGTCGATTGAGCGTTGTCACCAAACACACCGATACCACGGCTCTTGGAGAACTTGGTGTCCTCATAGTTCAGGTATTCTGTGATAAAGCAACAGGTGGTAGCACTTTTAAGTTCAAAATCACAACCATATATGAATCAATAGAGTACCGAAGCTGTGACATCATAACAATTTATTTTTAGAATAACATTACAAACCAGAGCAAAATAACACTGAGTTCATATAGGAAATCTATCTATTCAAATGGTCATATCTCAGCCAATACTTAACATATTCAATTGGTTTTCAACATTTGGACATCATTTTTTATGCTCTTTCGGAAAATGAAAAAAAAAGAGAAATTCTAAAAATGGATTTTTGATGACGTCACACTTCACCACTCTATTAGATTCAGAAAATAAGAAGGGTCGATCGTGCACATAGATAGGTCCATAGCGATTTAGTTCGACCATAACCAAAGATTAAATGGACAAGCATTATTGTTATGTATTTCAAATACTTAGACTGTCATATGGAGTAGCTTTCTCTTTGAATACATTACTTATCATAGTGTTGCTTAAAACTGCTTCCCGAATTGTTATTCAAACATTTCAGGATATAATATCTACTATTCAAATGCTTTCATTTTCACTGGATAAAACTAAACAGCACATATAAAATAATGTCTTTTTTTTTAGATGCAAAAATAATTATGTGTGTAGCATGTTTTTCTGCCATTAAATAATTCTATGCCCAATACATGTATCCCAATAAAGCATTTATCATTGGATTTACCACTTATTTATTCATCCATCCATCCATTCATTTATTTGTTAATTTGTTTGTTAGTTCATTCGTTTGTTATTTCGTTCATTCATTCATTCATTCATTTAATTATTTATTTATTTATCTATCCATATGTATATTCATTCATATATTCATTATTCATTAATTCATTCATTGATTTATTTACATAGTATAAAGTAAATACCTGTGGCTATAAGATGATTGACCATGGTGTAGTTATCATTAGCCCCAATCAGACAGCTCGGGAATATCACACTATGGAACGGCACATTGTCTTTGGCCATGAAGTTGTACAGTTGAACCTGACAAAGAATGACATACATTAAAATCAATCTCAAATCATTTTCTGCTTTAGTTGTTAACCTACACAGCTTACATGTATATACATGTACCACAAAAACCAACAAAGAGTAATCCAAACTGAGAGATAAAAGAACATTAGGTCATCTGTTGGTCTATGATTTTAATGCACTTCACCTATGTATCAAAATCAATACACCTCATTACATTCTTGTTGTTCATTGCTCATTACAAGTGGTGGAACGATTACCGGTAGACCATGATTACTTAGAACACACAATGTACAACATCCTTAGCCTTTTATATATTCCATATACTCATGACTCCTTTTTAATTCCCATTGAATCAATGAATACAGATTAACTATTTTGTCCTATGTTCAATGTGTTGGTAAGAGGTAATATTGTCCTCAATTTAAGTTGAGAAACAGGACTTAAGTTCTCTCAAATGTGTACCAGTACTTGAATGAGGATTAAGAAGCTTTAATTGCCCTTCTTTATGCTATTAAGTGGAGAGATAAGCCAGACAAAAAAGAGGTAGAGTGAAATAGCAGCTGTTTGCAGACATCCTGAACCTGCTTCTTGCTTCTTTCCTCATTGTTGTACAATATTAGTTCATGTTTGTTTAATAAGCTTAAAGCCTCTCTAAAGTACCGGTATTGGAAGCTCCAAATATTTGATGGCAAGATTTCACCTAAAATGTTACAAAATTGAGGTTTGCTCTCTCATTTTACAAAAAGCACTAACTTACCTGCTGTGGGTTTTTCCACCATTTCTCCCACTGGTCTGTGTAATTTGCTGTGATGGACGGATAGCCAATAGGAGCATCATACCATACATAGAACACCTGGAGTGAAAACAAATATTGGAAGTACTGAATTAACTACAAGTAGGCATTACATTAAAAGAAAATCTAAGGAAATCATATGCATAACCCAGTACACCAGTTTAGCAAAAGCATGATATTTAATGAAAACAGCAGGAAAAGTCACAGTAGATATGAGGGCGCGAGAAAAAAGAAAATCCACAACGTGTAATGTTCTCATGATTGTGAACCTTTTTATTAAAAAGAACTCTTTCTTTCAATTTGAAAAAGAAGATAAAGAATGTGTTGTTCTTGTAAATCGCATATCACATTATGACATAACGTCTCTATGCACTTCCAAAGGACTTTGACTATTATCCCCCAGCTTAAGCGCTGGCAACCACAGCGATCAAGGAATAAATCCTCACAAGTACCCGCTTTCTACACCTGGGTTGAGTGTGGCAAGTGTAGATTAATGTCTTGCCAAGGACAATACTGTAGTGCTGCAGCCAGGATTCGATCCTGTACTTATGGTTCACAGTCTGGAAACTTGACCATGATGCCTCTATGTCAAGAATTACCTTATCTGTGTATCCTTTCAATGGAACAGGTGTACCCCACTTGAGATCACGAGTGATACATCGTGGCTTCAGTCCATCCCTCACCCATGAGTTTGTAATGAGCTTAGCATTGGCAGACCAGTTGCCTTCGGATGTAGACTTCTGTAAGAACACCTCGAGGGCTGGTGCTAGCTTGGGAAGGTCTAGGAACAGATGCCTGGAAGTCTTAATGACAGGGGTGTTACTGCAGACTTTACATCTGGGTTTCTGTCAAAATAAAATATATAACAAAAAATATATATATCTCCAGAAAAGATTCTTTAACTCTCTTTATGCCACAGAAATATAGAAATACTAAATGTTTCAAGGATAGAACTGTTTCCAGTGCAAGATTAATCTATATCCCGGGGTTAAAGAGGTTGTCCTAGAGCTAGTCAAGATCGAAAATGGGTAATTTTGCAAAATAAAAGTGTGTTGCACGAAGCAATTGTTCTGCCAAATGTTGCCTATTGTTTCTGGTAAATTGCACGTTTGGCAAACAAGCGACTGTGCAGATATTCAAGTTAAACGCCTTTATGGTTCACAACAGATACTAATTTTTCTACGATTAAATATTAATTTCTTAGTTTCTACAGGAAAGATATTCCACTCTTAACAACATCCTTCTTTATTTGGCATATCATACTATAAAAAGTAAGAATAGCATGATGGATAATATTCAATAATAAAGTTATAAATCAATCCCGATCCCACAAAAGGAGCATATTGTAAAACTAGAACATACACTTGCATGAAATGTTCTCAAATTCACATTTTTTTACAAAGTTACATGCCAAGAAAGAGTTAAATCATAAATGACAAAACACTATGCATTAATAATTCAGGAAATTTTCTTGCCTTAGAAACAGTTGTCATTTATAACTCCACAAATTGTTTTGTTTTACAGTAAACATTACACAGTACAGTCAAAACTGTCTATAGCGACCGCCCAAGGGAAACATAAGAAGTCTCTGCAGACAGGTGGTCTTTGTAGACAGGTTCCTTTCGTACATGTTTCAATGATAAACCATTTTCAAGGGAAACAAAAGAGGTGGTCTTTGTAGACAGGTGGTCTTTGTAGACAGGTGGTCACTAAAGCAGGTTTGACTGTACCACCAAGAAATTGCTACAACTCACTTTAAGGTCTGTTGCATTGATGAGCTTCCCACATTTATCACACTGGTCTCCTCTAGCATCCTCATAACTACAGAGTGGACAGATTCCTTCAACAAAGCGATCAGCTAGAAAGCGGTTGCACTTCTGACACTGGAGCTGTTCTACCGTATCCTCTAGAATATGACCAGCGGCATGCAGACGGTGGAAGATGTCCTGAGCAATCCTGCGTATCAAGAATAAGCACAAAAAAGATACAATGACAGAAACAGTGGTGATGAATTTCAGACTGATGTTTTATATTACACTAATAACAAGATGATTTCAAGAGGAACACAGTTCAGTGCAATTTGTACAGGTATATGGTAATTTTTAAACCTTTATATGTGAAAAAGCAGATAGTTCGATAAATTAGTACAAATCTATAAATGCTTCAGAAAAAAACGTTTTCTTGGCTTTGTCTACTATTCATACATGGTTACCGATGATTTAAAGGAAATTTAAAGTGAAACTCACTCAGTCTGCTTCTGGGTGGTGGTTCTACCAAAGTGGTCAAAATCAATATTGAACCATTTGTAGATGTCTCGATGAAGTGCATGGTATTTGTCACAGATCTGTTGAGGAGTCAACCCTTCTTCTAGTGCCTTGGTTTCAGTAGCAGTCCCATACTCATCTGTACCACAGATGTACAGGGTGTTGTAGTTCCGGAGACGACAGAATCTATCAGCAAATGAACAAACAGAAATCACAGTTTGGTAATAATCACAAGGAACGAAAGTCATCATAAATATCAATTTATATATGATGATATAACAAAAATGTTTGACATATCATCACTTTATACGATCAGATAATTTATAATATTTGAAGAAAATAAACCATATACAAGATAGTCAGTAAGGCATGATGGCTGGCTCAGGGGTTGGGCAGTGGTCTAAAAACCAAGAGGTTCTAGTTTTGGAATCAAGTGGAGATATTGGTGACCTTTGGTAAGGCAATAATCCCTAAATTACTGAATTCTCTGGACTGGATTTATAGTCAATGGTCCACTGGTAACTTATCAATAAGCACATACAGTCAAACCTGCTTTAGTGACCACCTGTCTACAAAGACCACATTTTGTGTTTCCCTTGAAAATGGTTTCTCATTGACACATGTACTAAAGGAACCGGTCTACAATGACCACCTGTCTACAAAGACCACTTTTTGTGTTTCCCTTGGGCGATCACTACAGACAGGTTTGATTGTACTTGATTTCTTTAATGGCAGTGAAATGGGACGTTTAATAGCAACATCAACATTTCTGCTTCAGAAAATGTAATATTTTTCAAGAAGACGAAAAGTGCATCAAGCAGAAGGAAGAAATCATGGCTCACCTTGAGAAGACATCCCCACTGAGAACGCACCCTATGATGGTTCCTAGGTGAGGTACATTGTTCACATACGGAAGAGCGCTGGTAATGAGGATGTTCTTCCCAGAAGATTGAGGTAGTCTGATTCAGGAATGATAATAAATGAAATCCATTCAAAATACATTACAAATTCGGTTTCAGAGAGAGGGTGGTCAGCTAAAAATGATGGCAACAAGAATTTGCCATGCAAGCCATGACAAGGCACCGGTATATATAAAAGTATAAATTTCACTAATATATCACAACTTAACATGTACAAAATCAAGCTTACAGACTTATATGATGTCAATTGTATATCTATTTTGTCTTTCTTTCTCTTTTGAAAGAGAGAGAAAGAGAAAAGAAATGTGGTATATTATTTGCTCACAATATCTTGGAAAAAAAATGGCAAGACTCTTTTATACTGTGTTTACACGATAAGATGATCCATCTGAAGAAAAAACAAATTTCAGCATAACTCCAAATGAATATATGATGCATACAAATATTTCATAAGTAGACTTCATTTGAAGTATAATTAAACAGAACATTTGTGAAGGGGATACTAACACTGGATGAACTCTCTTGGTCAATTTAGGTAATGACTTTCTTCCTCTGGTGAAAGCTGCTTTGGCTGCAGCTACCTCTTCAGGTGGAATGTCCTTTTTGCTCTCATCCTGAAATAAAGGACACAGTTTACATTGGTTTGAACTGGCACAATTATTATTTTTCCGAATTTTCTTTGTCATTTTATCCTCAAGATGTGAATAATGGTTGTAAATCTCAAAGGCAGTGCAATTCATATGTTTTTAGTGATGGTAAGATTTTTCTGGTTGTCTGATTTCTCTTCAGAACATTGAGGTATTTATTTACTGTGCATATCTGTACTTAAAAGGACTTTTTAACATTGTTCAGATGAAAGAAAATGGTGCTAAGGTAGTGATTCTGATGCTAAATGTACAATTAAAGATAATCTGAAAGTTTGAAATTATTGATACAAATTGGGAAAAACTGATCTGATCGATTTCTTAATTCTCCCAACTATACAATGAATTGGCTCTGTAAACCATTCCAGACATTTAAGTGGTGAAAGCTTTTTAAAAAGCCTGTCTTATGTCTTATTTTCATGGAAAAATGGTTAGGAAAATTAAAAAAAGTTGGGAGAATTTACTTTTAGAGAGTGTGGCACAGTGACACCTTCAAAGAAAACCATAAATATCTTAACGCGTTTAGAGAATTTGTTCAGGATTTTTTGCATGTCAGAGGATTAGTACAGTAAAAGGAATGTAATAAGTAACATTACATTATTATGCATTTTCCATCAACTTTCAAAATTGTTACTGAGTCACTTTAAACAACTTGAAGTCCTAATGTATACCTGTCCATCTGAAGCCTGACTAATAGCTGCCTGTTGTCCTCTCTCACGACCGGCATCAGACAGCGGAACCTTGACATGCTGAGACAAGATGGCTTCCTTGAAGGCACTTGCACCCTTCCCTGATGTCACGGTAGCAACACCCTTCTGAAAGCTCTCTTGGGATGCAAGGCCCTGGAACCAGCATTGAAGGTGCTTGTAGTCAGCACAAAGGCTTGGGTTGTCGGTAATGGCTGGGTACAGGGCACACCATACCACAATGTCAGCTGCGGTCAGGCTTGTCTATGTAGGAAAAAAAAATCAAACTTTATTGAGAGTAGACTTCATGGTTTCATAATCCGACATAGTTATTATTCCTTTTGCAAGAATACGTTTAAATCATTGAAACATGAACTTCATAAAATTCCTTGTTTGTTTCTTTATTTGTTTGTCAACATTCATGGCATACACTGTAAAGAATGTGTGATGGATGCATGGGAGGCATAGTATACACTTTTAGCATCTAATGCTACTTGAGTGCAGCCTTTGAACCATTCTTACAGTGAAATGCTGTTTATAGAAATATTTTAAAACAAAGCAGTGTGTGAATTTATTGGATTTAGGCATGATATATTCGCAATTTGAAGTAAGTGTGAACTTTAAGAACAAATAGCACAAAGCCACAAATCTACAATTTTCCTCCTTTGATTGACCAATGAAGTTTTTGATTTTGGGTGAAGAAGTGACAATGAAAGTGATACCTCTAATATTACTACCAACCAGAACCATTTCAACATTGCCAACATTCAGCATCAATGGGGGCATGCAGGTTTTTTTTTACAAAAATGCTTCCGTCTTAAACAAGATATTGAATGTAACTGCGACCCTGTCAAATTTCTTTGCATAAACGTTAGAGGAGCTTGAAAGCTTTGTTTAATTTAATCAATTATGCAAATAATAGAAATTATGGGGAAAACAATTTTCTAGCATAAATTGGGCAAAGGTACTTTCTGTAATGGTTCCATGTTTGTTTAAAAAAAATATAATCACATATAAAATACTTACCCCCACTAAATATTGTTTATTGGCCAGCACATCATTTAATTTGCAGAATGGAAGCTTAAATGGCTCTGCATTCTTCTTTCCGCCTCCAAAGACAGCAGTTAAGTAAGGGGCTAGCAAAGCCTGAAAAAGAGAAAAAAAAGGAAGTCATTGAACGTATCAATTTAAAAATATGTCATTCATACAAGGTAAATTCTCTTTCCTATTTAATGTATTACAGAATTGTCAGTGTTTTGTTAAATACAGCACCAACGCTTATGAATTATTTTGAAAACGTAGACATAAAAACACAAACAAACAAACAAACATACAAATGCTAACATGAAATGTGTCTCAGCCTATTCCTCAAATTGGCAATAGTATAATATTGCTTCCTTATCTTGGCCAGGTAGGGGCTTGCAGAGAAGACACCACAAAGCAGTTTAGGGAAGAAAAAAAATATATACCTCGCATTTTGCAATAAAGTAATCATATCCTATCATGTAAATATAACACTGTGATTTATTGTAAAAGATAAACCTGAGTTTAGGTAAAGAAAGAAATAAGAAGAAGAAATTCCACAGAGTCGAAAGAAACATAAATTTAATATATATTCAAAATTACAAATACATATAATGTGGCAATTGATTTTGGTAATACAGTAATAGCTGATTAATTGGAAAACAGAGATTTAAGGCAACCAAACTGACAATCATGACCAAGAGCAAATACATCAACTAAAATAAATTGTGCATCATTAGTGAATGACATTACAAGCATGTTTTGGCTAGCTTGCTTATGTTTGCAATTAATAACAACCCATCTATGCAATTTAGAATAGATTTAATAGACATTTCCTTTCGAAAATCCAGTTCAATGAAGATAATGATGATGATGATATTATTAGTAGTAGTAGTATTAGTAGTAGTAGTATTAGTAGTAGTAGTAATAGTAGTAGTAGTAGTAGTAGTAGTAGTAGTAGTAGTAGTAGTAGTATCATTATTATTATTATCATTATATACTTAAAACAAAACTATTCTGGATTAATATAGCGCTTGATACATCAACGTTGTCTGTAAGCGCTCTACATATATCATTGATTATTGCATCAAGTTTACAGGAACCTTAAGAATGGAAACATATTAATATCATGTTCCCTCTGACGTACTGTAGCTCATCCATGAAATGAAAACACTTGCCTGTAAGTGAGTACTCTCCCACTCGACCCACTCCTCAACTTTCAACTCCCAAGTTTGCTCAGAGCCGTTGGACAGGATATACCTGAAATGCACCAAAACAAGATAAAGTGATCATTAAAAAAATCAAGAGGAAATATCAAATATGAAGAATATCATATTTAATGCACTACCTACTTCTTTGTAAGTGTGTGCTTTCTAAATGGTGTCTTTATTTACAGCAAATATATCCATTTAAGTGAGTAAATTTCTGTTAAGACAACTTTGCCTGATATGTAAAATATAAGTAGACAAAATTCTCATTGCAACTGCATTCACCATGTTTTCTAAAAAGGAGTAACACCTTTTACTTCATAATAATCTCATTTTTAACTAAAGAAAGATGTTCTGTGACTTCTTAAAATGACCATATCAAGTTGATGACACCATACCTGCAGATGTTGTTTGCTGAAAAGATGTACTCATTTGGTGATATCTCAAGAACTGGAAGTTTGCCCCTCTTCAAGTATGGCACCTTGGAATCTGCAAGCAAACAAATATTTTATATGAATAGCAAGCACAGTATTAGATGCTGCTTGTAAGTGTCGGCTTGCATGGTGATGTAGATATACAGTAGGTTTGTGGGTGCACCATGTGAGAGAGAGAGAGAGAGAGGGTTGAGGACGTTGGGGACTGATCCTTCCACCATCCATCCGTACTACAATCAGTCCCCAACGCCCTCATCTGCCGAGCCCATCAACTCAGCGATGCAGACCATCTAGACCAGGAAATCCAGCATGTCACCACAGCCCTGACTATCATCAACAAATACCCAAGACATAAGATCAAATCCAAGACTCCCGCCAACAAGCCCGCAGCCAACACCACCCCTGAAGAGAACCAACCTGCAGCTACACCACCGAAGCAAACCATTGTTCTTCCCTGTATCGGTCAAGCCTCTCACAAGATTCAACATATCCTTCTAGCAGCAGACATCCAAGTTCGACACAGTTCCTCCAACAAACTCCATTCGATATTCCACTCCCACAAAGACAAGCATCCAAACCACAAGAAAGCTGGAGTCTACAAAATACCATGAGAATGTGGAAAAGTCTACATTGGTGAAACGGGGAGAAATCTGGAAACAAGACTCAAGGAGCACAGAACCAGCTTCAGACTCAGCGATTGGGATAAGTCAGCTATCCTCAAAAACGCCCAGCAAAACGAACACACCATCGAATGGGATAATAGTCATCTCATCTCCATAATGAAGCACTGGCATACTTGCGGAATCCGAGAAGCCATCGAAATTCACCGCCACAACACCGTGCCCCAAGACTCAGGACTATACATCAACGACATCTGGAAACCCCTCATCAACAAGTACCCGGTCACTCCTCCTCCACCATCGCCTCCACCACCGCCCTCACCACCCCGACAGACACCTGTACATCAACCACCGCCACCCGCCAAACCCTCAAAGCAGTCGCCAGCCTCACAGCTACAATACACAGCAGACGACAACAGACTACAACGCCGCCTATGTCGGGGACACACACAGCGTCTCACCGACAGCACACCCCACTCATCAAATCGAAACTCTCCTAAGTCCGCAACCTGGAGACTCCAGCCCAGACGGACAGTCAGACGTACCAGCCGACCATCCACGCCCACTCCCCGATGACTCAAGCCAACACGGTCACCTATTTTCCCCTGATGCCGCACTCCGGTGACTTAAGCTCATGCACGCCAGCCATTCTCTACTCCTGACGACGGATAGCCAACCTGTTCGAAACGTCGAGCCACTCATCCTCTCCAAGCGCTATAGTTCTCCTTAGAACTATATGCTAAGAAAGATAACAAACAGTCCTTTTCAGGACTACCACACCCCTAAGAAAGATTAATGAGTCAGAGTCCTTTTCAGGACTCCTCAACCCTCTCTTTCTCTCTCTCTCTCACATGGTGCACCCGCAAACCTACTGTATAAGCACAGTATTGTCTGAAAAGTCTGATATTCTATCCTATCTTTCAATGAATATGAAACTATATCTTCTTCAAGTTCTTGTTACATTATTCAAGTGATTAGTATAAAAAGGCGTGCTCGCAGGTTGTTCAATAAAATCAGTGAACTTTGTCTGTGTGCCTTAGTATACTAATCTAATCACGATTAAAATTATTGTATCGTACTGTTAGTGTTCACCGTGCGTAGATCCATTTGGATCCGGGCTAACTCGGACCAGGGGACAACTCGGACCAGCTGCAAAAACGGTCATTTTTTGTCATTTTAGCCTAACTCTAACCCTAACCCTAAACCTAACCCTAAACATGCAAAAAATGACCGTTTTTACAGCTGGGCCGAGTTTTCCCCTGGTCCGAGTTAGCCCGACTCCATCTAGACATCTAGATCTATTTGCATTTCAAGCAGAACCAACATCGAAAACTCTCGGAAGGTTCAGCTTTTTTGTAATATAAATCGCATTGCTAGCTCATTATCATCAGGAACACAAGGAAGATATGCAGATCGCTATCTCTACAGTACAAGGCTCAAAATACATGGGGCCTTGGGCGATTCGCCCCCGTGAGCTCCGTCAGATTGCTCACAATGCCAATGGGATAGCAAAATTAAAAATCACCCCACAGTGGAGTTATAAAATATAGATCTAGATCTAGGTCTAGATCTAGATACCGGGGGGGGGGGGGTGATCATTTCCCTTAACTTTCACACAATATTGAGTTCCAACTTCTCTTAGTCTTGAGACTAGAGTCGGAGTTTCAGCTCGCGGGCACGCCTTAACTGTGTATCGCCTATCTGAAAGTACGAGATCGAAATAGTTATCGGGGAGATGCAGTCCGCCCGCGCTAGCTAGAGTGCGAGGCCGCGAGGCTGCTGCAGCGGAGCAGTGCCGCAGCGGCGCGGTAGTGCAGCTGTTATCTAATTTGTACAACTACAGGTCTTAGTTACTTTATAAGCTCACCTGTAATACTCGTAAATTGAATCTCTAGCTTCAGATTAGCTAAAGCAGCAGCAACTACTGCTTTTAGAGTATGTTGATTTCCTGGATCAGAATATATCTTCATCTTAGCAAATGTTAATTTTGACACATGAACAGAATGACGAAACTTACCCGAAATATACTAGTCTTTTTCAAGGAGGACATTAAATATCCTCTCTCACAATATGCTGATAAACTACTTGTAATCCTTTGTTGAAGAGGAGGGGGTGTGAAGCGATGTCTTATCCACATGACCACGTTGCTTCATTGATATTAACTTGTTCGGTTCAAGATGTTAACACTTTCTGATATTAATGACTTTAAACAAATATGCTGATAAACTTCTTGTACTCCTTTGTTGAGTAGGAGGGGATGTCCCCTAAACAAACAAAAAAGAGAAGAAAAAAAAAACGCGAGGTAGAGAGGCGTAGCAGGGAATCGAACCGAGTACATCTGCATTGTGAAGCGATGTGTTATCCACAAGACCACTGTGCTTCACTGATATTAACTTGTTTGGTTCAAGATGTTAACACTTTCTGATGTTAATGACTTTAAAAAATATGCAGATAAACTACTTGTACTCCTTTGTTGAGGAGGTGGGGGAGACCCCTGTAAAAAAAAAAGGACAAATCAATAGGAAAATAAAAATCCTTAAAAAAACACGAGGTAGAATGGCATAGCCGGGAATCGAACTGAGTACATCTGCATTGTGAAGCGATGTCTGATGTTAATGACTTTAAAAAATATGCTGATAAACTACTTGTAATCCTTGTTGAAGAGGAGGGGGTGTCCCCTAAACAAAAAAAAAGAGAAGGACATAGCCGGGAATCGAACCGAGTACGTACATCTGCATTGTGAAGAGATGTCTTATCCACACAAGTCCACTGTGCTTCACTGATATTTACTTGTTCGGTTCAAGATGTTAACACTTTCTGATGTTAATGACTTTAAAAAATATGCTGATAAACTACTTGTAATCTTTTGTTAAAGAGGAGGGGGTGTCCCCTAAACAACAAAAAAAGAGAAGGACAAATTAATATGAAGAAAAAAATGATTAAAAAACGCAAGGTAAAAAGGCATAGCCGGGAATCGAACTGAGTACATCTGCATTGTGAAGCGATGTCTTATCCACAAGACCACTGTGCTTCACTGATATTAACTTGTTCGGTTCAAGATGTTAACACTTTCTGATGTTAATGACTTTCAAAAATATGCTGATAAACTACTTTTAATCCTTTGTTGAAGAGAAGGGGGTGTCCCCTAAACAAAAAAAAAGAGAAGGACAAATCAATAGGAAGAAAAAAAATGATTAAAACAAATAGAGGTAGAAAGGCATAGCCGGGAATCGAACCGAGTACATCTGCATTGTGAAGCGATGTCTTATCCACAAGACCACTGTGCTTCACTAATATTAACTTGTTCGGTTAAAGATGTTAACACTTTTTGATGTTAATGACTTTAACGTCATCACAGTTAGCCTGTTCTAATCCCTGCCACCATATAGGTCCAAGCTGCCACACACACTAGACATGTGGAATTGTGTCAATCAATTAATTTACTTAAATCCCCAAATTGGCTCCATTGCCATAAATGGTAAACTTCCACTAATCCAAGGAAACCTTGACGCTTTTGATTTGATTAGCTGTTGAGTGATGGATTAATAATGGGCTTGGTATGGCTAACCCTTAAAGGTAATACAACGTTTTGGTATTGGGTCAAGAATTTGGTTCAAATGAACATATTGGAAGCATATGCGATCTTACAATATTCAGAGATAGTACTGTTGTCGCGGTTGAAATCGAATCTAAAATTATGAAATTGTAAATAGTAAACTCTTCATGTTGTATAGCTCCCTCTCAATGTCAATATATTAATTAAGCTATAAAACAATGTTTCTTGACAAAAATCGACCGATTAGCTATTCTCGTTTGGAAATTATATATCACAACTACATTTTCTGAGATTTTCATGGTCGCAGCTACCTTAGCACGGCCGTAGGCGCTATTTGAAATTCATCAAAATTTACCGGGAGCACCGGTAAATTTTTTAATTCAATTTTTCTCGAAAACATAAGTTTTTTATTGGCTAAATTTTCTAGTGCTTATAATACATCCACAGGGGCATCCAAATATATCAAAATCGTAAAGATTCACTATCCACCCAATTTCAAAATTTCCCAAAACTTTGTATTACCTTTAATCCAGTTATTATTTTTTAGGAGGGGGGAGGGGGGCCGGAGGCAAACGCTCAGATCTATCAGAAATACATTGGTCCAATCATCACTAATTACACACAAACACTAGTTTGAAGCCTATTCTAACATCATTTTTTATATTTATTTATTGGGGCAAATGGAAATTGAATAAGTGTTAAATTAAATGCTTTAATTTTTTTTAAAGGGAGCGCAGTACTATAGTCGAACCGAAATCGAAAACAAACCATATAATCTCGTACATTCAATGAGTACGCAGGGGCAGCGGAGTGACTTCCAAAGTGGGGAGGGGGAGGCACTTTCTGTGAAAAAAGGGGCACCTTTGTTGGTATATACCCCTACAGTGTCATAACATTATCAAGTATGATTTCAATATTTGTTTCGATATTGCTTGAGTATCATATTATCAGAAGCGGATCTAGAGGGGGGGGGGGGTTGGGGGGGGGGGGGGTTGCAACCCCCCCAAAAAAAATCCGGGGACCATTTTTTTAAAATCTTATCTTTTTTTTTAAACGTGTAATTTTATTTTATTCTATTTCTATGTATTTATTTCATTTATTATTATTATTATTATTATTATTATTATTATTATTATTATTATTATTATCATTATTATTATTATTTCTTTTTGGGGGGAGGGGGGGGGGGGGGGGGGTTGGGCGAACAAATGTCACAGAGTCCCTTGCCCCCCCCCCCCATCAGCTTTTCTGAGGACACGGGCCACCGCCGAAGTGACAAGCTAGGCCAGCGTTGCCGATTCTCATCCCCAAAATCCCCACATTAAAAAAAAAAAAAAAAAAAAAAAAGGAAAAAAAAAAGAAAAAAAAAAAAAAAAAAAAAAAAGAAAAAAGAACGCACGCTGGAGAGAAACCCTTTCAAGTGCAAATATTGTGAGAAGATATTCAACTCATCTGGTAACTTAACCAAACACATGATAACTCTGGATATAACTGTGTATTTAACTGTTACTTGATTTAAAAAGACGTTATCATGCACTGCTTTTTATGGTCTCCATTGTGTTAATAGATGCCAGGAAAACATCACTTACGGGGTTCAAATAAACACCCCAAAAAAATCGGCTCGCCGCTTCGCGGCTCGTGGACGATGCTCCGCATCGTCATTATTGGTCAACCCCCCCCTGAGCAAAAAGCTAAATCCGCCCCTGTATTATGCAGATATGGGTGTCACGGTCTGAAAAATTCATTTACTGGCAAGTGAAGCGAGCAAGGAAAAATTATAAGATTTGTGAGGTCGCAGTAAAAAAAAAAATCCTACACATTCTCATAAAAGAAGACTGAAAAGACCTTTAATAAGTACCATGATTATAATCTATAAATGCCTGCGAGCTTTGGGGTAATTACTCTTTATAGTCACTTAAAATTAGGGGCACGTTTAATGATGACATGAAAAGGGGACACTTATGAAAGGGATAAGATAAGTATTAGAAAAGAAAAGGAGAATGTTGTGTCGACGTACAAAGGGTTATTATCACAGGTGAAAATATACACACAAAAAAGGCACTCACCATGCGGGGATGAAAAAGGGTACTAATGAGATTGGGAAATGGGCATTTTGTCGACGGAAACTTGAGGGGCACCCGTCAGATTTGTTATAAGAGGGCATTTATAAGAGGTGAAAGGGGACATTTTAAAGGGGATAGCTCCCTTATTAAAAAGGGAAAGGGGCACGTATCGTTGTTAAAAGGGAAATTATCCGAGGTGAAAAGGGGGGTAATTATGAAAAGGGGAAGGGGCGCGTGTCAAAATAAAAGGGGCAGTTATTAGAGGTGAAAAGTCACACTCATCAGAGATGAAAGGAGCACTTATCAGAAGGGAAGGGGTACCTGTAAATTAAAGTAAAAATAGTATCTTCTCAGATTTGTAAAGAGGCAATTTGACCCCTTTCATAAATTTGATAATTATATAGATACATCCCTATAATCTAGCTAATATATTTTCCCCCGCTGCCGTCACCTTCGCCCCTCTCGTTCTCTATGCTCCCTCGTCCCTCGCACCGGTGGATTGATGGGGGGCTTGGCGCTTGGGGGCAATTACTCCCCTGAAGTCAAACGGAGTAAATTATCTTAACTGAAAAGGATTATTTACCAGAGGTGAAAAGTGGCATTTATGAGAAGGGGAAGGGGCCCTTTTTTAAATGGGGGCACTTATTCAGGAAAGGACTCACGGGACACTTCTCACTGAAAGGAAAAGGGGCACTTGTCAAAGTAAAAGGGCACCTCTCAGATTTTAATAGGGCAATTATCAGAGGTGAAGGGGGCATTTCTCGTACCCGAAAAGGGGCAATTACTAGAAATATAGAGGGGCACATATGACAATGGAAAATGGACACTAAAGGGGGCCGGGGCACTATTACAAATTAAAACGGCACTTGTCGAAGTTAAAGGGCACTTTTCCTATGTCAAAAGGAGCGCTTCTTTCAAAGTTAAAGCCGAGCCCTTTTCCTATGTAAAAATAAATCATAAAGAAATATAATCACAAAAAGATCAATGGAACGGGGTCACTCATGCAGTTCTAGCAGGGGGGGGGGGGAGGGGGTTGCTGATTCGGCCCCACCTGGATCCGCCACTCTTATAGTATTTTGGTTTTCCTTCCGCTTTTCTTATACAAAAAGATTATGTTATTTTTTTTAAATCTATATTTCTAGCTAGGCTTAAACAAAAACAAATTAAATGTTTTATTCTTCGTTTTTATTCTTTGACCATTTTTTCATTTCTCACTTTCTTGCGAACACACAATCACTTTTGTGTAATACGCCGCGCCGCTTTCTTCTCGGTTTATCTTCACACTGCGGTCTAGAAAGCGTCAAGCGAATCGGTCAAGAAAACCACACTACCCGACATGCAACAAAAATCATCAATATAAAAAGTAACAAAACAAAACACAGAAAACAAAAAAATATATACATGTATACAAATCCTTTGGAATTCTTGTAATTAATGTAAACGACTTTTTTTTCAAAATACGGCATAGTTTGTAATACCATGTTATATTTTATTGACTCGTAATCTGTTTATAAATTAATCCTGCAAGTGAAAAGTAGTTATTAAATTTTAGACAATTTGATTTGTGGAAAATAGCCATTACAGTTTCGGAAGCTAATAAAACAAGTAATAATATGATCTTGGATCCACATAGATCCACACTTGATATACCATAATTTGTTTATACATTATTATAGCATAATTATTAATATAATATTCAATTTCTTGTTAAATAATAAACTCCGATCGGAATTAATATAGCATTTAAATACACCAGCTAAATACTAATAAACGAATAAATACATTTCATACTGATAACAAATGATGCCAAACATAAAATTTGAAAGGCTTCAATGTAGCGCTTTGAACTTCGAAACGCTTTTCAAGTTGGTATCTGGAGTTGGATGGAGTCTCTTAAAGGTATTACAAAGTTTTGGGAAATTTGGAAAAATGGGTGGATAGTGATTTTATACAATTTTGATATATTTGGATGCCCCTGTGGATGTTTTTAAAACATCAGAAATTGTAGCCCCTAAAACACTTCTGCCTTCGAGAAAAATTGAATATAAAGATTTACCGGTGCTCCCGGTAAATTTTGATAAATTTCAAATAGCTCCTACGGCCGTATAATGGTAGCTGCGACCATGAAAATCTCAGAGTTTATAGTTGTGGTATATAATTTCCGAGCGAGAATAGCTAATCGGTCGATTTTAGTCAATAAACATTGTTTTATAGCTTAATTAATATCTTGACCTTGAGAGGGAGCTATTCAACTTAAAATGTTTATTATTTACAATTTCATAACTCTATTGTCGATTTCGACCGCGACAACGATCACTGAATATTGTATGATCATATATGTTTCCAATATGTTCATTTGAACCAAATTCATGACCCCATACCAAAACTTTGTATTACCTTTAATGCCTGGATTACATTTGGCCTGCGATTAGTCTACGGAGCCCGTATCCTGCTCGTATCCCCTTTTCCGTGCGGCCCCTGTGCGGTGGCAGGAGGCGGCCGTGAGATTTTCGTACGGATTCACGGGCTCCGCAGCCTAATTTACGATTTTGTTTCGCGAGAAGTTAAACAAATTTGAAAAAATCGTAAGCCCGTAGCCCGTAAAGTGGTATTGCACAATCCCCGCACGGGCATCGCCCGGAGGCCTCGCACTGATTGTGCAGCAAACGTACGATTTTTTCGGTGAACACGGGAAAAAAGAAAATCGTACGGAGATTGTAGACTCATGGGGCATTCGCATGCACGGCAATTGCACAGCGATCGCAAGGTTGCTGTACGGTCACCGCGCCTTCTCCGCGCAACCTTTGCACGCCAAGGTGCACGGGCTCCGTATGATTTCCGTGCGGAGGCTGCGGAGACTGCACGGCTACTGCATGCAAATTGCACGATTTCCGTACAATCTCCAAAAGCCTCTATACGGATTTGCCCCGGCCTGCCCCGAGGGCCAATACAATAAATGGCACGATGCTCATAGATAATGTAAAGACAAACATCGTAGCCCGTAGCCTCCTACGATGTCTATGAAAAATCGTAGACTAATTTATCGTACGGCGCCCGGGGCAAATGTAATCCAGGCATTAGTTAGGCTTTGATTTGAAATTATTTTCGCAGCTCGCTTTTCAGTTTATTATTATTATTTTTTGTTTTCATATCGATTCGACAACACAGAGAAACCAAATTTAAGCAACATCAGTGCATTATTTTAAGCTTGAAAGATATTAATGGTAAATATTCCTTTTTGCCTGTATATATTCCGTTATATGCACCGACATAATTGCGTTATACTTCTTGGTTATACTTTTGTTACTTCGTACACCAAGACATTTTGCGGTATTTGCTCATTTATAGAGACATAGAAGGATATGTGCTTGAAATGTTGACTGATTCCATGATAAAACCACTCGTGTATGGCGTAGCCTATACGGGAATGACGACGGGGCACCACGGTTGCCACGGATTGGTGAAGAAAAAAATATGTACAAGAGGGAACTTGAGAGAATTAAGGGAAAAGGGGGGACGAAAAAGGAAGACGCCCGAATCAAATCCCGCATCGAAAGTTTCAGCTTTGCATTTCATTGTCGGAGCCGAGCCTTCCCCCCCCCCCCCCCCCCTCAGCTCAATAATTTGTGGCACTCGGCCTATCACAACCACAATAGGTTGTTTCTAAATTGCATAAATCCATGCTGTTATCATTCCGTTTCAGCACGAACAAGAAGTAGACACGCTACAAAAAGAACTACATGTGTATAATGCGTCTAGAACAAGACTAATATTTTGATAATGGAAGATTAAAATATGATTTCTACAATTCAAATCTCTTTAAATTATCGGAAATTTATGAAATAGATTAATTTAATTTAACAAATTGTTTTAATTGATAATTGCATAAGTAATGGATGAACATTAATGCGTTTATATTTATGACGAATCAAAGAAAGCATGATCTGTGTTATTTAAGACCGGGGGTGCTACTGTCATTTTCATATTCATATTATCTGATGAAACCACGTCGCCTGTGTTTGAAAAGGATTTTGTTTACATGTTAGCTCCAATAAATTTGTCAAAATATAAAAACAACAATAATTATTCATCTTTTACCCCAATTTTCATTTTGAATTATTCAATCAAAGAATTGAGCCCTGTTTTGTGTTTTAAAAGAATCCCATTACTTTAAGCTAGGCACCCCCGTATCATTCATTGTCAAATTCGTGATTTTTTGCAAGCAAGACTGTCGGAGTGAGTTCCTTTAAAAAATTACATTTTTCGTACATATGGGTAGTGTTATATTTATTTGTAAACAATTCTTTTAAAATGATGTAGTTTACTTAATTATTTGAGATTCATAGCGTGTGATGTTTGTGTTATTCGTAGAATTTAATTTAAATTCAAAAGTGTCATCAATATGGACAGTACGTCGTGAGTTTATAAGGAAACGCGTGCACAAAAGTCAATGTGTTTTTACACGTAGGATGTTTGGGAGTCGGGATGTACATGCAATTCAATGCTCCTTCCTCATGCTAAAGCAGGGCTCCCACTTAGCCGAGTTGGAGCCTCGAGTTGTGGCGAGCTGGCGCAAGCTTATGGCAAGCCGTTTTATCATAAAATCAAGAAATAATTTTACGCAAGAATTGAATTCGTGATATCAAGAATTTGATTTCGTGATATTAAGAATTGAATTCTTGATATCAAGAAATAGATATGTTTTAATTATAAAACGGCTAGCCATAAGCTTGCGCCATCTCGCCACAATTTCGAGGCTCCAACTCGGCTAAGTGGGAGCCCTGCTTAATGCTTAGTGCTATCCGCTAGTGCTAGGTATAGATGTAGACCGAAATTTTCTGTCTCTTTCGTTCGTTAGCCTCTGATTTGGGTAGGTCGGCTCTCTCTTTAGAGACGGAACAGCCCTAGACCCTATACGCTGTAGTGGACGCGTGTTTGTGTAAAGAAACGTTACACAAAACTTGGCCAAACTTAATCCCTAATTTTGATATTTTACCAGATGCATTTCCGATGTATTTATATCCCTAAATTATCTACATGCTTAACTACTTCGGTTCCACTTACCAACTTGACTACTTCAATCCGTTTAATGGTCCCTTTTCAGGAAATTATGGGTCAAGATCGACATCCATGAAGAAAATCTTGCAGCCGGGTTGCGTCTCTTGTAGTCTACGCTGAAGGCAAAATGATTATAACGAAAAAACTGCATGTCATTACGAACTCGTAGCTCGTGCACAGTTTTTCCGTTATAATCATTTTGCCTTCAGCGTAGACTACAAGAGACGCAACCCGGCTGCAAGATTTTCTTCATGGATGTCGATCTTGACCATAGAGATATATACTATGATCTTGACCCATAATTTCCTGAAAAAGGACCATTAAACGGATTGAAGTAGTCAAGTTGGTAAGTGGAACCGAAGTAGTTAAGCATGTAGATAATTTAGGGATATAAGGCGCCACGGATTTATTCAACTGGCATTCGGAATGCATGTAGAATGCATGTAGAATGCCCTATTCAGAATCTATTGTTCCGTTAATCCACATTCCAGAATGTACCTAGAATGTACCTAGAATGCGGTAATTAACGACTTAATTGGCGCATTCTGGGTGCATTCTGGATTGCTCCATGAATAGGCCATCCGAACAAAGGCGATATCGATCGGCAGCGACTACCTTCTTGATATTGCGTGCCGGAATAGTTTCGATATAGAATGAACCATAAGAATTGATAGAAATCAACAGATATTTAATTGGTTTCGCTTCTGTCTCTCCCGCGATCGGTCGCTCTTTGCATTTCTCGAGCGCAGGTGATAATGGACTTACTTTTATTTCTTTCCGACGGCTAACCGGTAACATCAGCGATATTTAATTGTTTTCGCTTGTAGCTCTCTTTCTCTCACTATTTATTTCTCAAGCGTCGGTGATATTGTAATTGATTTTCTTTCTTTTCTTCAGCTTATTAAAGATGGTGAAAAGAGTAGAAGAAAGATTGAGAAAGAATGAAGACAGATTTATTATGACATTCCCGCCAGACCGCCACAAATATGTTCTGAGTCGGCGCTCTCAGAACAAAGGCGCGTTGCAGTGTCAAATATACGCGGTGTTTTGAAACGTTGGTGTTGATTGACATGATGCCTCATTAAAGATGGTAAAAAGAGTAGAAGAAAGATTGAGAAAGAATGAAGAAAATATTTTGCATGAAAATGCGGATGAATCTGAATGATCAAAATGAGAGGAAGAAAGAGGATGCAAGAGATGGTGGGTGTTGAAAGATCTGAGGACTAATGAAATGATACATTTAGATAAAAAGCGAGAGTGGATATTTGTGGTTACCATCTTATTTTTAAACTTTTTTTTATTGGCAGGGATGGGGGTCCGTTTTTTGTTTGTTTTTGTTTTGTTTTTTTTTGGCCAGGGAGGAAGCGGCCTGGCCCCGTTGCCCCCCCCCCCCCCTCCATGCGTCTGCGCCTGAAGGAAAGCACATATGTCGTTTCGAATAATCTTATTTCCAAACCGAGACGGACATTATTTTGTTTGTGGTCTGTGCTTATATGTTGTGTATAATTTGTTTGTTAAGCGCACACTATCCTACCTTACCCCTCCCCCACCCCCTTTTTTTTTACATCACCTACTTCATCAACCCTCTCTAATTTTTTAATTCCATCTCTTACAAATAATGATTTTTTTTTTGTTGGACTTATATCATTTTTTTTAACGGAATTTCATAAAGATTGTAGAGGGTGTGATTATTTATTCCAAAACAAATAGAGAGAAGGTCATATATAGATCAGTAGATAGTGGGGGGGGGGGGAGATGAAAATTAAGTGAGCCGGAGGGGAATTGCAGAGAACGAGGGAAAGAAAGAGAATGCAAGAGACTAATTGTAGTCTTTTTTATATATATTAGAAAAACAAGATTTCTTATTTCTTATTTCCAATCTAAATGGTCCGCATGCTCTAATAATTGAACAATGTTATCTCACGCCACATGGCATGTGCACAACAACATGACATGTGCGCAACAACGACATACAAATAATGACAGATTTATTATGGCATTCCCGCCACAAATATGTCGGCGCTTTCAGAACAAATGCGCGTAACAATGTCAAATATACGCGTGTTTTAAACTTTGGTGTTGATTGACATGACGCCTCATTTTAGATAAGAAGGAGACAGTGTTTATTCGAGATTGAGATGGATTTATTATTATCGAGAGAGAGAGAGAGAGAGAGAGATTACAGGTGTAAATTGGCCGTATGCCTATAACAATCCTAAAATGTTGGAATTTTTTGTAATACACAAATGTTTTTGTCATCGGAAATAATTGCTCCTCACCATGGCATTTGACCATTCGCAACAAGGACATTCAAATAATGACAGATTTATTATGACATTCCCGCCACATGTCGGCGACCTCAAAACAATCGTAAATATCGCGGTCTGTTCGAACTTGGGTGTTGATAACAACATTTCCAAGATACAGTCATCAATCCAACTTTCATATCCCCACCAATCTTTCGTGGTCGGGGGAAGGAGGGGGGGGGGGGAGGAGGGGGGGGGAAGGAGGGGGGAGGTGGGGGGAGCATCATCCATTGATATTTTGTTGGTTCCTATCTAGTGAACTTAAATTGACAGTCGTAATGGATAACACTAGGTCTGAACCGTGAAACTACGAGACGTCCGGTAATATGAATACAAGTGTATCTATATATGGCACAGATAGCATAACATAATATCGGCCTTTAGAGTTATTGGACTGATCCCGCACCGTAATGTGCCCCTATAAAGAAATACGGGGTTCTCGAGCAGGGACATTTGATAAGTCTGCGGGCACATACACTATATATTGAAAGATATGAAAGATATATCTTGAAAGTTTTTTTCTATGCAGGGAGATGTGAGATTCCCCTGGTCTATAGATGGTTGTTTCGAGAGGTACAGTACATGACGTATTGCAGTCTCTTAAATCAGACTCTATTTTATGTATTACGACTGACAAGGGCTTTTGTCTGCGAGCTAATTTTGATCGAGGTAGAGTAGACAAGATAGAGAGAGATATACGTGTATTGTAGGCCTGAGTGAGACACAGTGGCCCGAATTCACAAAGCAAGGTTTGAGCTCAAACCTCCTTTTGTTTCGCTAAACCTCCTTGTTTGTAAATAACAAATGGAGGTTTGAGCTCAAACCTTGCTTTGTGAATTCGGGCCAATTTGTTTTGTTGTAAACTTTCAATAATATCGGTTGCGTGTCTTTCTTTCTACAATTGCAAAGTGATAACGTATTAAACCCAGTCTATTCAATTATAAGGCGCACTATTTATGCCCGAATCGGGAAACAACAGACCTGTTCAGCCTACGCGTTGGCTCCGGTGAATAGCCAAACAAAACCGGTTTTGCATCAGGGGTGGGTTATTGAATGGCTGTTTTCGCATCCCGCAATTAAGGCCTTTGTTTTGTTATCTGTTCTTGTTTATCGGATCGTTTTTCAAACTTTCATGAATACGTTCCCCTGATTTTGTTTGCTTTTCTTTAAAGCAAATAGATTGCACATTTATTTTAATTAAGTACAATTTATAAATGCCAAGTCTCAGATGTTTCATATATATTCCCATCAATCTTTCGGGGGAAGGGGGGGGGGGGGAGCATCGTCCATTGATATTTTTGGTTTCCTAGGGAACAGTCGTAATGGATAACACTAGGTTAAATATCCGTGAAACTACAATTTTCATATTCCCATCAATATTTCGGGGTTGGGGAAAGGGGGGGGGGGGGTAATTACGAGCATCGTCCATCGATATTTTTTGGTTTCCTAGTGAACTTTAATTGACAGTTGTAAGGCCCCCAAAAATCATTTAGTTGTCCTCGATTGCTTTTCTGGAGTAGGGGCGGGTGGGCGGAATTTTTTTCCTTCCCCATTAAAAAAAAAAAAAATCCATAAAAAAGTAAAATAATTGGGAAGTCAGGCATTTAAACAAACAAAGTCTATAAAACATTTTAATATGGTAAAAGACTAGTTTCCCATGTGACGGAGCGATTTCGGTTACATCGCCAGTAATGGAAAATATGGCGGTGCTTTCTACTTTCATTGCTCATTGCGCATCATTCAGTCAATTTCGTGATATGTTTGTAAATATACAAATGAAAGTTCGGACTTTTTTATTTCTAAAAATATAAGTTTTGTTCATCAATACGAAAAATAAGGTCCATTATTTTTTTAGGGAAATTGCCGTCTTATTTTGCTGAAGCTTCTCGTCTTTCCTTCTCAATACACTCACAATACAAATTGCGTAAGATCGGTTGATACCTCCATTGTTCAATTGATTCATTCCCCCATTGTCAATGATTGTCGTCTGCTGAAGCTCGGCCGATTATCAACCGAGCCATAAATAATAGGCCTAAGCCTTCGTTTTAAATGGGTTTTATAAAAAAAAAATTGTAACGATATTCTGACCAACATTATGCCATGATCTACACGAAATGCCCTTTCTTTTAAATGTGCAAATCAAATATAGGACTATTTGGGAAATGAATTTTGAGATAAAAAACAAAAATAATATTTACTTTGAATACTTTTGACTTCGTTTCTCATAATTTGAAATATTAATTTTGCCATCTAAAAAAGGCCGTCGTGTGCCTTACCATATTACCATCTTACCACTATTGCCTAAATATATTTTATAAAATAAAATGACACGCAAATCCCATTTATCAGGATAACCACTGAACAGCTAGACTTGTTTGGGTTATCCCCTCGTGAGAATTCAATTTATTTGTCTTCGTCTTCATCTGTGTTCTCGTTCAACCTATCTTGTCAATAAAACTTGGTTAATCCTCGTTTCATGATCAGTTCTGTAGATGGCATGTACATGACTGTATACATGAAGTGATGATGATGGCGATGATGATGCTTACAATATTGTAATAGAATAGTAATGATAATAGAAATTAATTTCTTCATCTTGCAATCGCTTGTCTTTATTGCCAAAAAACTTGTTTTTTTTTATGTTGCCTTGCTTTTGTTCCCTTTAAAAAAAATCTCATATTCGTGGCTATACCTATTACTCAAACCTGCTCTTAAATGGCTACATGCCCTCGTAAAGGTAAATAAGTTAGAGTGGTAGTTTGTATTGTCATGTAGTTTGACCTACGTTTAGGCCTACATCCTCTTCTTTCAAAACGGTAATCTTCCAGAGTAGTTACTTCTTTACATTCGTTTGTTCCTCTTATTGTGGGATCCGGTCCAGGCAGCTGAGATAAGCGTTTCATAATAGAGGAGGTCCATACATGAATGATTCGCTAAATTGATCAAGTTGATAACATGAAAAGCGTATTGTCAAGAGTTCCGACACTGGTAATTACAGGGGAGAAGAATTACCAAGTCAGGGGTGGTTTATTTAATGGCTATTTTCACACCCCGCAAAGGCTTCTGTTTTTGTTTATCGGATCGTTTTTCAAACTTTTATGAATGTTTCCCATGATTTTTTTTGCTTTCCTTTACAAAGCGAATTTCCACCACAGGGTTGGATTGCCCATTTTTTTTAATTAAGTATAATTTATGAATGCCAAGTCTCAGATGTTTCATATTCCCATCAATCTTTCGGGGGAAGGGGGGGGGGGGGACATCGTCCATCGATATTTGTTGGTTTCCTAGGGAACAGTCGTAATGGATGTCGATGTTAATACTGAATAATTATGATGTTCCCACTGAGTAAAATACGTCCTTTGCCTCCACCGTTAAATCTTTCCCTTGCATTTATTGAACGTGTAGTGTAATTTACTTGACACCCAGTTGATTTGAACGAAAGCAAAAAAAGGCAACAACAACAACAACAACAACAAAAGAGAGAGAGAAAGAGATTGATGATAGTTTGACCGAGTTTGAAGAATTTGAAATAAAGCGGCCGCAACTTTTTTAAGGGAAAATGGAAACGTACTACCAAGATATTTGTTTTTCTTCAATTAGGAGACAACGTGTTTCCGCTGTTATCAACTTCAGAAAATCAGAAGTTGAGAGAACGAATGTTATATCTTGTTTAAAAAGATAAATAAAAATAGCTCTTACTCCTTCTAAAAGTGCTCCGTGCTGTCAATATAAAATGATACCTATTCATATTCCAACACTATGCCGGCAGAAATTTGAAAAGACAAACAATTTATTTTATATAAATGTAATCTTTTTCGAGCGGGAAAATACTTGTATTAGAACTCGTTCGTAGCGTCAAAATTCATTTTACCGGGGAAGAAATAAAGCGGCCGCAACTTTTTTATTGGAAAATAGAAACTTAATACCAAGATATTTTTTTCCTTCAATTAGGAGACAACGTGTTTTCGCTGTTATCAACTTCAGAAAATCAGAAGTTGAGAGAAAGAATGTTATATCTTGTTTAAAAAGATAAATAAAAATAGCTCTTACTCCTTCTAAAAGTGCTCCGCGCTGTCAATATAAAATGATACTTATTCATTTTCCAACACTATGTCGGCAGAAATTTGAAAAGACAAACAATTTATTTTATATAAATGTAATGTTTTTCGAGCGGGAAAATACTTGTATTAGAACTCGTTCGTAGCGTCAAAATTCATTTTACCGGGGAAGAAATAAAGCGGCCGCAACTTTTTTATGGGAAAATAGAAACGTAATACCAAGATATTTTGTTTCTTCAATTAGGAGACAACGTGTTTCCGCTGTTATCAACTTCAGAAAATCAGAAATTGAGAGAACGAATGTTATATCTTGTTTAAAAAGATAAATAAAAATAGCTCTTTTTCCTTCAAAAGGTGCTCCGCGCTTTAAAAAATGATACTTATTCATTTTCCAACACTATGTCGACAGAAATTTGAAAAGACAAACAATTTATTTTATATAAATGCAATCTTTTTCGAGCAGGAAAATACTTGTTTTAAAACCAGCTTGTAGCGTCAAAATTCATTTTACCGGGGAAGAAATAAAGCGATCGTAACTTTTTTTTCTTGGGAAATGGAAACGTAATTCCAAGATTTTGTTTCCCTTCAATTAGGAGACAACGTGTTTTCGCCGTTATCAACTTCAGAAAATCAGAAGTTGAGAGAACGAAAGTTATACCTTGTTTAAAAGATGAAAAAAAAAATAGCTCTTACTCCTACTTACTCCCGCGCTGTTTATATAAAATTATACTTATTCATATTCCAACACTATGTCGGCAGAAATTTGAAAAGGCAAACAATTTATTTTATATAAATGCAATCTTTTTTCGAGCAGGAAAATACTTGTATTAAAACCAGCTCGTAGCGTCAAAATTCATTTTAACGGTTAAGAAATACAGCGATCGTAACTTTTTTTTATTGGGAAATGGAAATGTTATTCCAAGATATTTTTCCCTTCAATTAGGAGACAACGTGTTTTCGCTGTTATCAACTTCAGAAAATCAGAAGTTGAGAGAACGAATGTTATACCCTGTTTAAAAAGATAATTAGAAATAGTTCTTACTCCTTCTAAAAGTGAGCCGCGCTGTCGAACCTTATGAGGTATAGTCGCATTTGAAATCACGCATCTCTGATTAATCGCCAGCGTCTCCGGCATGCTTTTTCATCGCCCAATTCTCAAAAGTCCATGCGTTTTGCGCCTTTTGTCTAGAGAACAAAGGGGCATTCCAGAATGCATTCCAGAATTCGTACAGAATGTGCGCATTCTGGAATGCCCCTTTGTTCTCTAGACAATAGGCGCAGGTCGCATCGATTTTTTGAGAATGTGGCTAGAATGTGCGCATTCTGGATACATTCCAGAAAGATTAACAAGTGCATTCCGAATGCATTCCGAATGCCAGTTGAATAAATCTGTGGCGCCTAAGTACATTGGAAATGCATCCGGTAAAATATCAACGCGCGTCCACTACAGCGTATAGGGCTGTTCTGTCTCTAAAGAGAGAGCCGACCTACCCAAATCAGAGGCTAACGAACGAAAGAGACTGAAAAATTCGGTCTAGGTATAGATGTAGACTCTATCAGGCCAGGCCAGGCAAGACGTTGTTTGTCCAGACAGGTGGTGTAGATTATGTGGAGAGTTGATTTGAAATAGTAATTTAAAGAAATTGACATGCAATATTTCTTTTCATTTCATCTTTAAGAATAAGACTGATTTAACTTAAGACTTTATGAAAGTACAAATATTATGGCGCTAGCCGCTCAGCTCAGCGCTAGAGTAGAGGCGCCAGCGGAGTAGCGGCTCAGCTCAGCGCTAGAGCCACTTGTTCAGAATCAGATTCAAAATCATAATCAGACTTTGTTTGATCCGTAAAGGCATAGGCCTAAGCCGACGTAGCTCCGGCGTGGAGATACCCTACTGAAATTGAAACTAGACCAAAAATTTGGTCTCTTGCGTTCGTTATCCTATTATTTGGGTAGGGTCGTCTCCTCCCTTTAGAGACAGAAGCCGACCATCAGTATAAAGGGCGCTGGTCTGAGAATGAGGATCATCTGCATAAAACGTGGATATCCTCGTATACGCTGACAAAATGCGTTCCTCCCCAAAAAGATCTTCCACATTTTCGCAGACGTTTTTGTTCTTCAGCGCTCTGGGGGTTTCGGGTTCCCGATTTGCCCTCTGGCGATGCAAAAAATAGTCGGCATAAAAAAATACCTCAGTTCACTGTCTTATTTTATGGGTTGGCTGTCTTCCAAACAAGGATTTATCACTCATAACGTGAAAGTCTCTGTACAAAGTCAATGTAAAATGCATCAAGAAAATCATTGCGGAACCAATTTTTCGCATCGCCAACGGGCGGGATTGGAAATCAGAATCGTCAGCGAAAATGCAGACGATCCTTATTTTTGTGGACGCATCTGTTCACATTTATTATATTTAAAGCTTCCGGACACACGGTTCAGTGTAGAAATGTTAGAGAAAAAAATGCCTGAGTTATCTCTAATGCTTCACTCGGTAACCTCAGTTACTATACATTCTGATCATTTTTGTCTTGCCATGTATTTCGCTGTTACAGAAAAACTTTATGAGTCAAAAGGAGCAAAAGCCTACGCTCACGGGCCAGCGAACTCGGACCCGAAAGAGGGGTAAGTTATTAATTCATCTTATTTCATTATTTCTTGTACTTATTTTAGTTTGTTTGTATGCGAGTGTGTGTGTAAGTTATGTATACACAGTTACACACACTCTTTCTATCTCTTTCTCTCTCTGACACTCTCTCTCTCTCTCTCTCTCTCTCTCACACACTCTCACACTCTCACACACCCACACACACACAAATTGTTTAAGACAAGAAAGACACAGTAATTTTGCATAATTAATATTTAATTCCTATAGAACATTAGTCAGTTTCATGTAAGCAGTAAGTATTTTGCTATGATGATATTGGATGTTGTAAAATCTTTTATCCTTTCATATTTTTGATCAGATGAGAAAGAGAAATACGACCCAACTGGGTTCCGTGATAGTATCCTGCAAGGACTTAACGAAGCTGGCACAGATTTGGAACAAGTATCCAAATTCTTGGATGGGGCAGGCTCTAAGCTGAACTACCGGCTGTATGCTGAAACCCTTCTTGACATTCTTTTTGCTGGTGGCATTTTAGGTAAGTAAACAACTAGCAAAAATTGTATTCACACGGACAAAGAACAATGAAGACATTTTCTAATCCAAGCTTCTATTCAAGTTTGCTAGGGCAGGGGCCCTTCATACGTTTGACAGGTTGGTCAGAAATATGTACCTGAAATGACATTCCAGTTTCACCCATACCCATACCATGGTTCCATTAAAGAGTAGCGGACCAT
This sequence comes from Strongylocentrotus purpuratus, assembly GCF_000002235.5. Lineage (NCBI taxonomy): Eukaryota > Metazoa > Echinodermata > Echinoidea > Camarodonta > Strongylocentrotidae > Strongylocentrotus > Strongylocentrotus purpuratus. The sequence continues at coordinate 32,840,806 of NW_022145612.1, read as the reverse complement.
TTGGTAGACTAGAGTGCTATCCTTAACCCCCTTTCGATTGCAGAGATGCCATTTTTCAGGCCCTGACAACTCACCATGTAAGGCCTTTTCAAACGTCAAACTTAAACATGCCAGAGTCTCTTTTCAGGCTCATTGGATGAAGTCAGCTTCAGTACCATATGTTATATTTTATTTTAAGATGATGGGTTAAAGTTGTTTATTGTTGACTTGCATCTACATGTATATCTTACAGCACCTGGGGGCTCAGTGGTAGAGGATTCAGATAAGACCAAGGTTTGCCGCAGCGAAGTCTGCGTGTTCACCACCAAGGGAGATGTCGAGGCAATGCAAAACTTTGGTGAGGTAAGTCAAACTTAATGGCAGTTTTGTATTTTTTAAATTGTAAGTCCTATTATTTATGATGTTTGGAAAAGGAAAGTTTTAAACTTTAATTGACAGTTTAAAAGAGTTGATTACAATGATTTTAAGATATCTGTAAGATGAGGCTGTTTAATAATTTCGAGAATATACTGGCTTGCATGTATGCTTCATACTATAAAGCTGTAACTCTCATTCTGTGTTCCTCTTCAGGTGTTCAGCAAGTTGACTCGCCGCTACAAGTACCTCGAAAAGAAACTCCAAGATGAACTTGTCAAGGTAAGTTTAAAGGGCAATCCCCCACACCAAAACAATATGTGTATGGAGCACCGGGAGTTAAGATTAAAATGCTGAACTAAAAATGTGACGGAAAAGACAGTTACTGCTTTCGTATCGAGTACAGCTAGCTATCATTTAGATTAAAGAGAGAAGTTTGAGTTGTGGGAAGAGGTGAAAAATAATTTGTGAGCGTTGTTATTGTTATTACGCAGTGTGGAAGAACATCAGATAAAAAATGTTCCCTGAAAAGCATGGCTCTTCAAATGCTTTCATATTCTAAATATGACGTACAACAACATAAAAATCCGGACAGATTTTTATGCCACATGTTCGTATAGCCCCATATACATCTTTCTGTGTACAGTGCTTGTAACTTTACCAAGACTGGGCCAAATTTCTTATCATCTTTATGATTCCAGAACCTTGCACTACACACCAATACTTATATGCTAGATGATCAACTTTTTCTCATCAATTCCACACCCGTTTCACAATGCAATTGCATGACCAGAACTCAACCTTATTTTTAAAGAAATTGTCCTGCAGGAGACTGTAAATGGCCGCAAATTTGTCTGCTATGCTGCAAGATTTGTAAGAAATCAATGTCCATTTTTGTTTTGCAGATTATCCTGTTCCTTAAGGGCTTCACTGAGGTGGAGCGCAAGAAGGTAGCCATGATTACTAGCATCATGCTGGCTAATAACCAGGTAGATGCTAAATGCCTCGCAAGTCTCTTCAATGATCATCTTGTCAAAGATGGTAAGTCCTGAATCATTGGGTTGAATAAATATAGAAGAAAAAGAGAGGTTCGGACGGGTCTAAGATATTTGATATCAAGTACAATATTTAAATAATAAATTGGCACTAGAGGTGTCATTTTAGTTGATATTTGGGTGGGTCCAAGGTTAAGTGGGTCTGTAATCTTAGTAGAATTATCAATTAAATTGAAACTGTTTATGTCAGGTTCTGTATACCGTATTTGCCGGCGATAAGGCCGCACGGCCACATAGGCCGCACCCCAACTTTGACATTTCATCGTAGTCCTATATGTGCAAAATTGTGCTGGTTTTGACTTTCGTTTTTTTTTTTTTTTTACTCTTTTGCCGTAAAGGCCGCACCCCGACATTTTGATATTTTCTCTTCCAAAAATACTGCGGCCTTTACGCCGGCAAATAGGGTATCAGTTGTGTATGGGGCATGATTGCTATAGCAAAATACTCACAAAAATGTACATAGATTTTTGAAAAATCAAACCTTTTTTGAAGAGACACGTATATATAAATATGATAATTGAATTTCTTAAGGAATAAAAACGTGAAGATATTGGCCTAGCTGCTTGAAGAAAATTAGTGCATTGCATGTATTTCAAAATGTTAATGAAAGTTCTTTTGAAATTCTGAAAATTGAATCTTGATGGTGAAAATGTTGACAGGGTGATTCAAAATTGCAACTTTGTTTCTTTCTCATTTAAATGCGTTTTCATATCTTTTGTCATTTATATGCAGGCATTGCCTTGCAGTTTGCAGTGGACATGTTTGCTGTATGGTTGAAGGAACGTGATATGAACAACATCGGTTCAGTGCTGAGTAAGGCACAACTCGACAACAGACTACTGGTAAGGGCATTTCGCTACCATTATATATTTTTTTTAAGCCAGAAAATGCGCTAATTCGTTGATAAATGAATTGGGCATGTGGCATTTTGATATTGTGACTTATCCTCATGACTTTGAAGTTGATATTCCTGTCCTGAACTTTGTACAACAGTTACTACAGACAGCTAACATAAATGTGTGCCACTGTTGCAGCAAAGGAATCACTAGGGACTTTTAGATTGAGTGGACGAGAACGGCGTGAACGTCCACAGATCATGCGTGTCAACTTAGTCAACTGCCCCTGTTAACTACAGTTAGAAATCTTTTAGATTTCACTCAAGGATATACGTCGACAGGAAGTTAGCGTGATGAAGTCATAAACGACACGCCAAATTTCAAAAGAGTTTCTGCGTGCAAGGACCCGGCGTACCGTCACGTCAACAGCCAGGTGGGCGGTGCGAAGGCAAAGCTCATGCACACTGCCACTGCTACTAGCTATAAAAGTATAGACCTTTCTATGGATGCTATAACATACCAATCAAACTTTCAGTTCAAGACATAGAGTTTTAATGAGAATAGAGAGAAGGGCAGTGGCGGATCCAGGATTTTCCAGTAGGGGAGGGGGGCCTGAAATTTGGAAATTCCCGCAAACCATTATTTCAACTCAAAATACCAATACTTTGGGGAACTGCATTGAGGAAGTGCGTATGCAATTTTTTTTTGCTCAACAGGGGGGGGGGGGGGGGAGGAGGACTAAAATGTGCCTTGAAATGACGTCATCGCGAAGCAGTCCACTATGTCGATGTGCAAATCTTAAAGTCCCTATCGACCAATCTAAAAGACACTTGTATGCCTTATAACATGGAATAGACTTGTTGTTACTTCTTGACATTGTCAATTTCTCAAAGTTATATCAAGTGTTTTGATGATTATGCTCTTTTGAAATATAGAATTTTCTAAGTGATATATTAAACAATTTTCTAGATAGGGAGATGTATTCTTAACATGTGAACTTTTCCATTCACATGTATTTGCATTTTTTAAATTTGAAAATAGATCTATTTCTGATAGACGCACATATTTAATTCCACAGGAACTGATGCCTATTTCCAAGAGAAGCGAAGCCCAGTTTGAAAACATTTTCTGTGAAGCAGGTCTGACTGATTTTGCAAACTATCAGGTAAGTAATGCCCTTATTTTGTCCTGGGGAGAAAATGAATATTCCAAGATATTCATCTGAATAATGATATTTGGTACATTTATGGGTTATATTGAAGAGATAGTATAAAGCAAACTGAAAAATGTATATGAATTATGAAACCATATATGTCTTCACATTTGCTCTCTCAATGTACTTAAAAGCATGTTACTGTTGTTGCGTTTTTTACAAATATGTATATGTATATATATATATATATATATATAGATATATAGAACAAGGGATCTAAAAAGATCACAACGTTTTGTGTGCCGCTGCAACACTTTGTCAGGCAATAAAATATAATGTAAGCAAGCGTGTTTTACTCTACTGGCGGACTGGCAGATGGAGGGTTTTTTAGGCCGTTTTTTGGTTATTCACATTCTTAACATTAATCTCTCTTTAAAACAACATGCTAAGATTGATGTTCCTACTCCCAGTAGCTACTAATTTTTTAATTGATTATGATTAAACAAAGATTTATGTTCAAGTTCGGTGATGATTTTCTTACTCTTGACTCATAAATGGGAGCAAGAATATTAATCTGATTTAATGTGATAGATGTACAAGATATTGAAAGAGAACAATTTTTACACATTGGAAAAGTAGAATTATCTCACCATCTGTCGTTATGCTCTTATTGTGTTATATCTTTGAAGCGGGCTAGAGCTCATGCTGAAAGCAAGAAACGTCTTTTCAAAGAACTTTCTGAGATCACTGAAGACTCTGGAGACATAAAAGAGGTATTTATTTAAATCCTTTTATTTTTAGACATATTTATATTGTAGTGTAAGAACATTTAAAGAACTTGGCCTACAGGCTGAAAGTGCTAAAGCAGTATAAATGAAATAACTTCTGAAATTTCAGATCTCTCTTGAAAACAACATGCTATTCCCAGTAGCTACTCATATTTATTTGATTATGATTAAACAAAGATTCATGTTCATGTTCAGTGATGATTTTCTTACTCTTGACTCAAAAGTGGAAGCCAGAATATTGCACTGATTTAATCTGATGAACTTGGCCTACAGGCTGAAAGTGCTATAGCAGTATAAATGAAATAACTTCTGAAATTTCAGATTATTATTTTTTTTATTTTCTTCAGTTGCAGTACAAGAGGATGTATTTAATTTCCTGTCATTCTAACTCATGTTGATTTAGTGGGATGTAATGCAGTATTTAGGGACAGCCTTTTTGTGAATGTACTATTTATGATGGTTCTGATCAATTGAATAACAGACTTGTTTGAGGCACATGTTCACAGTTATTGATTGATTTCTAAGAGTGTAATAGATAATCCAATAGTAGAGTCCTGGGGCCTGTCTTATAAAGAGGTTATTTTAATCGCAACTATCTACATAAGATATAGGAGACTGCGAAAATGCTATTGATTTGGATCAATCGCAACCCTTTAAACATGTAAGACAGGCCCCAGATGTGTCAATATCAAAATTCACATTGTTAAGTGAGGCACTTGGGTACAAGGGCATCATATAATTTCAAACTGTACAATCATAGTGTATGGTATGTTATCGTTTGGATTGAAATAGATCACTTATCGGGATGTTTTTATTTGAATTTTGACAGATGCAAACCGCAATTCAGGAAACCATGAAGAAGAATGATTTTACTGGAAAGGACATCATTGGTGTAGTAAGTGTTCATTTACAGATGATTATATAATATTGAATGGCTTTGGTGTCATACAAGGGTATATTCCACAAGCTGATGAGCATATTTCACAAGTCAGCAAGTGAAATTTTCTAAAAGGGAGTCCGATATACCTTCATATCTCATGAAGTAAAAGCCATTCAATATTAGTATTATTGTATGAATTCTATTATCTCAATTTTCCCCCTTGCATCCTTATTCTTTTCTATTAAATTCAACATCAAACATAGGGTTTAACCGCATGTTCACTTTTTTACACATTCGCACACCCAAAAATATGAGATGTGGAAAATTCTTGCCTGGTCGTCCAGGTACTTTTTCACAATCCATGAGATATTGTTTTAAAATCGTATGGTCATCTGTGTACTTTTGCACAAAATTGAACATACTTTAATTTTTCTGGTAGGAGCAAAACCCTTCTTACGAAAAGTAATACATATTAATGCGTGAACTCTTACTCAAATGTAAATCATGTATTGAAATCTCTAATGAAATTGCTCCAAATTTGTTGGAGGAGGTCAGTAGGTGTCCCATATGTTACACAAAGTATTGTGGATTCACATTGAATCTGTCATTTGATTTCATATTTTGTCTGATTTAAGCTCCAGTAGAGCTACAGGTATATCCTTATTGCAATAAAAAGGTATACCGGTACTCAGGTCTAGATGTGGTCAGTAACGTAGGGGACTTAGGGGATGTAGTATAACTTGACTTGCCCTATTATTACAAGGACAAAGTCTATCTCTCTTTATAATAATGCTTATTCTTATATCTTAAACTGTGGCTGCCATGAGCTTCAGGGCAGTTTACATGAGCTTCAAGGCAGTTCAAAACTGTTTTGTGCATTATATGAGCAACAAAAAGATGTGCACACATTACATGTGAGGGCAGGTTTGCATTACGAATGTAATTACCTTTCGTATAGTAACCATGTGACTACTTCTGTCATTTATTTCTTCAGCTCTGGAAGGCAATGATGAAGTCCAATGAATGGTCCAAGAAAGAAGAAAATTTGCGAGAACAGCTAGGACGTTCCTTCAAGGTAATTACTTTCACTATCACGCCATTTGCTGGTCTGTCATATGTCTTGTAGCTTATGATTATGCTGAAGTATGTATGATTATGTAAGGATGAACCGATTAGATTTTGTGGGTGAGATGTGTAAGGTCACAGAGTCAATAAATATCACAGCAAATGTTTTTTTACTGCGATAATATAAGATGTCTTGAAGCAATTTCAACCAAACTTGATTGAAGTCAATGTGTGTATAAACATGTATGTATAAGCATGTTGAATTGACCTCATTTGAGTTTAGGTGTAAGATATCAGAGGTGAAATATTAAATGGTCTTGAAAAGTGTTGAATTTCACTAAAAATATCTTTTTACAGTGATAACTTACCAGAACCAATTTGAAGTATAAAAGTGTAATTTGAAGCAGCATAAAAAGAGTTATGGTTCTTAAGGTCAGATGTTTAAGGTAATAGGATTGTTAATCAGTACACTAACATGTAGGCAGAGGCTCATTAGAGGCGTAGTCAGATTTATCTTGCTTAGATATTTTACTAGACTTCTTTTGGATTTTAATCTTGCAGAAATACATGCCACTCTTCAAGACCTTTGTGACCACTGGTCGCACTGAAGCTCAACTATTACTCAAGATGCAGGTAAGTGTGGATTCTATACAAACCAATAATAAACACACAGGTGGCGGTGCCAGGGGGGGGGGGCAGCCACCTCCTTATCATTTTTAAAAAAGGAAGCGGAAGAGAAGGAGAAAGCGGAAGAGAAGGAGAAAGAGGAAAATGAGAAGGAAAAGGAAAGGAAAAGAAGGAGAACAAAAAGAAAGGAAGGGGAAGGCAAGGAGGAAGAGAACTATAATGTGTAGTATGACGTAAGGGAGGGCGGGGGAGAAGGAAAAAATAAAAAATAAAGATACAGAAAATAGAAAGAAATAAAAAAAGCAGGCCGAATCAGACGATCAGCTTATTAGCAGTTATTATAGGCCTACTGAGTGACTGAACACAGTCCTTTTGCCCGCCCATGCCATCGAGAACTCATTTAGTGAACTTCAATTGCTGAAAACGTACTTGAGTTCAACAATGACCCCCAAAATGTTTGTCTTCACTTCTGGTCATCAATTTAAACAGATATTGATATAGATATAAACAAAGTGATTGACGCAGACTAGTATTGCAAAAGAAGTTTGCCTTTCATTCTTAATGTTAAGATTTTATTTAATGTAAGGAAATGTCTGTTTTCAATCATTGTCATGTACACATGCATTGATTTCTACCACCTTCATCTTTGCCTGTATCATGTATATTTTGTAAAGTTTTCACTTTGAGTGTAATAAGCATGCTTGATTTCAAGCATAACATTTTCAATGATGTATGTTTTTTGTATGATACAGGATTACTGTCATTCTGACATTATGATGAGGAAAATGTTCACCAAGATGGTCACCTGGTTCTATTCCTGTAAGTTGAAAGAATTTGCTTACTTGATTATTGTTAAAGCCCCTCTAAAGTGCTGGGAGCCCCAAATTTGCCAAAAATTTGATGGCAAAATTTCACTCAAATTGTATCATAATGTGAAATAAGATGTAATTTAAGACACACTTCTGCAAAGATTCCAAGAGAAATTTAAAAGGGAAGTCCACCCTAATATTTAGTTATTTTTAATAGACGCAGACTAATGAGACAAACAAGTCAGTGAAAGTTTGGGCAAATTTCCGATTAGAAATAAGAAAGTTGTGAGTTTTTGAAGTTGCAATCAATCAAACACAAATTAGTAACTATGTGATATATCTTGTAAGGTCCCCTCCCATTTGCTCTCTACTATAAAAAAGAAATATTTTCCTGAAGAAAATTTTAGTCATACATGCACCCTAAATATATTTATTGCAAATGTACTCAGCAATTAGGACGATTGTTGACATTTTGTGGATAAGCACTGTAGAAAATGTTTTGAACTTTTCTGAAGATGTGAAGGAAGGATTATCCCTCATTTACTCTGGGAATATCATTAGTCAAAGATATAGAGCTTTAGTTGCAATTTGGAGTTAGGCTAGATTTCAGGGTACGTTATATAGGGTAATTTATTGTGTAAGGTCCCAGGTAACAGTTAAAAATTTGATCTGTGTTAGAAAATGAGTAAATAGAGCGATTGTCCTATGAGTATATGTTGTACAATCTTGTGAAGATATGGGTTGAAGTGTTAAAAATGGAGCAAATGGAGCGATTGCAGAGCTGCCAACCATTCCGTTTTTGCCGGAATTACTCCGTTTTTCCCTCCAAATTACGGTATTACGTTTTTTCTTCATAAAATACGTTTTTTAATAGAAAAAAAAATTTAATAATTTTTTTTTTTATTTTTTTTTTTTACATACCGCACGTCAAACAACTGCCCTAAAATGGTGATTTGATCACAAATTCAATAGAAAACTAATTTTAAAACATACTTGAAGAGAAAAATATTCTCTAAAAAAAATGAAATGCCGATAATACCAAAATAACCACCAAAAAAATTACTTGCTTGTATGGAAAAAACAGCGTGATGAATGAACATTTCTGCATTGGAAGTGTGTCCGCGTGGTTGTAAGTTTCGTTTTTATGTATTCCTTTTTTTGGCTTGAAATTCCTTTTTTTGCCATCATGATTCCTTTTTTTTGGTCGCACAAGGTTGGCAGCTCTGTGATTGTGGCTTGAAGCATACATGACATAATCCAGTGAAGCTATGTTAACTGATCTTCCTGCTTTTGTTTCTCCGATGTAGCTGATGTGCTGTCGGAAGATGAGATTCTGAAGTGGTACAAAGGCAATGACAGCCCCAAGGGCAAGGCCCAGTTCAATGAACAAATGAAGAAGCTTGTGGATTGGCTCAACACTGCTGAAGAAGGTGAGTAATTATATAATGTAAACTCAGATATTGATGATAGGTAGTTGGGGGATTCAAGACTTTTTGATAGCACACCTGGATAACAGGGTTATCAGAAGCCAGTTACTTCATGAATTCCTCTCAAACATTGGCCAAAGCGGAGCCATAATCTTTATAAGAAATCAGAGAAACAAATGAAGAAAAGAACAGAATTAAAAAGGTTAAAAATGTAAGTAATTTGAGGTCACTATCTAAATAACAAACCCTTACCAGTATGTTCATGTGTGATACCATTCATGGACAAATTCTCAATTGATTGTTTAGTAAGTATCTAATATTTACCTTGTCTGTTATGATACTTTTTTTATTGTAGGTAACACTTTTTTTAATGTCTTCCATTGGAATTACCAACTTCTAAGTGCCAGAATTTAGATAAACAATATTTTAGGTAATTTTAAATGTAAAACAAAAGGAGAAGTGGTCCATGGCCGTCATTAGATATTGTCAACTGCATTGCCAAATGTGAGATTGTCTATATCAAGACAGTTATTGAGGGATCGTTTTGTTTGAAACTAGTTTACTATTTTGTTCATTTGCTGCTTTCACTTAATCAGCTTGCTGTCCATGCTTAAATCGCCTTGAAAACCTCAAGCACTTTATGGAATACATATGTGGTAATTAATTGATGGCCAATCTAATTCTCACCCTGGGAGAAAGGGAAGCCTTACCAGAAAATCAGTTGAAGGAGAAAACATACAACCGTTACAACGTACCGTTTTGCTTCTTTGTTGTGTACTTTTGAATCGTCAAGCTGACCTGTCTTAGATGTTATCTACTTTCATTTTGAAATTGGCTTATAATACCCAATTTGTAATTCACGTTTTGTTTTGCTTCTCTAGAATCTGATGATGAGGAGGAGGATGAAGAGGACCAAGATCCAGATGAACAGGAGACCTAGAGCGTTTCAATGCCTTATTCCACATATCACACTATCATCATGTATCACCTGTAATTTCATAGTGTATTGACCCAATTTCCTCAGTCGGTATGAAATTGAGGCTTCCTTGGTCACGTGCCCTTACTGTTTCACTAGCTTTTTCTTACTTATCAACCAATTTCTCCAATTTGCATCATGAATTTTTAAGGTACTTACATTCTTGTCACAGTATGAAACAGTTATAAAATATATTTCTAACGTTTCCAGGAGAGTTTTCATTTGTCCTTTTTGGAAGGTGTTTCTGTAAAAGCCTTGCAAGCGATAAATAATTCCTCTTGAATATAATACTTCTCTTTCTCAAGTAGACAGAACATGAATGACTTACGTGCTATTGCCTTTGTGTAATTGCCTCTCTGTAAAATATTTGCATCATTCCTGAACTAAATATACGTTGTTAAGTACTCTGGAGGGAATGGACAAGTTGCAATTTGAAATGGATTCAAGATTGTAGGCAATCTAAGTAGTCGAATGACACAATTTGACTCAAGAATGCAAAGTCATTTGAACGTAATGAGCACAACTAAAGTGGAATCTACAGCCAAGATGCGCTTAAGCGTGCCATTTAGCTGTGCAGAGAAGACTCTATAAAATGTGCAGCAATGGCTCTAAATGCACACTCTTTGGCTGGGCTTGTGTTATATATGATTCAATAAAGCAAATTGCAGCCTCCATGATTCTGCAACATTTGACCTTTTAAACACGTTTTTAGAATATTTCTTCTTTCTATAATCATATTGTAACCTCTCGTATAAAACCGATTTAATTAGTGACGTACACTGTATGAACTCTGTTAATTCGAAATCTGATGGAAAATGTCTCATGCTTTTTTTGTATGGCTACTTAAGTTGCAGGTAGTGCGTATTCACTAATGCACTCATAAACACAAATTATCTGTATACAATTCCTCTATGTTATGGATAAGAGCTATGGATATTATACATGTACCTTTATGAGTCTGTATTTTTTTTTTTTCTTCAATATAAATTATACGATGCATCATTGTGATAAGATTGTTCTCCATATGAACAAAGTTACGTGGTGCTATAACATTTGACAACAATAGGTGGGCATGTCAACCAGCGATTGCTACACAAGGTAGCCCAAATGCAGAAAGTCTCAGAAGTACAGGCATGCATGTAAGGTCGTTCATTGTAAAATTGTAAAATTATGTCATACCTTGAGTCAAATGTTCTGTGCACATCATGAATGTTCTTTTTCTTTTGGGGAACTGTGTCAAATAAGTTACTTTTCTTCCCCATTTATTGTTACCAATAAAGATAAACAATGTCAATTCTTGATTGCACTGATATGATACATGTTGAGTATTGTGATATCATGGAGGGTATATTTACTACATACATTGTAGACAAATGAAATCGGGAGTGGGAGTTAAAAGGAATATTATATTCAAACTTGTACTTGTAATATGCACAGAATGACAGTCATTGATTTTTCCTGATCAAGTCATGTTGTGTTTCTGTGTATAATGTAGATCTTGTTCAGTAAATGCAATTGCATTTTGGAGTATGATGTATGAATATGTCACACCTTCTAAAGTGAGTGAAAAAGTAGAAAATATATCAGAATGAAAGGAATAAGATGTATTATATATATTATTTTTTTCAGAATGAACCTTATCATAGACCATTTGATGTACTTGTACATTAAGAGTAAATCACAAAACTGCAAAAATGCATAACTGTAAAGAACTAGGTAGCCTGGAGATAGCTTAGTTAAATATTTGATCTTTGTTTCCCTCGTATTTCATTTAATGATATTCTGTATTAAGTCGACCATCATTTTTTCATATTTCGTTAGTATGATTGTTTTGTAAACTGCATCACTGTCATTATTTCCATCGAATTTTGTAGATTTTGATATATGTAAAGCAGCATCTGCCATTACGTTTGGTAGCTGAACTCGTTGCAATGATTGAAAGATTGATGAGGAAATTATAGATTGGATAAGTCGTGAAAATAATCTATTTCTCCCCTTAATTAGACACAGTGTGTGAATTCAGAACCAAACTGAATGCAGACACACTTTGTAACTGATTGCTACACTTACATGTCAATGACAAACTATTTGTTCTTCGTTAAATGCTGATATGCAATGTTTGGTTATGCCTCTCGCTAAGCTTGGGGATTGGGAGGCACATTTTTGTCCTACTATCGGGACAATTTTTATTTGAATGTCAATAAAAGAATGTGATGTAATTATGCTAAAAAGGACGATATTTTGTATTAATGAGTCATTGATTGAGTCATGTACCATTCTGTTGGCATAGCAATTAAGATTTTAGTAATTGTCACCTGAAGCTGTTTTGCAGTTGAAGGTACTGTTTAACTTTATTTTGCAGTACACAGCAACTTCAATCAATGAAATTTTTTTTTTTTTACCAACATTCAGAAAAATACAGGACCACATTTGTTTTTAAATAATAGAGATAATCAATTTTTCTCGCCTAACAAACAAAACTGTTAATAAATGGTTTTAAGCAAAGACCATAATATATCATATTGCAAGATAGAGGTGTCACTTGCCCACTTTTATGATGTAAAATGATACAGCATAAGCTTTAGGTTTCTTCTAGGTGATGTGTGTGTGCGTAGGTCTGGTTTAATTGGTTTGGTATAATGTGATGTGTGGTTTTTTATGATGTGATTTGTGGTTTGATGTGATCTGATGCAGCATGGTGTAGTGTGGTGATGTGTGGTATGTATGGTCTGGTGTGTTGTATGTAGTGTGGTATGGTTGTAATGTCAGGTTCGATATGGTGTGGTGTAGTATGGTGTGGTTTGAAGTGATCTGATGTAGTGTGGTGATGTGTGGTATAATATGGTATGAATAGTCTGGTGTGGTGTAGTAGTGTGGTATGGTTGTAAATGTCAGCTCCGGTATGGTGTGGTGCATGATGCAGGGTTGTGTGATGTGGTTTGGTGTGGTAAGTTGTGGTGTGATATGGTATGGTATGGTGTAATTTGTGGTGGTATACTGCGGTATGGTATAGCGAAGTGTGGTGCGTGATGTTGTTTGGTGTGACGTGCACATGGTGCAGTATGGTGTGGTGTGATATTTGGTTTGGTGTGGGTGTGGTGTGATGCGATTTGATGTTGTGTGTGGTGAAGTGTGGTATATGCATGGTGCACATTCTCTGTTCAAACTGACTTTTACCGAGTCATGGTCTGGGGTAGATAGAATGATCCCCATTGCAGTCAATCCGTAGCACGTGATAATGCGCCTCCATTAGTATTCCCTTTTGCGGCACACACAATATTGGTGCGTCCATATATGCTTGATGCGATATGGTCTTTGATTTTGATCCTTAGAAACGCTCATTTTGCATGAATTTGCACTCATTTTGAAGATGAGATTTTGAAGTTTCCTTAATTGCCAATTCATAATAAGTCGTGTCCACGAGGAGTTTGGAATGGATATTGAGGTTGCAATTTTAAAAGAGTTCATTGTTAAGAGCTCGGTCAGGCATTCAACGTCTTTATCAAAATATAGAGAAAGGAAGACGATTCGTCGTAGGCCTACCGTTGTTGACTCTTAATCCTTTTTTAAATTAGTTTCCCCGAAAATTTTAAACCTCTGATTTCTTAAGCTGATATTATAGGAAAGTGAAACTTCGAGAAAATACAAGTATTGTAGTTGTAGTCACTCTCGAAGTCGTCAGTTCGTAGGGAAAAAAAAACTTGTCGGACGACCGACAATATACATCTCACCGACTTCAAACTTCTGCATTGATATAGTACACGAGGATCGAGCAAGAATACCGACACAGCTGACCCGACACAGCAACATATTTACCCATGTCTTTCTTGCTTCTTTGACGAGACGTCTCCACCCACAAGCCCCCTTTCTTTTACTCCCACTCCTCCTTTCTCAGGCTCTTACCTCCCCCCTCTCCTCTCTTCACCCCTGTTTCTTTTGTTTCCCTTTTCGCTTTTTTCCCCTTTTTTCCTTTTCTTTCTTTCCCTTTCTTTCCTCTTCTCCCTCTTTTTCTTTTTTCTCTTTCTTTCCTTTCTCTTTTCTTTCCTTTCTTCTCCTTTCTTTCTTTTCCTTTCTTTCTTTTCTTTTCCTTTTCTTTTTTCTTTTCTTTCCCTTTCCCTCTCTTTTTTGCCCTCCCCCTTTTCTCTTTTTCTCGACGGCAGCGCAATTTTACCGACAATATCCTGACAGGTGGTGGGGTGTCGCACCCTCCACACCCCCTTTGACGACGCCCCTGATTCTGGCATGACAACTGAAGATAACGCTTTATAACGTCACGAAAGCCCGGGGGAGGGGGGGGGGGGGTCACTCGCATACCAAAGTGGTACGCGTGCTCGTCATAAAAACGTCGAAAAAGGGTCTGGGCGTCGTCGACGTTTTTAGGAAAAAAGGGTGCTTTTCAGGTTAAGTTTCGACGTTTAGGGTATCTTTTTTCAACTTCAAGTTCGACGTTTGTGGTCACTTTTCGGCCATGCCAGCACCGACATTTATTTGCGTGTATACTACCCATATCTCTTTAAAATGAGTTCCTCCGAAGAGATATATTTCCCTTGATTTTTCTAGTCTCTATATGCGCGGCTCTACGCCAAGACTTTGAATTACCTGGGTTTGCAGCGGGCGGGCACTGTTACTTCTGTGTAGGTGCCAGTGTAGACCGCAGTGTAGCCAAGTAATAGGGGTACATCACTGCCGGCCATAGTAATCTTGTTGTGTATGTTTGCAATAGAGTAAATTTTTAATTTGAAATTTCTAATTCAAAATTGAAACTAAGCACTTTTTACTGAGCCATGTTAGTTTATTAGCTGCATTAATAAACTTGAACGAAGAACCAGCATATAGCTTCCAGTCTGTATCTATAATGCCTCAGTGTGAAAATTAATATGACACTATAAGCTTGGTGAAGGTGGGGATTAAAGGGCCCATTAAAGTAAAGTTCTATATGTATTCCGATATATATTTATATGCAAGATTTTATTTATGAAAGGCCAAAATTGAAATAAATTATGTTTCATGTAAGATCATGGGGCATGCACATATGGAACTCTTTCCCCTGGGATTCTTTCTTAATTACTGTGTAGTTTGCACAATTTATGGGGTTGTTTTTAGAGTTTACGCCATTTAGGGGTCCATTTTAGCGTTTACGCCTTTTAGGGGTCCATTTTAGAGTTTACGCCATTTAGGGGTCCATTTTAGAGTTTACGCCGTTTGGGGGTCCATTTAGAGTTTCTTATGCCATTTAGGGGTGAGATCTACAGAACCGTACGCCAATAATTAAGGGGCGAAATTTTCTACACTGATTACGCCATTTAGGGTCCATTTTGAGGTGCTGTGACGAGCACGCATACCACTTTGGTATGTGAGTGACCCCCCCCCCCCCCGGGCACGAAAGCGTATGACACTGCAAAATCATTCTGAAAATCAAGGCTCAAGCGAACGTGCACATTAAAGCAGTCGATATGTCTTTTATACCGGTATATCGAATTGACACAAAAATATACCAAGAATTCTCACCTTATCCTTTTCTTGAGTAAAGATTGGTTAAAACATCACGGAAAATCTGAGAAACTGAAAAGATGACTGAATCCGGGGACTGAATGTTACAATTAATCATATTGGGAATCGCAGACAAAAAGCACTGTATGGTGTCAGCGCTTGCACAAACATTTTTTTAACACGTAAACCGATGGGGATTTAATCAAATTTTTAAATATTACTATTTTCCCGGTACCCGGAATCTTTAGGGATCTCACTCATGAACTATTGACCGTTACAGGCATTGTTCGTTTCTTTACGGGAATGGCTAACAGGCGCGGATCTACGGGGGGGGGTTTAGGGGGTTTAAACCCCCCCCCCCCTTGGGCGGCCCAAAAAAAAAAAAAAAAAAAAAAAAAGGAAAAAAAAAAAAAAAAAAAGAAAGAAAAAAAGAAAGAAAAAAGAACGCACGCTGGAGAGAAACCCTTTCAAGTGCAAATATTGTGAGAAGATATTGAACTCATCTGGTAACTTAACCAAACACATGATAACTCTGGATATAACTGTGTATTTACTGTTACTTGATTTAAAAAGACGTTATCATGCACTGCTTTTTATGGTCTCCATTGTGTTAATAGATGCCAGGAAAACATCACTTACGGAGTTCAAATAAACACCCCCAAAAAAAATCGGCTCGCCGCTTCGCGGCTCGTGGACGATGCTCCGCATCGTCATTATTTTGGTCAAACCCCCCCCCCCCTTAGCAAAAAGCTAGATCCGCCCCTGGCTAAAATCACGACTCCAATTTCGACCAATCAGATGGCGAGATAAAGAGAGGTATATGACGTGTAATATTGAAGCCCTAAAACAAATTGCGCGGCTTCAAAATGATTAAGAAGTGCTTCAAAAAATGTAAAAATCTTTGAGTGCCCGGTTTTACCATACTCATTTTCCAAATAGACTATAGTGATATGAAAACCGTTGTGAAAACGGTTTTTGACATTTCTAATTCCAATCATAAATATCTTGATAATCAGAGTACAGGCGATCGGCTTGTAAAGGTCACGGGATTCCTGACTGACTTAATGGTTTATGATTATGATTGCAGGATAAGCTAAATCCAGGATATCACTAATGCACGAGCAAGAAACATGTAATATTTCTTTTTATAAGATGGGTCTACAATATGAGTATATTAAAAGTCTAGAAATTGACAGTTATTACCAAAACGTACTTTACTTATTTGGTAAAAATTAATGCACGGACACGTGTCCCATTTCGACGCTTCTAATTGGCTACATTCTTAAGCTCATTTTATAATGCTGATTAATATACGTTTCCAAACCCCATTTATTGTATTTCATTGACGTCAATGTGATCATTACAGTATAGAGCTTCAGGGCTATAACCATAATGTGTTGAAATTGTATATGTCACCAAGCAACGTTACATTAAATTTTACCCAAAACCCTTCCTGCACTGGGCTATTTGAGCTTCTGTCTGACTGGGATGGGGGCCGGCCGGTCGGCGTGTGTGGGGGGGGGGGGGGGGGTAGCTTATAATTATGTGTATTATGTACTGTACCAGCTAGAAACCAGTGAGATTTTGGGCGACGATTCCGGTTTTGAGTTTTGTGGGCAACGGTAGCCCTTTTGAGGGGGAAACAAAATCCGACCGAACGCAAGGGCATTACAACATCTTTTTTCATATTCACATAAAAAAACAAGTTGGCGTAATCCCCTCCCTCACAGATTTTCGGCGGGATAAATTACAGCCCATCTGATTTTGAAAAAAAATGACAATCTTATGCATATATTTCCAAACGATGCCTCTAGATATGTGAGGAATCTTGAAATCCCTGATAATTACTGATTTTTATAATATTTAAGAATGCATAGATTGATTTGCGCCAGTAAATTATTAATATGTGAATAAGGCATACTTAGTTAGGAAGTATATCACATTCGCGAGTATAAAGGTAAATACTATCATTAGAACATTGTCAGACTCCGCTTTTTGACTGTTGAAACTTCTTTTAACTTTTCTAGCTTACAAAGTTAACTTTTGATTATTATTATAATATTATACGAACATAGTTTTTATTTTAATTGTAAAAAAAGATTTCCAAGGCTTTAGGAGCTCATCTAAAGTCATAAGCAACTCTATTTTCCAAAGGTTTCATCTCAAGATATTTACCTTGAAAAATAAGGCTGAAATTCATCATCTAATTTTTGATGCTTTCTAATCTGTATTCTAATTTGTTCTTTTGTTCTTGAATTCCCTAAATTGATTTGGAAAAACGTGAGAAAACAATTTGTTAGGGCGCTGGATAATATGAACAAACATCGAATACAATGTAAATTCAGAGAAAATATCTATACAATGTAAATGTTAAAGTGCGATAATGTTTATTTTCTCTATATATACTCGTTTCATGTTATGTGTATCATGTCACATTGTACATTTTATTTTTTCACTTTGAATAATGCATGTTAACGCAACGCATTTCCTTTTGGCCCAATAAATTTGAATTGAATTCGTTATCAATCACGTCTCCCATTATTCAAAAAATACAATAGGTGACATTGGTAAAATATTTATTGGTTATTGTATCGTCTTTCACGATAACAATGTTTGACAAATCATTTACAAAACGTATAGACATTGGACAGTATATCATTACATAATGAGCATAGCATGAACCAGAACATAATTGTGCATTAAGAGGTGATAATAATGAAGGGCTACATCGTAATCATAGTTTGATATGTTTGCAGCCCGGAGATATTGGCACGAATTTACAATGGAGGTTTGTAGATAAACCTAGGTTATGTGCGTTATGTGACGCGTTTTGACGCGTTCCAGACCAAGGTTTGTCTGAAACTTGGTCTGAAACGCATCGAATTGTGTTATATGACGCACGTAAACCTAGGTTTGTCGACAAACCTCCTTTGTGAATTCTCGCCATTGAGTTCATGGCAAACTATTAAAGGTTTTAGTTAGAAGGAATAGAGGGGGGGGGGGGGGTGGGTATTAATACGGAGGGATGAGTTGAACATTTCCAGCTATCGATGAAATTGTTGACATTCATATAAGCCATTATCATAAATACTTGATTCACATAGCTTTAATAAAAATAAGTCGTGGCGGGTAATATAAATGTAAGAGATTGTACAAGTGCAAAATAAGCACATTGTGTAACAATATTCAAATAGAAATACAGCGTTCAGTACTTGCTTAGATACATATTTAAACTTAACGCATTTCATTTTATGCCTTAAACACAGATTGATTTCTTTCATTAATATGTGGTTGTTATAATCACATTATTTCTGATTATTATACAAATGATGCATGCGCGTGAGTTCATTATACGATCTATCCGCACTCGAGTTGAGGCTGTGTGTTATCTATCGCACGAAGCCGTTAGGCGGAAGGCGATAGATAACACACAGCATCAACGAGGGTGGATAGATTGTATAATAAACGAATGGAAACATGCATCATTTGTTTTATACAACGAAACTTCTAGATCCTTGTTATTTCATTACAATAAGTTGAGGGACATCTCCATAGAGGCCAAGCGTATTCAAATCGCACCACAAAAGGGGCGCACAATCAGGTATGGGCTTTTACACACACTGTCCATTTTACGAGCTCATATCTCCCCGAATATATCTTGATGTACAAAAGAACCCGATTTTATTGAAAATTCAGGTATAAGACTTGCTGTAGATGCCAAATTTGTCTACTTTTGTGAAAGTTTTACATAGGTACCTTTCAAGTTGAAAAATAGCTTACAGGGCACTTTCTAGGGCAATTAGCCTGCCACAACACGCGTTTTCACATTGACGCGAGGTGGAATATTTCCAACCGGATTTCCAACTTTGGCGGGGCGTTTCACTGTCGACACGTTGTTCATTCACAAAAAACCTACATAGGTAGTTGCAACAGATCCTTATGCATATTCATGAGAAATTTCGTGGCAATTTGCAAAAATTCGCCATAGGTACCTTGTCAATATTCATAAACCTTGTCAATCCGACTAGCTAGCAAGGCCATTTTGCCCATGCCATTGGTGTACACACAATAGCATGCGCGTGCAACAATTGTAATACGCGATGCTGATTGGATAACTATCGTTAGAGTATGATGTCGCATAAGGTTAGCGCGTGATCACTTCATAAATATTCATTCCTTATGACCTCCCAACGGCTCTCAACGACTGGCGCGCGCGTATGCAATGTGCACACTACGCGCTAATTGGTTTAATCTGTTTTACATTGCGCGTATGCGAATAAGGTCAACTCGTGATAGTTATATGAATATTCATTAATCAGTACCCCCAATGGGCTCTGATTGGCTGTATGTAAATGAAAACAAATACGTCATACCTCATTAGGTTTTGTCCCCTGACGCGTATTAACTTGTTGTAATGTGATGTAAAAATAATTAATTCAAGATTGTTTCGTGACAGTATATGGCTGACAAATAAATCTCAAGTTTTAATAAGTCTAAATTAAGTGCGCACACATAAGTATAGATATGGCAAGGGCACTTACCTCTACCTCCATTTACGCATAGTGCTGCGCAAGAATAGACCCATATGCACACGCAGTATTAGGCGCTCTAACCTCTACGCGCACTACTGCGCGCTCTGAAAACGAGTTCAATAGTACTGGAAAATATTGCACTCCTTTTCATGAAAACGAGTGCAATAGGCTCAGTAAATGAATCACACGTGACCGCGCATAACCAATCATTTGATTAGGATCTGGGAGTGAGTTGTACAAATATATATTCTGAAGTCCGTATATCCAAGACACTTTAAACAAAAGATTATACCGATGAAATCTACAAAAGCAAGAAATTAAGACGCAAACGAATTATCACTAAACAAATTTTGGCCAGTAGTCCGATTTACACATGATATCACTTAAAAGATAATTAGGTAGAGAGCTACTGGAGTCAGATAAACATGAACCAATTAGCTGATTATTATTATCTTTGCACATAACTCATTTCCACTTGTCATTTTATGGATGGTACTCGGCCTGCAGGTGTCAATCATTATTATAATTGAGTAACGACTATAATTTGTATATTATACCCCAGTCTCACCTAAGAGACCAACACCACACCAACAACAGAACGAACACAAAATCAAATTACCACCATGTAATGGCCACAAATCGGTTGGTTTAGAGTCGGTTCAGATTATTATGGTGTGGCCGAAAATATATCTGACATGAAAATGTGAAGAGCCTGACTCATGTGACCTCTCACAGTTTACACCACCGCTTCACGACTAATAATGCAGTTCATGAAAATGGACCATTATCCTTCTAAAAGACAGCTCCTCTTTCAGTCCTCATTACAATTGATAATGAATTATTTATATAATATATATTATAAGCTTTTAGCACGCAGATTACAACCCTCCCCCTCCCGTCTATGCAGAATTCAGCCCCTTAATTTCAATGTTAGTACATAAGCCGCTGGTCAGAAAGAATGAGCTTACAAGTAGCTTGTTACACGAAAAAATGAATTGAATGAAAATGGATCGGATGGTGGCTATGCACTAGTGAGTATGTTTCTAATAATTAATATTGCTGAATATTTAACATCATTTTTATTCCTGAAACACTCTGTGAAACTCTTGCAAGAAGGGGGAAATGGGAAGGCTAAACATAAAGCTAATTAATGCCGTTTCCTTTTTCATTTTATTTCTTATGAGTGTAGTTTCATCTGATAGAAAGTCGTGGTATAGAGAAATAGAATTTTCTAAATTAAAAAAAAGGTATAGACACAAGGCTGAATTCGTTTTCACAGTGATTAATGAGTGTATCGACTTGGAGCCTCCGCCGAACACATTGACAAACTCCGCTAGCGATTTAAAAACACCTTTGTTACCATGGTTACGTCTATCCTTTAATAACTTCTTTGGCTAAAGACATTACAACATTGACGTACAATTTTCATACAGTGAAAATTTAATTTCGTAATCAGAAATACCAGATAAGATATGAGAATCACAAATAAACCATCCCGCTGCCTGCATAACGTTCTCTTACAATGTAAATGTATTTATTTCGTTAAAAAACTACCAGATAAAAATATGAAAATCACGAATAAACCGTTCCGCTTCATGCACGTGTCTAGGGGCTGCTCAAATAAAGTGACAGCTACCTGAATATTCGTTATTTCAAAATTCTCGGGGGGAGGGGGGAGGCGTAGCTTTCAGGATCATCGACAAAATGTCAGTATCTAAAGCTGGTCTTCTAAATTGATTGTTCTCTGTGATGCAGCTAAACTATTCGTACAAACCATGGCAGAAAATTCAACATCCCGACATAAGATAAACCTGAAGAAATACATATAACCTTGGCGAAAATTACGATTGGTTGCACCATAGAGGAGGCAATTAATACTACTGTTTGTGTGTGCCAGTAGGGCTGTGAATATGTAGATGTACCTGTGTGCGACGGAGTGGCGGTCAATGATCACGGTCAGAGAATACGGCGCCCACATTGCGATGAAGAAGATGACGATGCACAGTAACGATCTAGCAAGCCTCATATCGTTGGTATGTCTGTTGGATAAACCGTCTTCTTTAGCAACCTAAACCAGAATATAACAAGATAGAATCATAATCTTAGGCGTCGTGTTACACGTTTCGTTATTTTTATCAATACAAATATTAATTGTTCGGATTTTTCTATAAAAAAGGACTTGGTGTCGTGACTCGCCGATATAATGCCGAATCTATCGTGCCTGTCATCCCATCAATGATCTCGAGAATAATTCTTATTATATACCTCACTTTAAAAATCTAGCCATCTGATTGGTCGAAATTGGAGTCGTGATTTTAGCCATGCCGCCTACCAGTCAATAGTCTTTTTAAAAGTGCCCTCACACCCGCCTACCGGTCAATAGTCTTTTTTTTAATGACCTCATGCTGCGATCCCTATTGTTTTACGTTTTAAAAGTGTTTTTGTGCGAGCGCGGACATCATACAGTGCTTTCTGTTATTTATATTTCTGCTATTCCCAAATGATTGAAACTTCAGTCATTTTTCAGGCGAAGATTAACAGACAGTGTCTCAGATTTTCGATGAAGTTTTAACCAATCTTTACTCAATAAAAGAATAAGGTAAGAATTATTGGTAGATTTTTGTTTCAATTCGGCATACATGTCAAAGACATATCGACTGCTTTAAAAAAAAAGGCGTGCCTCGGGGTCATGCCAGAATGTGCACGTTCCCGAGAGCCCATAAGACAATCAGGCCTCTCAAAGCAGTCGATATCTCTATAATATAAAAAATTGTTAGGTGTCCCTGGCATTATTTTCATACACAAATCTAAACAGACCTTTAGGTATATCTGAATACATGGAATCTTGCTCTTGATTTATTACCTTCTTTGAAGTGATGATTGGTATAAAGGCCTACAGTGTATATACCCATCCTATTCATTAATGGCAGTAGGACTGAATTCCTACAGCTATTCAATTTCGTGACTTGTCACCAATTATTCGCTGATGTATTTTAAAGGTTATATAAACAAAACATACCACTGATTTCAAGCAAAAATGCGATAATATGCCTTTGAATAAGAAATTAATGGCCTTGATTACCCGGCTCTAGACACATTAGTAAGAATATTAATTGTGTTTCTATGATGCTAATCAACTTACCCTGTTAAGTCTAGCTGAGGATTTCCAGGCATGGTAGTAAATACGAACATAGCTGTAGATGATAAAACAGAGTGGAACCCCAAAGCCCATGCAGGAGAAATAGATGGTGTAGGAATAGTCAATGGCCATATCCGCAGTGCAAACCATGGTCTTCCAGTCAAAACGATGATCACCCCATCCTACCATGTTTGGCAGATCAATGAAGAAAGAGATGGACCATACCGCTAAAAGCATGAAAGGTACTGTCCGGCGGTTGTAGATGCTGTTATACCTGGCCCAGTGGCATATAATGACATAACGGTTGACACCAATTGCAGCAATGCTCCACATAGAACAGGCACAGCTAAAGAACGACAAGAAACAAAGTGATTAACACAAAGGATCGTATTACGCTCGAAACTTGGTCACAAATCACGTTTAGCAAAAGTCAAACTTAGACCTCAGACTGATTTTTTTTCTCGTTTAACCCGACTTTGAACAAAAGCCTAAATCCAGCGTCAGGTTTTAGATTGTAGAAGAATTTCATTTTCATTTTCATTTCATTCATTTATATTTCCAATACGGGCCAATGAACTTTATGATCATTGTGATCACAAAAACAAGCTTTATCGTGAGCAAAAATTGTATGACAAATATTTTTGCATATTTTACTTACAATTCCAAAGCTCGTCTATGATAAACAAAACAAATGACTATCTTTGTCTCGTGGAAAACAACACATTATTTTTCATAAAAGATAACGTAGGCGTTGATTTGGAATGTATACGACATTGATTTCCGAAGCCTCATGATAGATTGACTTATGAAAGACAACGTTTCCAAGAAAAGACACGATATAGCATACCATACTCCGTAATCTTTAAGTATAAAAACAATTCAAAATACAGCAGATCCTGTCTGAATTAGACTCGAATAGTCGGGAATGACCATTGCATAATATATTACCATGATTATGTTATTACCAAATTTGAGAAACATTTCATTAAGATATGACACGAACAATGACTAGTCTGTCTGATTAAGATTCTGAGTAGCTGCACACTGAGGCGAGTCCAAGATTTGGTCAAGGAAGGGGGAAGGTGACAGGGCAACAGTGCCGAAAATTCCAGAGGGGGCCAAAAGAAGACGATTAGGAGGGGCAGATTATACTATGCTACACTGGTTTTTTTTATAGGGGGCACGGTTCGATGTCCCCCTCTCTAAATCCGGAACTAGGTTTTACCTAAGAAAAAAAGTAATGGTACGACATGACGTTAGATGAGTAGATCAAGCTGTTTAAAGTGAAAGATAAGGTAACGATTCCAACCTTTCATTACAAAGTCTAATTGCCATTATCTACAAAATGTCGCGCAACCATAACGACGACACTTTACAAGATGTGGTGGTATTGGAGTACCAAAATACAAATCTAAGAATATTCTGAACGACAAATCTCCCTCACACCCCCCCCCCCACCTTTATGATGAAATACTAGAGCAGGGTGTAAATCCGTATGAAATAAGATCAAATCTTGATGTACATGTGGATCCTTCCATTTCCATTTTTTCCTTTACAAAAAAAAAAAAAATTACAGCAAAAGTGTACATTTTCTTTTGCAACCAAATTAATGATTTGCAAAATTCTGGATAGTAGCTCGATAGTCAACTTGATTGACGAGATCTAGCAATGGCTTATCTACTCAGAAAATGATCAAAATGGTAGGAAGAACGAAATATATGTATTTATTATTATTATTATTATGATTATTATTACTTATACCGCGCTTTTCCCATGAGGCCCAAAACGCTTATGATATATAGGCCTATTGATATATTTTGAAAGTTGATGTTCAGGTAAGAGACGTCAGTTCCTTAATTGGATGAAGGATTATGTCAGCAGGTCTAAATGTTGCAAGTTAGTTTTTATATGGTATCTTAATACATCCGCTCACCATGTGATGCAGATAACTCCTATGGCTTCACACAACCAGTCTTTGCCGATGAAGAATTCAGCCTTGGTTACGATACCAACGATGCAGAACGTATTCACTATCAGGGATACACCCATGTCAGCCACAGCTAAATTCACGATAAACACATTTTCTGTACACAGTAAAGGAAGAAAAGAGAAGAAAAAACACACATCGTGAAATCAAAACATCAAAATATTGATGGGATGATAAAAATGGTAATTGGTACTAATGATAAGGTTAAAAATGATGACGATGAAGGTGAAAGTGATACTATTATACTACTACTACTACTACTACTACTACTACTACTTCTACTATTACTACTACTACCCACTACTTCTACTACTACTTATGATAATAATTATAAAAATGATAATAATATAATAATAGGCCTAATATCAAAACATAAAAATATTGATGGGATGATAAAAATGGTAATTGGTACTAATGATAAGGTTGAAAATGATGACGAATGAAGGTGAGAGTGATAGTGATACTACTACTACTACTACTACTACTACTTATGATAATAATTATACAAATGATAATCATATAATAATAGGCCTAATATTAATGATAATGATAATAATAATAACAACATAAACAATAATAATAATGACAACAATGATGATAATGATGATAATGGTAACGATCGTATCAGGACAATTACCCCCTGGGCAATCACCCCCCGGAAAATTACCCCCCGGAAAACTACCCCCGTAGGACGATTACCCCCCGGAAAATTACCCCCCGGAGAATTACCCCCCGAGGACAATTACCCCCCAAGGACAATTACCCCCCGGAAAATTACCCCCCGGAGAATTACCCCCCGAGGACAACTACCCCCCGGGGACAATTACCCCCCGAGGACAACTACCCCCCGAGGACAACTACCCCCCGGGGACAATTACCCCCCGAGGACAACTACCCCCCAAGGACAACTACCCCCCGAGGACAACTACCCCCGAGGACAATTACCCCCCGAGGACAACTACCCCCGAGGACAATTACCCCCCATGGACACTACTGGGCCTGGTGGCTCAGTGGTTAGAGCGCCCGTCTCATGTACAGAAGGTCGTGGGTTCGAACCCCGGCCGAGTCATACCAAAGACTTATAACAATGGGACCTTCTGCCTTCTAGCTAGGTGCTCAGCATATTAGATTGGAGAAGGGTAGTAATAATTATGTTATGTTATGCAGGGCCCGCTGGAAGAGCAGTTTCATAACTGAAGTGGCTACCCTGGGTTAATAAAACGTTATTATTATTATTATTATTGTTATTACCCTCGAGGACAACAACCCCCGAGGACAAGTATAATATGTTTTCGTGTACGTTAAATTATTTTGAAATAGAAATTGCCTTCAAGTTATATGTACGGTGCCCTGTCAAAAGAAAATAAATATCCGCTCTCTGGTAATTCATCTCATTTGATTTTGTAACTCCAGCACAGCGTTTTTCAACCGGGGTGCCGCAAGAGAATGATTTGGAAAACGTTGATTTTGTAAAAAAAAATCAAATACCAGAAACGGTTAAAATATGTAATTACAAGAGAAAATAAAATTTGGAAGATACTAAAGTGTCTTCCTTCCTCGCTCGCTGACAATTTGTTGACAGCAAGGCAAATGAGGGCAACGAGAGGCCCGAATATCCTCATATTAGTGTATCAAGGTCATGACCGAATATATCACTTTTTGTATGTACATTCGGCGGCAGTGGCGTAATGAGCAAAAACGTTTGAGGGGGCTGACCAAAAAAATCCGCAGCACCCCACTCTAACATGCAGGCCCCGCTGAACGTTTCGCAAAGTGGGGTCTAGGGGCAAAGCCCCGGCGGGGGTCAAGGGGCGGAGCCCCCGAAGCTCAAGGGGTATGGGCATCAGTGGCGGATCCAGGAATTTCTTACCGGGGGGGGGGGGGACCAAATGGCATGGGGTTAAATATATGTAAAACGATGAAGCGACAGAACGAGGCTTTGGCGGCGAGGAAGCGGAGCGACCAAGCGGGGGTTGGTTTGGGAGTGGGTTCTGGCCCCCTCCCAGAGTAAGAAGCATTTGCAATTTTAGAACGAAAATTAGATGCATTTTTAGGCAATTCCTGGAGTAATATGACGTAAAATTGCTTTCTCCTACCCCTTCCAAGAGTAGGGATCTTTTGCAATTTGAGAACCACATTTGGCGCATTAATGTCCACCGGCACTTCCTGGAAAAAAAACAAGGCCTTCTTATTGGTTAGAAGTTAGAGAAAAGTGATCTGTCACGTCTTGAGACGTTGTATATGCTTTGATGCCGCACATTGCACAAAGACGGTGGTCAGTAGTACTTGCAAAAAAATTCTTGAGTGTATAAACTGTGTCGTTATCAGAGGCGTCGCTAGATCTTTGTCAGTGGGGGAGTGGGGAGGGTGTAGAGGCCACCGATTACAGACAAAAGGAGCAACCAATTACCGACAAATATATTGATGCCAATGTCCAAATGTCTACAAATTTAACCCTCTAAACCTGTGGCCAGGAACTAAGTTATTTTTCAGTCTCCCCCCTCCCGCGCGAAGCGCGGAAGCTTTCACGTTTCATTAAATTATTAGAGAAAGAAGACGATTCGTTGTATCGTGTTCTTGTCTGATTTCAGTTCCCCCCCCCCTCCCGCGTGAAGCACGGAAGCTTTGACACTTCATTAACTTATTAGAGAAAGAAGACGATTCATTGTACCGGTTCCGACTCTTAATCCTTGTCTCAATTCATTTTCGCCCATCTCGCGCAAAGCGCGGGAGCTTTGACACTTCATTAAATTATTAAAGAAGGAAAACGATTCGTTGTACCGTTCACTACTCTTAATCTTGTCTGAATTCAATTTCCCAATGGGCCCCCTTAACGGTACATATGTGCAGTGTTACATGATGTAAGTATGGAATGCCCGGCAGTGCTTGTCACAGTTGCTTCTGGAAAGGATTTTTTTTACTAGTGTTACTGTAAGTGGCCACGGCCCCTTAGTGACTATAAAAAAAACATATGCTCTTCCTGGCCATTTGGGAATGTGTCAGTTTGCAACAGAAATGGAGAAACGCACATTTTGTTGAAAATCATGTGATATCACGAACATTTATACATCACTTGTATATGGAATTGAAAATAAGTCATGGTTCTATTTTATTTGGAGGGGGGGGGGCTGGCGCCCCCAAGCCCCCCCCCCCCCACCAGTACGCCAGTGCGGCAAGGTGCCCGCATGCAGTACTTTAAACAGTTTCTAGTGTGTGGATTACAAACTATTTTTTTACCAGTTTTATTCCTAAATGTGCTCATACGTGTGTGCATAGTACTTGACGAGAGCCAGAGTCATGCAAAATTAATAGTCTGTAAAGACTTTGGGATTTGGGAGAAACTTTTCATTTCTTAAGAGGGTACCGTGACTAACAAAAAGCTAAAATAACGCTGCTCCAGAGAAATGTAATTCTATGCATTTAGAAAAGTGTTGGACAATTACCTAAAACTTACATCCTTCGTGGAAATTAGCAACCGCGCTGGCGTTGCATAAATTATAATAAAAGGGAAATGTGTAGTAATGAAAAAGACAACGTAGAGTATTTGAATGTGTCAGATCGTCTTTTGCTATTGAATCCTGATTGTCCACGGGAGTAGTTGTCATCGGGGGGTAATTGTCCTCGGGGTAATTATCATCGGGGGGTAGTTAACCTCGGGGGGTAATTGTCCACGGGGGGTAATTGTCCTCGGGGGTAGTTGTCCTCGGGGGGTAATTGTCCTCGGGGGGTAATTGTCCTCGGGGGGTAATTGTCCTAGGGGGTAATTGTCCTCGGGGGGTAGTTGTCCTCGGGGGGTAATTGTCCTCGGGGGGTAATTGTCCTCGGGGGGTAATTGTCCTCGGGGGGTAATTCTCCGGGGGGTAATTTTCCGGGGGGTATTTGTCCTTGGGGGGTAGTTGTCCTCGGGGGGTGATTCTCCGGGGGGTAATATTCCAGGGGGTAATTGTCCTTTGGGGGTAGTTTTCCGGGGGGTAATTTTCCGGGGGGTGATTGCCCAGGGGGTAGTTGTCCTAGAACCGGTAACGATAACAATGAAGCTAATGGTTATCATAATAAAGGTAATTATAATTATGATAATAATAAACACAGTAATAATAATTATAATAGTATATAATAATAATGAGGACTCGATGGTAAAATTTTTTAATTTACTGCTTATCTTCGATTGTTTTCAGCGAAAATGTATAACAATGTCAT
Source organism: Strongylocentrotus purpuratus (assembly GCF_000002235.5). NCBI lineage: Eukaryota > Metazoa > Echinodermata > Echinoidea > Camarodonta > Strongylocentrotidae > Strongylocentrotus > Strongylocentrotus purpuratus. Next base: position 32,811,491 of record NW_022145612.1, on the reverse strand, counting down.
TTCTGATTTACAAATTATGTCTTATGAATTATGGATAGTCAATCATAGGGAATACATCGTTTAGAAATAACTGAAAGATATGTTCGAAAACATTACTCACTCTATATTAAAGTACACAATGTAATATACTCCAAAAATGAAAACACAACAGTTTGCGATTCCCTATCTTTCTGTAGTGTGTAATGAAATTATCGACATATTCATCTCTTCGGATACATTAATAAATGGCATAAATCTACCATTTCGCGTTCATAAATATGAAAGAAATATGCAATATTCATCACTCAAAATGTTACCATGGTTACGGGAAAATAATGTAGTGCATTACAAATTGATGGTCTAAGAATAGCAATGAACACAGGCATACTAAAACTGGTACTCATCAGAGTAAATCGGGAGACTGAACAGAAAGCCTAGGTTAGATTATAAGCAGGATACTTGGCTTAATCATAGTTTACAGAAAATGTTAATGATGCTTACAATAATTGTTATGAAATTATTTGATCTTCCCTCTATGAAAAACATTTTCCTTTGCGTAAAAAGAGATCATCAAAAGAAATATTGAAACGTTGAAAAACAAATGTTCATTTTAATTTTATTACATAAAAATGAAAGGGAACATAAGTTATTTAGAACAAACTTACATGTTTAAAAATAATTACCCAAAAGACCTGAACATGAAATATGTTATATTGTTCGATAAATACCGGGGTCGAGATACTTTTAGTCCCGATGTTTAACAAAATATTATTCAATTTAATAGCTCGCCATTATGTCATGTTTTTAATGTTTCATTAATTAGAGGGGCTTTTCCTAATAAATCGAAGTTTTAAAATTGTTTAAAGAATGTTTTATTATCCGATGATTCTATCATATTTGACATATTTTAATTTAGTTTGCGGCCGGAGTACATTATCATGCACGTCTTTCTAAACTAAATCTTATGTTAAATAGGGTTATCCGCATAATTCCGGGAATACATCCAAGGACGATTGTAAAACAAGTTTATTTTGAATTAAAATTGATGACTTAATAGTGAAATTTAACGATATCAAGAATTCATATCTATTCATCAATGTATTGATAATTCATGCTTTCTCATATCTCATAATTATGTTTGATTTTAACGAAAAGTACCACGATTATAATACCAGATCATCCTACCCCTTGCATTTACCTGAACATCGAACTATATCTGGTCAACATAATTTTCGATATTCTGGCCCCAAAACTCGTCATCATCATTATGTTAAAGATTCTCCGTCTTTGAACTGTAATAAATCAAGATTTAAGATAATTTTTGTGTGTGACAGGTGTTCCTTGGATTTCTACCTTCCGTTTATTTTTGCTTGTTTTTCTGTTGTTGGCTGTTCTTTATCTCTGTGTGTTTGTATGTCCTAGTTCTATTCCTTCTTTTTTTTTGCCCGTGTATAATATTTTTATGTGAAATTTATGTGACATGTTTTTTTTTAATTGTTTACGGCATTCTCGCCACAAGCGTATGCTTTTTAGAGAAGTTGTCACCTGTAAATCATTTTCACCGTGAATATTCAAACATGTGAAAAATTGGAGAGTAAATGTTGAGACAAAATATATGCCGATGAACGATAGACATGATCTAAGTTTTTTTCATTTGTTTCACGTGTTTGTCAAATAGATTGACATAGTTCTCAATATATCAGCGGTCTTGTTACATCAAAACTTAAGTAAAAGTTAGTGCGTACGTTCAAACATCTATTTAGATGTTTGAAGGACTCAATTTATCTGGAAGGTTGGGTTATGATCATGAGTTAATAGTCTGTTTGAACATAACATATAAAAGCACCGACTTTTACGTAAGTTTTAATGCAACAAGACCGCTGATATATCGATAAAAATGTAAATGAAAAATAAACAGGCTCAGCATGTTTCACAAGAGACCACTGTCAATACATACAAATCACCTTAATTATTTAGGAATAACAATAATTTCTGCAATATCAACAGCTGATGATCAGCTAAAAAAATTGACACAAAATATACTCACCGATCTTACGTAAGTTTCGATGCAACAAGACTGCCGATATAACGAGTACATTTCCAAGGATCCCGGTAAACATTATGGTAATAGTCCAGACCAGAATAGCCTTGTATATCTTTTCGTCGTGCACCCTCTCATCCATGGTTTCATTATGACTTTGCCAACCGGAGACGCCGATGTCGTATTCGACATCATTCGATGAGTGCCATAATAAAGAGACATTCTCCATTCTGATCTGCGATGAAGAGAAGTATAAACGTTTCACAAATACATTGTTGCTCATAAAGTTGATTAAATGTTTACCTCTTTTCATTCATGACTGTGAAAATATGTTCGAGAACTCCCATTTCCAATGCATATTATTCATTTCGTTGAATTTGCATTCTTAAAAGAGGATTGAGAAAAACGTATCAGATTATTAAGAAGTCCTCAATCTTTTGAATCCAAAGCATGCATGCATGGATTTCGTTAATGAATAGTGAAAACAATTAAGGTAATATATAACAGATGGGCTCGTTTTCGCTCTTTTTTCGTGTACCAGCCTATACCAGAACATCAACATGCCGTTCTCCGTCAACCATGAAATTTGGAGGACTCTTATGAACGCACAATAAAACCTTGAACAAGTGTACTTTTAATAAAATGAGTCGATTTGAGAAAGTTTGTTTTTGATCTTTGATCTCCTAAACCTCACAGTCGTACGATACAATCGGTCAAAGGAAATGAGCAAACAATTTAATCCGTATATCAAGAGGAAGACGGGAAAGGTCAAGTTTTATTATCATGAAATGAACAAGTGCCTGAGGCTTGACAAACATGTTTTTCAATAGCTTATAAAAATGCATTATCCTGATTAACGTTTTTAAGTGCAACAAGCTATATACCAAAAATAAAATGGCGGAAATATCTGAAGAGTTTAAAGATCTTAGCGATGAAGAGAAATTTGTAAGCATAATGAAACTTGAGAATGAATACATAACTGATCACTTCTGTAAGTATATTAAAACAAGCATAAATACTCGAGGGGGATTTTAATATTCCACCCATGTAAGTGTATGCCTTAAATAAAATTAAACGTATATACATAGAAAATCAATATCGAAATTATCATTCTCATTTGTTACGTATCTTTATTGTCAAACATAGGCCGGTAGTGTCATATCATTTTGTTGTAATAATATCATTTACCACTGTATAAACAGGCTTCATTGTTTATTGTTAATTTGCGATTCCTCGCGAAACTATACCCCTTGTTGATTTTCTTGTTTATATGATTTTTTTTATTTATGTCTTGTGAAACAAGATGTTCATGTATAAGAATGAAGTTTACTAATAAATTCAAATAATGCGTACAGGAGCATTGCTTGGCAACGGAATTATAATATTATGTACCGTTAAATCATAATCAAAATCATGTCAATCTCTATCTCCATTCGTGCTCCATTAAGGATTGATATTTTGTCTTATGTCTTGACGATGGATTGTCAAATTAATTTCATTTCATGCTCATCTAGAAACTTGCTTTATTGTCTAAATTGTAATGGTTGAGGGAAACAATTTATTTGTGAGACAGGAGATATATTAATGAAGAATGACAATCCATCGTCAACACGTAAGAGATTTATAAAAAAAAAAATCAAATCCTTAATATAAGTTAGCAACGTATCAAGATATGTAAAAAGAACAAATGCAGAATTTGATGTTATACCTTTCTCTAAATGAAAACACAAGATGAAACTGAACGTAAGACTAAAGACAATTATCTCATAAATTTCTTTCAGCCAGAGCTTAACAGTTCTAACTTCAACATATTATAGAGAACGATGCGGTTTTAAATGAATATGCATGCATAATGTATTTATGACGTAAACAAGTTTTACTGATATTGCAAAATACACATTACATGTATCATGTAGTACAAAATTGAGATAGAGATGGACATGACATGATTTTTTACTAGGATGACATAATACGATAATCCGTTGCTAAGCAACGCCCAGTTAAAGCGCAATTCACTTGTATGCATTTTTTGTATACATTTTGATGCACTTGTTTGTCATTTGTAATTTTGAATTTACAATCTGAAGGAATAAATTGAAACCTGTAATAGTGAAGAAGTGAACTCTCAAGGATTTGAATTGCAATTGTTTTATCATTATTATTTTTATATTACCGCGACGGAGGATCATCCAATTTAAATATTGTCATATTTTTATATATATATAGGCCTATATATATATATATATATATATGGGACAAAGCCCTAAGGGGGACAATTTGTTATACGATTTCTTCGTGTACGGAACATCACTTTTTCTTTTATTTGTGTGTATGTATATATATATTAAAAAATTTATCCAAACTTTGACATAATAATTTTACAACATTTAGAAAGATTCTTTAACTGTTTATCATAATTTATATAATTATAATTATAATTTATATAATTTATATAATTTTTATAATATTATATAACTGATGACATTTGAAAATGTTAGGTTTTTTGTAATAATATTTCTTAAAATACTGCTTATGTTATCAAAGGCTGGACATACGAGAACATAATGAAATTCATAACGCTGTACTAAGAGATTACATAATGAACACAATTCCAGAGGCTGACTAGGCGTATAACGGCATTTTAAAGTGACGGGCAGATGACTACTACCACATCGAAATTTTTACAAAGAGATCTTCTGTCTCTAAAATCCAACTTTAACAAATATTCTTCCATACCTAAAAATCCTGTAACTGAATCATAAGCGATTTGTATTAGGTTCTTTATTCCAGTTTTGCAAATAAATGTCATTAATAAATCTACGATCCATAGATGATTTCGCCCACTCTTTTATGAGGGGATATTTTCAACCCATATATTTGACATTCCGCTTATGACTAAGATACTTCGGAATTTCATAATTCACCTAGATTCAAATTCACAATAATTATCGTATAGTTTGCGTAACCAATTATAAGTAGCACACGTGAGCCTAGATTTCTTTCCCTGAGTAACTCTAACAATTTATCAAATGCCTCTCCAGTTTACTAGTCAAAGCATATCTAAAACCTTCACTACCAAGGGTGTCGATTTGTATCCGTGGTTGGGGGGATGATAGGTGCCAAAATATTTTCGGCAATGGATCAAAGCAACCAAGGGGTAGAAGTGTGTGGCATGTTGCACCCCCTTCCTAAGCGCGTAGCCAAGGGGTTGGGTGCAGGGAGGGAGGAGTTTCCTTCTCCCCGCGAAGCGCGAAAGCTTTGACGTTTCATTAAATTATTAGAGAAAGAAAACGATTCGTTGGACCGTTATCGACTCTTAATCCTTGTCTGAATCAAGTTCTCCTTCCTCCGCGCGTAGCGCGGAAGCTCTGACGTTTTATTAGATTATTAAAGAAAGAAGACGATTCGATGTACCATTCTCGACTCTTAACCTTTATTGTTTGAATCAAGTACCCTTCCTCCGCGCGTAGCGCGTAGCGCGGAAGCTCAGATGTTCATTAGATTATTAAAGAAAGAATACGATTCGATGTACCATTCTCGACTCTTAATCCTTGTCTTAATTCAGTTTCCCCCCCTCCCGCGCGAGGCGTTGAAACTTTTACGTTTCATTAAATTATTAGAAAAAGAAGACGATTCATTGTATCGTGTCCATGTCTGAGTGCAATTCCCCCCGCCCTCCCGCGTGGAGCGCGGAAGCTTTGACGTTTAATTTAATTATTACTCTTAATTCTTGTCTGAATTCAACTTCGCCTATTCCTGCGCGAAGCGCGGAAGCTTTACCGTTTCATTTGATTATTAGAGAAGGAAGACGATTCGTTGTATCGTGTCCTTGTCTGAATTCAGTTTTCCCCCTCCCACGCGAAGCGGGGTAGCTTTGACGTGTTATTTGATTATTACTTTTAATCCACATCTGGAATCATTTTCGCCCATCCCGCGCGTAGCGCGGAATCTTTCACGTTCCATTAAATTATTAGAAACGGCCACTAATTAGGCCCATTAGTGACTATACAAAATATTTGCTCTTCCTGGCTATTTGGGTATGTGTCAGTTTGCAACAGAAATGGAGAAACGCGAATTTGTTGAAAATCATGTGATATCACGAAATTTATAAATCACTTGTATGAAATTGAAAATAAGTCATGGTTGGATTTTATTTTTTTTATTTTTTTAGGGGGGTGGCTAGCGCCCCCAAGCACCCCCCTCCACCAGTAAGCCAGTGACATAGGCTTACATCAGCTTTTAAATGAAACAAAAATAAGTTGTGACATAATAATCTTTCTCCAAAAATGTAAAATGTTTTAGGAAATATCAGGAAATAAAATGAGTGAAAAAAATAAACAAAGATACAATGACGTGAATTTTAAAGAAACAAAGATACAATGACGTGAATTTTAAAGAAAGGTGAACGGAAACAACATAGCAACCAGTGAACTATCAGTCATACTGATGTCCGAAAATCGTTCTCCTTGTCTCCGATCTCATCACGAATTCGTCACAGATTTCATCTATGTTTACACTGTCCAGGATTGTCTGATGTGCATTGCAGATTGCTACTTTTGCGCTTCGCGTTTAACATTTAGCTTGTTGCTTTTTAACGCTGCGGCTTTGCATTTGGCGCACTGCATTTCTATGATGCTGTTGATTGAACAAATTGAATAAATTCATCAATTCCTGATGAAGCCGTATGAGCGAAAATTCAATTTATTCTTGTCTCATATACGGTTGTCTCATTTACTTCGTACATGTATATATGTAATTATGAAAATGAGATAGCAAAATGTGTTTATTGATGGTCATCTTGCGAGTAATAACCATTAACTACTCTCATCGGGCTCTCATCCTTAACTTTTCTCTTATTTTTTTTTTTTTTTTTGATGGTGAATTATTGGGGGGATGATTGTACAGGGCATCCCCCCACCTGAAATATTGGGGGGGGGGGGATATATCCCCTCCATCCCCCCCCCCCCCCGGGATCGACACCCATGTTCACTACACACCATACAATTTGCAGTGTCATGGCTCGATTTAAGCAGGGTTTTGATTCATTTTCTATAATGCACTTCAATACTGTAACAGTCTAATTTTTCAAACCTCCACACTTCACACCAATACAATAAAATGGGGATAATTAATTAATCGAAGAGCTCATTTTGAATATCAATTGGTAAGCACACATTCTTAGCTTTACAAATTAGATCGAACATGCATGGATATCTTGGATAACTAACACCAAACGTGAATTCGGGGTACATGAAGGCTTGTGTACGACCTTTCCCGCGGGTTGAAAATAAAATGACTTTAGTCTTATTTGCATTGACCCATTTATTTTCAAAGCTCACAGCAGATGATTGATAGTTGAAGATTGTTAAGGCAGATTACAACTCTTCAGCAGATTCTATCGTGATTATGATGCCAGCGTATAGCAACACATAAAGTATAGGATTTAAACATGATATGGTTTTACGGACCAGACTTGTTAAGGATGCGAGAAGATGATATAAGTTGTCTTCGTATCATTACCTTCTACGGTGGAAAAGAACACCGTCGTAAAGCTTCTGTCAAAGTTAGGTTGCGAGAAGATGAAAGAAATTGTCTTCATATCAGTACCTTCTACGATGGAACAAGAATGCCGTCGTCAGGTTTCTGTCAAAATTAGCTAGTTTATGCAAAACTACGTCACTAATAACAACCAAGTAGTCATTAGATTGGGGAAATCCAAATCGTAACACGTAATGATAAGTCAGCTCATTTAGTATTCAGATGTTTGTTGTTATCACGCTGAATGACAAATGACATGCATTCAAACGAGAGACAATATGCTCCCCCGTATAGCACGTCAAGTAGAAGAGAAAACGCACGGACTAATCATCATGACAGTGTATCGAGATGTGTCCCCGCCTGTCAGTAATGCAGCTTTTGCTCGTCATTAGTATCTTCATGATCTTGATAATCGAAACCTGTCAAGAAATAGAAAAAGGACATTAACAAATTGCTAACCGAAATAGGAACAAAGGAACATCACAAATGATAAAGGAGATGCAAACTAGATCATTCTATCAGTAAGATAATGATGTGGATAATAAAATGGAAAGAACGCGTACGTTGCTAACTTTTGTTACAGTAAGAATACCATAATGATCATCCTTCTCCTTCATAGCATCACGTATACTGCATCACTAATATCCTTTGGGAAGTTATTATTCTCTATTTGCCACTTTCCACCACGCATGCAGGGGCGGCGATCCCGGGGGATGTTTATCGCCCCCCGGAAAATTTTTAGAAGTGAAGAAAATAGCAAATACTAAAGACTGCAACACAATTTTAAGCTCTGGAGGGCCAAGAGTGCAGCGTTAAGACTAATACAAATGCAAAAATCTTCCGCTCCCTCACATAATGTCCTTCAAAATAGACAATACTTACTGTAGAAAATTTGTATTCGGTTAGTATCACCGTGATACCAACGGAATACAGATTTCCTCTCGTATTTCGCCCCCCCCCCCCTCCGGTTATGACAAGAAATCGCCGCCCCTTTACCCAGGTATTGTAAATAATTATGGTACCTGGTAGGATGAAATTCCTTAAAAGCTTGAGCACCTTCTCATGGTAGGTCGGATAAAGCTAGGGCTATTAATTTGATGGCAGGCCCTCAAGGAAAATAGAATTAATACTGATCAGGCTTCCCTGCAAAAAGAAGACATACATTATTATTATATAATCATCATTATCAAAGATACAAGTTTTATCACGTTTTTTGTTACGGTAATTTCACAACTATTCATTAGTGTGAATTAATTAATGAAGCAAATATCTATCTTGAGTTTGTCTTGATTTGCGGAGGCGTGTATGGCCTTCATGGATCTTGAAGATTAGTGTTACCACATCAAGAAAACATTTCAAAATTCACATCAACTCAGAATGGCCGTTGGTAAGAAATTTCTCCGAAGATACAGGAAAATGATGTTTTCGAAAAAATTCTTCCACGAGGAAAAAATGATCTGAGCACTTTACTGGCTGACTTTGGCGGTATTAGTAAGCGTTGGAGATCGAATTTAAAGACGCTTATGGCGACATAATAGTTTTAGCCGCTTTTTTCTTCTTTTAAAAGCTCTCATTCCTAACTGTGAAATGGAGCAGGATAAACGCTTTGATCATCATAATGCACTCGTACAGTAATGTCGTGGATCTGTTGCATTTAAAAGAGAGAATTGGTTCAGTTTAACTGACAACGCTTGCGCTACACACTCTCGCGCCTTAATTTCTCTTTTAAAGTGTTCCGTTGAGAAATTGTGCGAAGGATTATATTAAACATTTGAATAGACGTAGCGACGCCGAGGTAAACCGCATGCTCATTACACCTTGCATGATCTACCTTTTGATTTTTTGAAAATCTTTGTTTAGAATTCGCGGAAGAGCGGAAGAGATTAATCAATCAATTCAAGCATTGCTTATCATGTTATCTAATGGTATTTACCAATTGTTTTAAGCAATTTAAATTTTGCAAATTTATGGAACGTTAAGGTGTTGTGCCCCTTTCTTTTTTAAATGCGGGATCCGCGCCTGCTTGAAGAAACATAATTATTTGTAACTTGAGGCGTTGCTCTTAATGACATTGAAATTCGATACCACCAAGAGCAATGCCATGTCTGTCAATTTTACGAAACCTACCATGAACACTCCTTGTTTGCGTCTTTGTGATGAGCCTCTGAAAATAACGGAATCCAAGAAAACAATGGGCGTGCACTTACAACCCACTCTCAAGGGGGACAAACAAGTTGGTGATATGGTATCAAGAGCTGGAAAGAGAATATTTATGATAAATCTGTAGGCTTCGCCAGGCATCTGTCCCAAGATGTGACCTAGTCAATATAATTCTATTCATGTTAATATACGTCCTCTAGTCTTGTGGAGTATTCACCTCCCTTTGGTCTCCTAGCATCACTGCAAGTCAGTACAATGACATTAAGAAAATCCATGTGTGTCGCATCATCATGAAGGACCAGTATGTCCCTTACGACCATGCTCTAGAGCACCTCTCCATCTGCCGTATGTGGGAGCGGCCAGATCAACTACTGGATTCCTTTGGTCGTAGTCTGTTGAAATCTCCCCGTCACCGGGATCTTCTCCCTCCCTTACGTAGTGATATCTCCTCTCGTCGCCTACGCTCTTCACATCTTCTCTACACACCACTCCCCTGTCGGACTATACCCGGTATTATTCCTCAACGATACCCACAATTTGTTATACTGCTTCATTCACCTTGAACTATAATCTTTGCTTATGTTTCCACTTGCATTTTCATCTATTGACTGCTACGTTTGTATCTCTTCTTCAATGTGCAATATCACATAATAACAGAATCAGTGAACAAATATCGATGTAGAACAGCTTACATACTTCTGGATATTTTTCTTCTTTGTCAAAGTTATCATTACAACTTTATCGTCAATATAATATTTAGTGCATTCAAGGTTTCTTCACTTTGTTGTTTCTGAGGTAAGATTCATTTGCCAGTTTCGCCAAGTTCGGGAGCGTCACCTCGTTTTATCAATATTTAAACTTAGCCTTAATCTTTTATATCTTATTGTATTTTATATGTATAAATATCCAATTAGTATTTCACCTGCATGTCATTGTTGCATTTAACCTGTACATTTTGTATTATTAAACTTCCATTTTATTCAAAACAAATGTTAATGTTAGTAGTAATTAAATGAACACAATATTTGTTAAGTTTTATCTTTCCATGTGTTATCAATGTAATGTTATACCATGTAATTTCGGCCCGATTTATAAATGTTAACCCCCCCCCCCCCCTTGAAAAAATCCTGCGTACGCGCCTGGTCATAACTATGAACTATCTTTGCCATCTAACGGTTTATTTGCAAGATGTGATAATTGTTAATGATGCTGGTCGCGCAATTAAAGTCTGCAATTCCACTGGGAAGTGGCGCAGGTGCAATTAGCGTTGAATTGTTGAACCTTCATTTTACACAATGGGCACATTGTGTCTGAAAACAACGCAGGCATCCAAGATCCCTTTGATGTTTGCAGATATTTGTTTTCTTTCACTTCAGCTAACGGGAAAAGGGTATTTTATAATGTGAACGCTGTGGAAGCGTCGTGTATGAAACAAATAACGGGTAAAAATATTACAAGCTCTCATAACTTCAAATTAAATTCAGGTTAAATTAGGATTGTATTATGTTGGAATTTTCTTCACCTCAATTTCTTATCAATTGTGTAGACTACAGCAGTCTTAATGACTTAATGCGGAGCCCAGTCTGGAGTTTTTAAGTTCATCTTCTTTTGTCCACAAGTACTCGGTGACGACAGATTCAAGACGTTATGCCTGCTAATTTTCCTTTTATGAGCAGAAAAGAGATATCGTGTGCCCTTAATGGTAGGTTTACTTTATGTGGCCATGGCAGTTCCGATTGCCCGAAACGTAGTGCGCCGTGGGATTTTGGCAATTTTTTCTCTGTATTCAATTTATGTTAATGCTATGTTCCCACCATCACGATTGGCGCCACGATTGGAATTGTTGTCTTAATCGTGAAGTAATTGTGGTGATCCTATCAGATATTATAAGATCTTGAGGTCAGTCGTGGGAATCTTATTTATTGTAGGAAACTTTTGGACGGCTAAAAAAAATTATACGATCAACACGATTAATTGTCAGTCGTTATCATCGCATCAGATCGTAATAAAACACAACATATCGCATCTAATCGTGCTTCCTAATCGTGGTGATCGGGATCAACCTTGGAAAAGGCAAACACCACGCTCTGCTGAGATGCAGTGGAAGATCCAGGGGGGCACAAGGGGGCACGTGCCCCCCTCCCCCGGCCAAAAAAATGTTGAAATCAGCCCCAAACTCGACAAAAATGTACTGGCAAACAGGGACGCGCAAAGATAAGTCTATTGCCGAAATATTTTAAGTATTCAATTTTTTTAAAACATTTTTTATTTCACATCTCTTTCAAAACACATCAAAAGATATACAAACAAATCATTATAAATTAAAACAATATAAATATTAAAAAACATTTATTGACATGGTACTGTGAAAGAAGGATGAAGGGTGTATGCGAGGGATCAACAAAGGCCATTGGCCTGTCAAGGTTGATCCCCTAAATTACCACCCTTCAAGAGAAATACATTATACAAAATATAAAAAATAAAAACAATCAAACAAACAGATATTTGTAAGCAGAGTGCCTCAAAGATCCAACCTTGGACCTCTTTTATTTATTATTTATGTTAATGACATGCGCAATATTTCTGATAAATTGAAGTCTATTGTATTTGCTGATGACACAAGTGTTTTTATGTCTCATTCTGATGTCCAGGTTTTACAAGATGTTTTTAAGCCAGACATTTTGAAACTTTCTAATTGATTTTTATATAATAAGTTGATTTTAGATTATGCTGATGTTTCTTACTCTGATTGTACCTGATAGTATGTTTTAGATTTTTTTTTCTGTTCTTGTTTCCTGTATGTGTGTGTTTCAGGGGTAGGCTTTCTTATATGAAATCCCTCCTTTCTGCCTTTCCCACATGCTCTCATAAGTATGCCAAATGTAATTTTGTATCACCATCCTGGTTTTTTTTTAACATTCCATTCTTTATTTGTATGTTCTAAATGTTTTTAATAAGAGTGTTGAATAAACTTTGAATTATTACGGTAAGTAAAGTTTTCATCTAATGAGTCTTCGATAAATCTTCTGATCCATGATATCTGTTATTTCAACTCCACCATTCTTATACAAATGACATATTTGTTATGTTCTTATTTTGTCAGGTTTATAAGGGAAATATTTCTAACCTTCTATTACAATTAAAAAACATTTTTAAAATTTATCTGCTAAATTTCTCTCTCTGCCGGTTTTAGTTTGTTTGTTTTTCATACTTCAATAGTTCATGTAATCTGGCTACTGCATAACATGATGTTAAAACATTTTAAGAGTAATAAAAAACGTATGTCTCATTTCCTTTAGAGTGAAGAAAATGTTGCAATTCTTTTGTATATATCTTTTGTTAAGTTACAAAATCTTTGAATGGTTACATTCACATAACCACAAATGAATGCACTCTACCAGAAGAGTTTTTCTTTTTACTGTACATCCGTCTCAACTTTGTTCTGAGAGTAAATGAGTAATCCAGACAAAATCTAATTTCCTCTATGTCCTAGTAAACCTTGTACTAAAAAACTCTCCCGTTAGGGACACATTCATGTTATTTTACCTTCTATAACAAATGCTAGAACTCTGTGACCAATTTGCTCTCAGCATACTAATAACCGCGATTTCTGTAGTTTATAACAGTTAATGAACATGTTAATGATAACACGTTTTATGAAACAGCACATTATGAATAATAAAGGAGATATACGAAAGGTCAGACATGAGATTTAGTAGCCGAGAGGTGAAGGTGCTCTTTTGTAAAACTGATTCCATTGAAATCATCATGGCTTATTATGTTCTTCATGACTTTTTTCATTACGCTATATCTTGGTAAATTAAAAACCATGAGAATTGAGTACGTCGTCGATCATTATTGTCAGTACACGCTATCATTAGTAGTAATTGCTGATTATATAGGCTTGTGTCATAAGTCATGAACACAGTTTTCATAAAGGTTCATAGACATGAAGTTATACAATTCGCCTGGGGCTGCTGTCTTGCTCGAATATGATTTTTTACGGTTTTTTTTTTGCCTGACTGCTATGAAAGCATATGAATGTAAGTAAGCGGCCAGGGGACTGACGGCTTATAGTCCTCTCCGAGGGACTAGACGTTGTAATGAGGATTATTAAATGCCTTACCAAAATGCACTGCTCTACCACTGAGCATTCGGGTCTCTGTTCCCCCATTCTTTATTTGCGGGATAGCGAAGTAAGCGAGCAAAATGTTTGACATTTTATTAAAGTGACCAGTGGAGTAAAATCTTTCTCCATCCTGTCATATTCGTTTAGACAACATACATGTATGTCTGCTCAGTACACAGACAGGGCAAGACATTTCACTCACCATTATCTGCAACTAATGTGGAAGTCAAAAAGAAATCAATTTGATTGTAACTTTATGTATTTCATCATAAGTTCATCGTATAAGTTCAACTCATATTATAATGAAGGCTTACTACGCGTGTCTTGCTCAATATCTGTGGGAGTGGCAGAAGGGGCACTTGCCCTAGACAGCACTCGAAGAACCGCAAAAAGTGAAAGAGAGAGAGAGAGAGAGAGAGAGAAGGAGAAAGGGGAGGAAAGAAAGAAACCAATCATGGTCCAAAATGAATGAATTAATTATAATAGAGAAAGAAATGAACATTAAACGTAACACATAGGCCTACTTGACTCGTATCATTAATTATCAAAATTCGAAACTCTGTTTGACTCCGGGTTGACAGCCGATAATTTTTATAATGCCAAAATGTGGGCATGCAGCGAGGTGGCCAAAGTGAATAGCCTATAATATAATCATGTCGATATTTTTTTTTAACATAATGATTTTTTTGCTCGCTTGCTTTGCTCCCTCATTGAAATTATTAACAGGCCCGATATTCATCCTACACTTCAGCCCCCCCCCCCCCATGAAAATATACAGGGTAAAGTGCATCACGGGAGATTTTATTTGGAGATGAAGTGCCCTTCCTAAATTACCACGATCTACTCTCGACCACTCCTTGCATATTATAATCTATTATTCTTACTCCCTACAGTGCATCTCTGTGGAGCATAATGTTGCATAACCTTCTTTAAATGCATGTATGAGCTCAAATATCTAAGAAAAAATAAAGAAGAAGGAATACTACCACCACTACTTCTACTCACTGGCGTACTGGTGGGGGGGCTTGGGGGGCGCCAGCCCCCCCCCCCCCAAATAAAATTGAACCATGACCAAGTAAAGAAAGAGAAGAGAAGAAAGAAGGAGAAAAAAAGAGGAAGGAGAGGAAAGAAAGGAAAAGAAAGAAAAGAAAGAAAAAGAGAAAGAAAAAAAAAGGAGAAAAAAAAAAAAGAAGAAATAGGAAACATAAGAAAACAAACAAAACAAAACAAGACAAACGAAAGAGAGGAGAGAGAGAGAGAGAGAGAGAGAGAGAGAGAGGGGGTGGTATTAAGAGCCTAAGAGAAGAGGGGTGGGAGTAAGAGAGCAAAGGGAATGTTGGGTGGAGTCGCCACGTCGAAGGAGCAAGAAAGATACGCATAGATAATTATGTTGCTGAGTCGGGTCCGCTGTGTCGGTATTCTTGCTCTATCTAGCTCGTGTACTATATCAATTTAGAAGTTTGAAGTCGGTGAGATGTTTAATGTCGGTCGGCCGGTTTTTTTCTCCCTACGAACTGTGACTTTTTATCGGACAAAGAAAAGAAAAAATTAATTCAGACAATTTCTCTGATAATTTAACGAAACGTCAAAGCTTCCGCGCATCGCGCGGGAGGGAGGGAAACTGAATTCAGACAAAGTGAGTAGAAATCAGTACAACGAATCGTCTTCTTTCTCTAATAATTTAATTAAACTTCAAAGCTCTCGCGCTTGGCGCGGGAGGGCGAAAACTGAATTCAGACAAGGATTAAGTGTCGAAAACAGTACAACGAATCGTCTTCTTTCCCTAATAATTAAATGACACTTCAAAGCTTCCGCGCTGCGTGCGGGAGGGGGAAACTCTATTCAGACAAGGATTAAGAGTAAAAATTTAAGGAAACGCATCGTCTTTTTTCCAAATAATTTAATGAAATATGAAAGCAAGGATTAAGAGTAGAAATAAGTACAACATATCGTCTTCATTCTCTTATAATTTAATGAAACGCCGAAAGCTTCCGCGCTTCGCGCGGGAGGGGGGGGGGGGACTGAATTCAGACAAAGATTGAGAGTAAAAAAATCATTGAAAGAATCGTCTTCTTTCTCTAATAATTTAATGAAACGTAAAAGCTTCCGCGCTAAGCGCGGGATGGGCGAAAATGAATTCAGGCAAGGATTAAGAGTCGAGAACGGTACAATGAATCGTCTTCTTTCTCCAATAAATAAATGAAACGTCATAGCTTCCGCGCTTCGCGCGGGAGGGGCGAAACAAGAATAAAAAGTCTAGAACGGTACAACGGATCGTATTTTTTTCCTAATAATTTAATGAAGTATCAAAGCTTCCGCGCGCGGGAGGGGAAAAACTGAAAAAATAACTTAGTTCCTGGCCCCGGGTTTACAGGGTTAAATATGTAGACATTGGGACATTGGCATTAATATATTTGTCGGTAATTGGTGGCTCGTTTTGAAGGTAATCGGTGGCCTCTCCCCCCTCCCCCACTGAAAAAGATCTAGCAACGCCCCTCATAACAACACAGTTTATACACTCGATATAATATTTAGTACAACTTGTGAAGTACCGGACCACCGTCTTTGTGCATTGTGCGACAACGAACCTAATACAACGTCTCATTTCCAGGAAATGCCGGTGGACTATTATTGCGCAAAATGTGGTTCTCAAATTGCAAAAGATTCCTACTCTTTGAGGGGTTAGGAGAAAGCAATTTTATGTCATATTACTCTAGGAAGTGCCTGAAAAGGCGTCTAATGTGGTTCTAAAATTGCAAATGCTTCCTACTCTGGGAGGGGGTCAAAACCCCCTCCCAGACCCACCCCCGCTTGGTCGTTCCCCTCGCCGCTAAAGCCTCGCTCTGTCGCTTCATCAGGTTTTACATATATTTCACCCCATGCCACCCCCCGTAAGAAACTCCTGGATCCACCACTGATGCCCATACCCATTGAGCTTCGGGGGCTCCGCCCCCTGACCCCCCTGATGGGGCTTTGCCCCTAGACCCCACTTTGAAAAACGTTCAGCGGGGCCTGCATGTTAAAGTGGGGTGATGCGGATTTTTTTTATCAGCCCCCCCAAACGTTTCTGCTCATTACGCCACTGCTTCTACTACTACTATTCTAGTAGTAGTAGTAGTAGTAGAAGTAGTAGTATCATTACTACTTTTACGACTACTGTAATGATGATAAAAAGATAACATTGATAAGAGTAATGAAATGATAATAATAACGGTGATAATGATAGAAAACAATTAATAACGCACTTAATTAAGAAAGAAAGCAAAAATGAGTCACAAAAACATATGTACAAATGGATTTGAAAAGGGGCTACCAGTATTTGCCCTCCCCCCTTCCACTCACACACACACAAACACCCACACACACACACACCCCCCCCCCCCCAAAAAAAAAAAAAACAAACAACAAACAAACAAACAAACGAACAAACAAACAAAAACAACTAAATCATCCTGAAGATGTCACTGGATATCGTGTTTGTACACTGTCCCTGGCTGGCCTAGTACATAGCGAAAGCTCTATCCGGGTATATTCTTTAAAACCTTTTATCCATAGGCCTATGCCAAACGAATATTCTTAACGATGAGAACTGCAAAAAAATCGAGCGCCATCTGTCGAGTGTTTTTATATATCGATACTAGGGTCTACACCCAACGAACTTGGATTTCGATGTCTACACCACAACTGGTTTTCTGAATCTTCGTCGGCTATCATATGTTCTGTTATTTTTAGACTAGATCTTGTACCTTCTATACCATTTTCCATTCGGCATAGCTTCTATACAGTGCCTGTGCTTCACATATAGCCTGACTAGGGCTAGATCTACATGCATTATCTGGACATAGTAACAAGAAAATGGCGAGTGTTGCCTTGAAAAGTGAAACGACACGGCTGGGTTCTGGTTTGGCCAACAAGAACTATGGACGCTCATATGGGGCTACAATGAAATCACAACAAGAGACATTTATCCAGCATGAAATACAGCCAGGAGAAACGCTTCAGGGAATTTCTATCAAATATGCAGTGCCGGTAAGAATAAAACATAAGATATTGATTCTCATTTGACATGTTATTGAGTGACAATGATATTCAAAGTGATTTTGTGTTTTAATTTAGAATTAGACTTGCTATCATTCACTTATCAGTCAGAATTCTTCATGCTTCACACAGAACACAGTGACAGCAACAATAACAATGATTGTTGACAGGCCTGGCCTAGTATATTCACACAATATGTTCTACAGTTGTCTAGATACAAGAACTGTTTATTTTGTAGATCTTAGTACAATTTTCTTTATGTGATCACTGATGAGAAATAAATCATGTGTCAAGATTGAGGTAGGGTCTATATTATTAGGTCTAGACTAGATCTAGAGATCTAGACTATAGACCCTATTTGTTTTTGCAAAGTGAAAATAAAAATATGAAATGAATGATCAACGTGAATGAAAAACCAACCTGTCTGTACAGATGTTATGTTTTCAGGCAGGGTGGTCATCAGAGGGGATGATTACAAATGGTAATTCAAACAAGTTTACCTACTATATCTATGAATCAGTTTTTATTCTGTCTTACTGTAATTCCTGAGCGGGATGATGCTTTTTTTGGGAAGGTACATGTACATGTCTAATGCGCTATAGAAGAATTCAAAATTTATAATATTGTTTCATTATTATTAGTAGGAGTAGTAGTAGTAGTTGTAGTGTATCATTAAAGATAAAGTTGAGTTCTGGTCATGCGATTGCATTTTGAAAGAAAAGGTGTGGAATATGGATCAGAAAAAGTAGATAATGTAGCAACAGTTGCATGTACAATTGTACATGTCGTAAATATTGGTGTGTACTGCAATGTTCTGGAGTCATTAAAATCATAATGGTACGCTCAAAAAATGAAGACAGGACTAGTTTTCCGCTTGGTTGTATATGAACTCAACGATATGCCAGTTGAGCTGTTTTATTCAACCTGAAAGTAGAATAAAAAATAAGCATCCTCAGTATACATGTCTATAACACATAAAATGTACTGAACAAAATCAGTATGCATTTATCCGGTAATGTATAATCAAAAGCCTTAAATAGCATTCATTAAAAGTCTTGACTCTATATCCAAAAACTCTCTAAATGGCCTAAACCCCCATTAATCTCTATGTCAAAATAACATATCTTGACAGAAATACTGCTTTCATTAAAACCCGAGTAACCAAGGTCCCCAGCCTAGATAAATTCCTAGTCAAGACTACCTTTAAATATATGCTTAATAAATAAATCCCATCTTACTCAAAGTATGTCAAACCTGTCTTTCTTATTTAGACTCATTGAACTTTCATTATAAATTCCAAAAAACCTGACTGTAATTCAGTCTTTTTCTTTCATAACTCTGATTTATCCGACACTTATTTCATATGTCAATACCAATATTTATAATTTGTCAACTAAAACAACCTTAAATCAACCTCTGACTAATGTCATTATAAGTCGGTGATTTAAAAAGCACAAAATCCCTCTTTATAAATGTGTGAATTAAACACTAACTAAATACCGCACATACTTTCAATGTAAACGTACACATTACGCTGCACACTTCTATGCACATTAACATGCACATTACTAACACATCTTCGTACTCGAATGTGACACCAAATAATCATTAATTTCCACCAATTCATTATCATACACTTTATAATATCTTATCCAAGCTTTACTCACTTGTTTTGCGGAAATTGCTAGCGACTCTGAAATACTGTTGCCATTTTCCTAAACCTGGAATTCTGGCCTCTAAATAAGCATCTGAAATGATATGTCAGACCACATCCTTTGAAAAATGTGCTCTGCAACGTATACACTTACTTGACCCTAGAAGTAGGTCAGGGTCAATACGGTATCTTGCAAAAATCTTGGAAAAAACAAATAACTTTCATGTTTCGCTGAAACACATAATAAATCTGGCCCAGTCTTGGTAAAGTAATAAGTACTGTACACAAAAAGATGTACATGGGACTACACAAATGGTGTCAGGCTACTTACCTTGATTTCCTTTTCTTTCTATGCTCATTACTCAGCCAGTATACATTTTCTACCAAAATTGTTTGGCAAATGACATTTATTTGTAATCTTGAACATTCAGTGTAAGTTTCATTTGATTCTGTGAGAATTACCAGAAGTCCAGAACTCCAGTTTAACTTTAAGTTGATTTTGGAAAATGTTTTAAATGACAATTATTCATGGGGGTCAGCAATATTTGATGCATATTTTTCATGGACTTCAACTTCAAGGGTAAAGATGACAGCTTTTTTTCCTCTTTTTTTTGTCAAGTGTCTGTACACACAAACATCAGTTACCCGCTTCTCACTGTCATATGAAGTTTCTCCAATTACTAATTAGTCTTAGTGCTCTTGTAATTCCCCAATGAAACTGAAACACCTTTTTCATTGGTGCAACATTCATACCGGGTAACTCTGTTGATCACAATGAATGCAAAAAGAAAAAGAAAAAAAAATTACATGGTTGTGTTCGAAAATAGTTGTTGAATATGTACATGTACAGATGTATACATGTACTTGTCTATTTCACTTCTTTTGTAATACACAATGTATACCACCTGATACTGGTAGTGGTGTTGGAGCAGGGTTTAGTTTAGTTTAGTTTCATTTCTGGTTCTGCACTTAGTCACTTCCTGAGAGCTGTCAATGGACAGGTATTAGTACATCTACAAAAATGTACATGTATGTGACTCATGCGTCATTGTCTTAACCTTTTAGTGTATTGTATACATACATGAAGGTCATTAAAAAGAAAAGAAAGAAAGAAAGAAAGAAAGAAGGGGTTTGGTTTTAAATTTGGCTTGGCTGTACATGAACATGTAGCCAGGGCTCACCAATTGAGCAGTTTACTACCATGTTTGATGAAGTGGGTAGTGTCATTTTGCTACTTGATTCTCCTTTTATTTTCTATTTATCTATTAACAATTTAGTTAACATGTTTTTTTTTTTGTTTTTTTTTTGGCACCAGCTTACAATGACAGACAGGAAAATTTGAAATTACAAATCAAGTAGGAAAGAAGGAATCCTTTTTGGCATCGATTGATTTAATTAAATACGCATTGTACAATGTACAGTGTAGTTCCAGTTTTTACCTTGATTTAATAGGCGAAATTGGAAGAAAACAATCATGTTTTGCATCTTCACCCGCTTTCCTTTTGTTAGGCCGCCTGTATTTTCTTTTTTTGATGGAAAACTTGAGAAACATACTGTTAAAATGATCTGTTTCAGAAAAAATCAAAATAAATATAGTGAAATCATCATTATGGCCTACCGGTAACTTTCTGTGAACATCTTTCCCATGCAAACCCCATGTCATTTTCTGAGTCCAAGTGGCTGACTGACACCTTTTTTTCTTTGGTAATAACATACATAAGATGAGCTGTAACAGGTTGTCTACATTAATAACCCACTTCTTGTAATGGCCAAAATTAAACTGTCTGAAACTTTATGCAGCAAAAAACGTACAACCATTTTGTAAAAGGGTCTGAAAATCTTGGGTGATTGCAATCAATTACATGTATGTCGATTCGACAACTAATGGTCGTTATTTTCCCACTAAAAGCCATTTTCGTTTTGAGGGAAGCTCTAAATTAGTATTGTCTTCCAAATGCCGCCTGCAAATGGGACATAGTACCTTTAAACTGTAAAATTATCCATCTGCATCTCCTTGTTGGAGATTTCCTGCAGGTTGTGTTAACTTACTTTTGTCACATGTGTAGGTTGAACATTTCAAGTACTGTACAAGATTAAGTTACCTGGATTCAGTGCACTGTAGTCTAGAGTAATTCCTGTTTGTCACTTTCAAGCTACCTACCGGTACATGTTAAATAGGTAACTATTGGCCAGGATATTTGAAATATACATGTCTCTCATACATCTTCTGTAACACACTTGTGGTAAAGTAAGATGTGAATGTTAAAAAACCCATATTAATTGGGGTATGTGCACCTAAGCTTCATAGGAAAAATATTGTTAAGTAAGAACCTGAAAATAAACACCCTCTCACACTCCCTGGCAAAAATCATCCTACCACTGATGGACAATCGCCATTCAACCAACAACCTGACCAGATCATTTATACAAATTTTCTTTCCAGGTTGAACAAATTAAAAGAGCCAACAAGCTTTTTAACAATGACATCTTCATGAGGAAGTACCTGAGTATACCGGTAGGAGACCAACCCTTACCGGCCAACGTACTGGAGAGCGCCACGGCCACAGCCAATGGTAGTCCAGCCAGGAGAGGACCTTCGACGGCTAAGAGGAGAGAAGGTAGCTCCGAGGATGATGAGGAGAATGGAGGCAAAGTGGAGGAGGACGACAGAGACGTTACCATGGACTTCTTTAACCGCATCGACAGACAAGTGAGGGAGAAGAAGCGCAACCTCACAAAGATAGAGAAAAACAGCAGGTAGGAAGTTTGATTATATGACGTGTGCTCCAGGGCCGATTGCTCGGTGCTCAAAATTTGTACACTAGTCTAATAGTAATAGCTGAAGTTACCATTAGACCCAGCACTGTACTTAACTCTAACTTCAAACGTAACCTAAACTAAGCATATATATATATATATATATACCTGTAACAAAAAAATTGATGGATTACCAGAAGTTATTGGCTTTAATCACATTGATAAGTCTATTAAGCAAAGCTTAGGAGCAATGCATTTTCAAACATGTATATGACGTTGGTGGCTTGAAGAAAAAAAATTGTCTTCTTCAGTGCCGTTTTATGTAAAAAATGTACAAAATAGGCCTCCTTTTCAACTCTTTTGCTGGTTGCAGACAAAAATATAGCTGGCAAGATTTTTTCTTTCTTTAGAAGGTCCCAAAATTCAGCGATGTTAAATTGTTAAAGACAAGTCTCAGACAGGACTTAGTCAAAAAGCAGTTTAGTGAAACTAAAGCAAGAACAGGACGTCAGAAAGACTCGTTTTAGTGTAGGATGCATTGCAGCAATCCTAAGTCCTGTTCCGGTAAGTACTGTTTAGTGAAACAAGCCCCTGGCATCCGATATACCCTGTAGGCAATGTGATGAAAAAGACAAAATAATGAACACGTGTTTATCTACATGTAAGTCTCAAAATTTAAGATTTAAGAACATGGGGGTTCCTTTCCATGTTTTACAATGTTGACGAAATGCTCACAAAACTCTTTTATCATTTTCTTCACAGTATTGGTGAGATAGAAGCTATGACACCCAATATTCAGTCTGCCCCCTCACCGTCCCAGAGCTACAACAGGATAGCCGAGGGGGGCAAGGCTGCCGGAGAGAGCTACCAACTCAGCTCTGTTACCGTGGCAACAGAAGGCAATTCCAACCTGGTGGAGACCACACCCCCCGTGGAGGTGGGAGGATCCAACTCACCCTTGCTAGGAGGTAGGGGAAAGCGTAAAATGAAGAGTGCGGACAGGAGTTGGCCTGTCTGAAATGCACCTGTGCCTGTCATTGAATGTCCACCAACCAATGTGCTTTGTACTTTCTTGTGTGCTCTTCCTGTCCATTCACGATAATACATATCCAAACTTCCGTCTCAGTTAGGGGCACTGATCCTTAGGAGTGGGGAAGGGGAGGGGGGGCGGCATCTTTGGAAGTCTTCCTCCACCCCGCAACCATTGCAGGATTTACAGTACTCCTGTGTACAATGTACATGAATTATATGCAGTGTACTATTCTGATTAACATGTCCCCCTCCCCTAATCTGAGAATGGATCAATGCCCCTAATCTCAGCATCTCTTTAGCTTTATTCTAATTGTCTCAAATGTACTTTACTATCAATTTCTGCTTTCAATTATTGACCCAAAGCTGGAATATATATATATATATACAACTTGGATGTATATTTGAAGGAAAAGCTTTAGGAGAACAAGCCAAGCATTGCTGACCCCAAAAAGCCTTTTGCAGTATGTTTGTGATATTGTAAATCTTGTTTTAATGCAATCAAATGTATGTCTGCCAGTGGTAAATGTCCATTTCTCTTTTGTAGTTGTAGTGTGTTTTGAATGAAATTTAACCAGCACAAAGTGTTGCACAAAAAGAATAAGAATTGTCACAGTGTACAAGTTCTCCATACAGCATTCACATACATGTATCACCTTACTGTTGCACGTGTACATGTCCAAAAGTACAACACACCTATCCAAATTCCAGACACTAAGGATAATTTATGAACAATAAACCCACAGATTGCCTCTTGCTCGCTTGAAAATTTAGTGTGCACTGAATGTGATGTATATTCCAGCATCTTGGCTTACTTTCAATGCATAGTAGTGTTTTTTTTTAGTGTTGCCTTGTTTGTCATCAGTATACCAATTGATTTGTATTTGTGTAAATATTGGCTGTTGATTGAGTGCGTACATGTACCCATACATGCCAACTGTTCAGATTAAAGAGGAACATTCCTCTTTTTGGGAGAAGATAATTATCATTTTAATGCAGGTGTTCCTCTTCCTGTACAAATTTGTCTGTAGTATTGAATAGGAGAGTTAGGATTGTTCCTCTTTTTTTTGAAAATAGCATAATTTGTACAGATTTCTGATTTTCAAATGTTGGCATGTATGATGTACATGTACCTGTAGTAACTCGTGTTCAAGGTTTAGAAGAATAAGGTCACTCACTGCAGATAATATACATGTACATGTATAGTGTACCATCATGAAAAACAGGAAGGCGGTGCAAATTTACTTCATATATGCGAGTCTATTGTGAGAGCATTTACATGACATACACTGTACATGTACATGTCATATTTGTTGATCACATCATTGTCATCATGATGACAAAATACATACCATGTTACGATATATTCCAATCTGAAATCATATTTCACTTACATGCAATGTGCATCATGTACATGTAGCTCTCTTTTTGTTGATATCCCATAAAATTGCTTGCAAAGAAAAAAAAAGAAAAAAAAATGCTCATAATATT
Source organism: Strongylocentrotus purpuratus (assembly GCF_000002235.5). NCBI lineage: Eukaryota > Metazoa > Echinodermata > Echinoidea > Camarodonta > Strongylocentrotidae > Strongylocentrotus > Strongylocentrotus purpuratus. The sequence goes on along the minus strand of NW_022145612.1, from coordinate 32,786,675 downwards.
AGTTAAATACTAGCAGTAATGCAACAGTCATTATTTTGTGTTATATGAAAGCTACACAAAATATCAACTCATTTGAACTCATATTCAGTAGCTTTCAGTTTTATATTCTCAATTTATTAATCAATTTATGCAAAGAGTAAAAGCAGAGTGAAAAACAGAATTTCTCTAAATGCAGCCTTCATACAATTATACACTGAAACATTTATAATGCTGCTGTTAGGTTGTTCTTGATGCCAAACATAAAGGAATATGATATATGAACATACATTTATGTTGCATGTTTATTTAAATAATTTTGTTGTTGAGTTTGTATATGTAAATTTATGTACAGTAAATATGATTTTTCATTTCTTTGTTCATTTTGTGGGAAATGCATATTGTATTTTGTTTTCATTATGACTCTGAATTTCGTCCACATGTTTATACATGTGTCTGTGTATTTATGTTTATTGTGTGGGTATAAATGTACTGTACTGTGGTTTTCTTTCAAAACTGAAAAAAAGGTGCAATTCTAAGCATGGACCAGTGTATACATGTAGGTGTAATACATTAAATCATGTCACTCTACAATGAAAGGGAACTTGTTTATTTTAGGGCTTGTGAATAGGTGTATTAATTGAGAAAGGAAAATATGGATAAACCTCCCATGGATTTAAATCCTACATCTCATAGCATTGTTTAAATTTATTTGATTGTATTTTCTGTCAACTTTTTCATCATGCACTTTACTAGAATATATAATATTTTTAAATTACCTGCAGATGATATCCTTTTTTAATTACGACACTGGTGATTAGTTATATCACCAACCATTCCATTTTCTCGAGTCTCCACTTGGACCTTGGAGAAAAATTACAGGAAAAAAAAAATCAAAATTATCGTGACCAGGATATGATATTAAACATGTTTATGTCATGAATATCTAGTAAAGAAGATTTAGTTTTTACGGTCTCTCTTCAGATGAAGGTGAATGTACAAGTAAATACAAATCATTGTCTTTGAATATGAAACCAAAACAAAGACCTACTTAGGCACATTTTCACATTCTGTACATATTTTCTTAAGATGAAGAGGTAGATGTGTACCTTTCAAAACCAACAATTATCCTTGAAATAGTCTAGAAGAATATCTTTTTGAGGATCTAGGTGAAGGGGTTCTTCACATATTAATGTACATAATTGTACATGCAGATGGGGAGATGAATGTACATTTCAAAACCAGTAATTCTCTTTCAATATGAAAGAGATTGAAAGATGCTTTGAACATGATGCAGGCAATCAGTGCATTTCAGTCGTATTTGAAGGATATGTAGTTGGAATAGATTTTCACCTGATGTAATATCATCTGTATTTATTAGACACAACATACATGCATCTAGCGCACTATTATGGTACATGTATCTATCTACACATAGATTGTAGGAAAAATGTATTTCATTGCAATCATGACAACACTTTCAGGTTGGTTTTTCTTTCCATCTTTATTTATTTCAAGCAATTTTGTTGTTTCTTTAGTGTAGTTCTTCTTTTAATGCTCTGGGTTGTATCAAGTGCAATTGATTAGAATATTTGTTTTTATATTTAGAGGCTTATTATTTCGTCAGATTTTCCAGTAGTTTTAGCAATAGCATTTTTCTCATTTTTATGTTTTGAAAATTTACTGCTTTTCAGCTAAACAATATTTCCTGATATTTCTCCCTTTAAAAAACTTTAAGAATACCTCCTTTTTGTGCGACCAAATGAAGTTAATCATGAAAATTAATTAAATATTTGTTTGTGTTATATATTAGTGCATGTAAATGTAAGTGTTCTTACAGTATTATAAATGTGATTTTAGTGTTCTGTATTAACCTTATTATTAATGGCAATGTGCTCTTGACTCAATTCCAAAGTGAATTTCATTGGTTAGCTTGAGAATGGGGAATATATTGAACATAATGATACCACCTTTTCAACACTTGGTACATTTTATAGGGTGTGCATTGATACAAATCAATGCTTGGCACATGGAGTTTTGACCTTTACTATAACCATTATGTGAGACATGCGTGTACGAGTTTTGCCATGCAGTCACGACTCGCAAGCATTATAATTTATATACATGTACCTTGCATTGAATGTTCACCAGCACTTCTGTGCCTGCCTGTTACCTTTAAGCACTTCCATATTAAATTCAACCTGGAAGCAAACACAATGCACAAAATTATTGTTCACACTGAAAGTGAAAGGAAATGACCCTCTCAAAAAGAATCTGTCAAGTGCTCAATGTGTTTGTTATAGGAGCATGTTAAGGCTTTGCATTTTGAAGTACATGTACATGTATATAGCAGGTTAAGAAAATAGAAATACCCCAATTTCCAAATAAGAGGGATGTCACATATTACTTTTAACAATAAATTTAGAATTCATTCTAAAATTAAAATTGTTTTGGAATCATCTAAAACCTACCGGTACCCTTTTCTGATTTTCAGGTGATGTACATCTAAGTTTTCAAGTATTGAGTCCCATGATATCTCAATGGCTGTCTCAGGCATTGTATTTCATTTAATTTTAATTTTAATTTATACACACACTTTAATATATTTCCTCTTATTTTTTAATTCATAATTTAAAAAATAAGATTGGGGTGGGGGGGGGGGGGCTGGGACTTAGTAGAAATTGATTTTCATTATGAGAATTACTATGCAGAACTAAATTTTATTAAGCCCATTGTTGTTTTGGGCATGGTGTAAATCTGTTGGATAAATAGATATAATCAGTACCTATAATGTCCATGGTCAAAAATATTTTTATATATCGTGCAAAAGTGTGTGTTTAGAATAATGAATTTTAGTCGAGTTTGACAAACCAGTACTTAATAGGTATATGTTACATTTGTAAATGTGTCTTGCCATGTAATTTTTAAAATAAAATGAAAAATGTAATGCATCATTAAATGTCATGGTTATGTAGACTGATAACCCTGTTTTATTTTCACTATCTATATGTTGCTGGTAAATATTTTGCTGTTGTGTGAGTTGCTATTCAGTCGGTGAGTCATGTTGTGTACTTACATGTAACATGAACTTTTATTTATTGACATGGAAGTTTACTGGTAGCATGTTTTGATCTTGTCATGGTTGATAAAGGTCTCTCTATCTGTCAACCTGGCATGATTCGCATTAGGCTTGCTTGACATGTGTTCATATTTGGGCAAGTCAAAGCCATTTTTGCCTTACAGTATTGACTATTAGTTCATTGGTGCTTCGATAAGAAAAAAGATCTGAAGTAATATGATAAATTTGATTAGAATTTAGGCTGAGAAATATTAATTCCTAGCTTCTCGTCCTCTCTTCCTCCCCTTTTCTGTAACCTTCTCAATATTTTCGTTGTTTGATATTTTTGTTCTATATAACATTGAATTACTGATAACAGAGGAAATTGAGATTTTAACTTTGTTTTGAGCTTCATGAAATTAAAACAAGAAACGTTGTGTTGAAATTGACCAATAGCATTGGTGTGCACAGTAAAAGAATATAAAACAAATGAATAACATAGAACCCCTGCAATAATTTTATTCTTTAAATCCGGACAAGAAACTAGGAATAAGTTTTTCTTGGCTTTATGTTCAGAACTCTGCCATACTCGGTAGCATAACATGGAACACAGCACGACCGAATACCTACAGTAGGACGGGCCAATTTGTGAAAACTTGTATAAAGGCATGCCGAACGTTAGATTTGTGGATCAATATCTAAACTTGAATGCCAAGTTCCTAGCCATGTTTGCATTTTTCCTTCACAGAATATGTTTGTGTTATGTATCATCTTCATACTAGCCTTGCATGCTGCCTTCATAGATTGTCGCTGATGTTATTCAAACAAACACTTGACGAGAAAGAAGGCCAGATAAGCTTGCTTTCAAAGCAGATATAGTTATCGAATCCAGATAATGGTTCACTGTGTTTCGGGCTGAAAATCAAAAGTAAAAATTACTACGTCTTGTTAGCATTAGGATACGACAAGGGTCGCAGTTATTATTGAGTTTGTAGGAATTGATAGTAGGAATTGATATTCTTTTGAAACATTTTCATGAAATTGATTGTGAATATCATCTCTAGAAATAAAACATTTAGTAGTCATTTTTATAAATTTCTCTGCATCTTTCTCTCTCTCTCCCTCTCTCTCTCTCTCGCTCTCTTCTGAATTTGTTTCCTTTCTGTTTGTCCATCCTGTTCTCTCAAAAGTCTTTCTTCGTTTCTTGAATAATGTGCTTCCAAAGCTTCTCAAATAGGAAATATAAAGTAGTAATGACTATTTTCGAACTATTATTTGATATATGAGGTCGTATTTATTCTTTTTTATAGTCATTATGGTTGACCATACACAAGTATATACTTGGGAAATTAAGTCTAACCCCTCCCATCTCCCTGATCATATTGAATGGTTTACATGTATATTTGTGTATGTAGCAAGAAAATCAAGTTGTAGATGTACAACGATGAAAGCAGTTGGATTCAAAGATGATAATAACGAGTACTAGCTGTAGCTTGTATCGAAAGTCAAAGTCGGCTGTTGGTACACGTTTGAGAATTTTGTGTAATTCCCGCATATTTATGTTCATTGATTCTCCCAAAATTAGCCCTCTCCTCCAAAATGGTTCTGCCCCATGGCATGTATTGCACTTAACTGGTAAGATTTGCATAATTGACACGGGAATTCGTAGAAAGTTGTTTACACTTGATTTTGTTTTCGTTAAAAGAATCTTGACTGATTTCTTTATCAAACCTTTCGGTTGCAGGACAAGGACGTTTCTCACAATATACGTCGTTACACAAACGAGAATCATTTCAAAGAATATGTTACCGTGATGCAGACATTTGATATAATTCTATTTAATGACAGATTCTTTGTTAGTTCTGCAATCTACAGCTCATCTGATCATAATATTGTGCCAAAAGGAACAGATATAATTATTTGTTAACACAATGTGGTGATGGATCACGCGCCTATCAATATACACTCTACATCGACAATTTTATGAGTATTTAACGATCACTTTATTTATAACGTGATTTAATCCATCGTTCCAAGGACATTGTAAAATATTGTGTAATTACGAAACCAATGTGCACAGTTTACTCTCAATATGGCGTAAGAATACACAAGATGCCCTGCTCTGAACCAGGTGCATACTTGAACATAATATCATCTTTCAAGCAAGTGAAAGTAATCTTCATTCCATCTTTGCACGCAATATATTCTACTTTACTTTTTTTTTCACCGACCATTAACCACTGTCATGCTCCACACAATTATAAACTCACATTCAAAAAAGTAAAAAAAATCATCAGTAAAATTCATTCCGCATGCAGAGTTCCACTTATATACACAACCACGCTATTTGTGATCATTGACTTGAAATCGGAGCACGAGTTCTATATTGGCTCATAATGCAACCAACGACTATACACGTGTGAAAATTATTATCAAAGCACATCATCATATTTTCGACGTTGTCGATGTGTATCAAACCATTATACTGATAAGGATAGATTTCGGTATTTGCTTAAGAGGACAAAGATCGAAGTCTATTGTTTATTGCTGAGATAGTATAGGCTGAAATGATTGATGTTGGAAGAAAAAAATCTTGTCGATTCATATATCAGTTTTGTTATTCATCATGGCTGGGATATGTGACAAACAATTATATTTCTCTTGAATCATCAAAAACAGAAGCGGTAAAAGAGTGGTCAAGTGTGACGTCATACAAACACTAATTTTAGAGTTTCCAAATTTGAACTTCATTTTCCGAAAGAGCATCAAAAATAATGTTCGATTGTGGAAAACCAATTGAATATGTTTAGTATTGGCTGAGATAATTTATGACTATCCGAATGAATAGATTTAAATGGGAAATCACTTATATTTTGCTATGGTTCGTAATGTCATTAACCAGAGCAAAATAACAGTGATTTCCTATTGAACTCTATTGATTCTAATGGTCATATCTCAGCCAATACTAACATATTCAATTGGCTTTTGACATTTGGACATTATTTTTGATGCGCTTTTGGAAAATGAAGTTCAAATTGAGAAATTCTAAAGATATATTATTATGATATTACAGCTTCGGTACTCTATAAAGGACTTTGTACTCCAAATATCTCCCCCCCCCCCCCCTACAAAAAAAAGTAACTAGGCACAGGTAGAAATTGAATACAAGAACCCCAAACCACCGAAAAGCCTACGAGGTCACATCACTAGATTGTGTAATGAAAGCATGATTGTGATTAACCCTCTTAAAAGATTTCTTATTTTATAAATACCTGAGTGAATTTCATACATTCTATACATTTATCTGAATATTCTATATTGTCAGAGGTACACCTTCAAGATATCACTGACTTATTTCTTATTTTGTCTTTAATCTCAGCTTCTTTAGATCACACTGTGGTTTGATACGGTATAACGGTATGGATATTATTTTTATATTGTAACATTTTCATTAAAAAAAATATATATTTCCATATCCGCGTATTATATACACTCATCTCTCTTGCAAACCAAATCATTACCATGACCAGAAAGATTTTGGGAAGAAGACATTTATAAGTTGAGTGGGACGTCGCTATATATGGACAATTGAAATGAGAAAATTAGGGAAAATCAACCTTAAAAAAGAAGGAAAAGGGATAGGCAATCATTTAATTCAGGCTTGAATACTGTATTGTACGTACGCCTCACAATTATATCATAAGTGTGTCATTTACCATATTTATATTATTTCGCTATTTCATTAAACTATTATTTAATCGCGGTAACTAGCTTCAGTCTAAATGTGTTTTTTCCAGAACGTCCGTGATCAATTTGAAAAAAATCAGGGTGTATAATTTTATGTTGATGAAATTAACTATGAGGAAAATATTTAAATCATCTACGACGATTATCAATATAATGCAGGAGCGGTATTACGGGAGGGGGCAGGGGTAATGCCCTTTTTTGTTGTTGTTTAAATAAGCACTTTTCATCTTTCAGTCATTGTTCCCTGATAGCAAAATACTCTGCCGCCTTCTCTCGAAACATTTAATTGAAGAGAATAAGAGTACCATATACCAACTAGCATCGCTCTCAAGATGACACTGATTTATATATCCATCTTATCCTATGATATATTTATCCTGTTCATTCATATGTAATTAGCTAGACTTCGTAAGTCATGAATACGTCATCACCAAGATTTCTATTATAGCTCATTAATGTTGTAGGACAACGACTTGCTTTTAAAATGTCTCACACATAGTATTGCCTGTATAGACCCATACTAGTACTCCAAGAACAACATAATAATTATATATGGGGGATGTATTGTATTATTTGAAATGGAGTATCTATAATACATGTATCTGACATGTTATTCAAGTGCTTATAATGAGTGTATTCACGATTTTTATCTGACTGGTTGCGATAACAACGAGTTAATCACCTAATATAAGAAATATGCAGGTGGCGAGTTTCCCATTAGTATCATCATAATGATATCTTTCACAGGGTCGGTCGATGCTTGCATCACCATGACCAAGATATTCATTCCGGATATGACGACATCTGAGAAAAACTTGATAGTTTAGTTGTGAGCACTAACACAAACACACATACACGCACTACGCACAACTGTTAGAACATCTCCAGCATGAGCCAATGAGGGCACTCTTACTTGAAAACCTAGGCTAGTTAAAAATACGACTGTGATAAAAACCAAACAAAAAGTTTAAAAGCCAAAGTGAAATAGAGACAGTAGTAAATGCTGTAGTTGATTGTAAGTCCATTAAAAACAACCCTAACAGTACCTCGAACTTATCATAGGAGGACTTGTGACGAATTCAAAACATTGTCATTACTTGTTATTGTATGATTATTCATTAAGTGCCGAGGTGTCTCTTGCTCAATCCACGTCGGCTTATTTTGCAGAATAATGATTTGTGAAAATGAGGTTAAAAACCTTTGTGGTAGTAAGAATTATTGTTTACACGGTATGCTAATGTTGATAAGTCTGTGGTTGATCGTATATCGTCTCAAAGCGGCTACAATATAATACTGATTTCATCTTAGTGGCGTATCCGTCATGAAGTGGGGCATGCGGATGCCCCCCCCCCCCCCGATTAAAAGGCCAGTAGAAAAGTAATACTTTCATGTTGAACAGTGAGCCAAGATAAATCTTCCGTCTTTGCTCTCGATTCCGCCCCTCATTATCATTATCCAGATATGCCATGCTGAATCTCGAAAGTCTAGATCCAATAATTTGTAGGACCCGATTATAATTATGGGAGAATTTGTGGATATTACATTATTTTCTTGTACCCTTCGTGGAGACTGTTTAACGACCAAGGAGTTCGAACTTCTTGTAAGGATTAAATGAATACAAAAGACCTCAACTGAAGTGCGATAAATACTGTATAATTGGGCAGTTTGATGATGAGGAGATCGATGTCATGGAATCATCACTTAGGCTTCATCATAGTGACCTAATCGGCTACTCCTATAATGTGATTACAAACGTTATAGACGTAATCATGTCCATCTATAAGTCAGACGAGAATATTACTCAGAAATCCGCTTCTCTTGTGATTTTTACCGTCTGGTGAAGCATTCTCTGTTTTGCACAACTTGCTATGAAAATATAACGCCATTTTTCTTCCCATCCCATAAAAGCTGAACAAAATATTCGTTATGCTACGTGATGCCCTCATTTTGAGTGCGTTTTGTTTGTATTGATGCACCATTCAATATATTTTGTACACCAATTATACATTCGCAACAATGTAAAAACAACAGTATTTTGTTAATGTGTTTATAATTTCATATTATGTTTCCAAAATAAAAAGCAAATAAAACATTGATTGGATAATGCATCTTAAGATAGGCTATTTAATGCTTCATGCTTGCAATATGTTCTAAAAAATACTTTTTATTTTTCTTCGTTTGCTTTTTCCCGCCTGCACGCTGCCCTTAACCCATCCGTCAACTCTATCTGATCCAAAACACTTCTGTACACCACTACCACTACCACTACCACTACCACTACCACTACCACTACCACAACTTCCACTATCACTACCATTACCACCAAACCACTCTTCACCTCATCCCGTTAAATCCGGAATTCCATCCCTTCCGCGCCGGCAACTCCCAATATTATACTATCTTCCGCGTGCTCCCCTTATAGATTATCATATACAACAGGAAACATGCTTATGAGCAATAAATAGTAGACAGGCAAGTACATTTTCATCAAATGGCTGTTTATTCATAGTATATTTAGTATTGGTTATACAGATAATAATATTCGGCTGTGCTGTGTTTATGATTTGTATATAGATATCCTGTTGTCGTAATGAGTCGTTATGCTTGTGACCTAGTGCAAGTACCTCCCTCCTTTTTTTGTCAGATTTTCTTGTATGGTTTGAAACCCTACATCACAAGGCTTCATTTTTTGCACCCCTTCCTTCAAACAGTCATAACGTTTATATTACGTGTGTGTTATTCTTCTACTCAAGTTCACATTAAGTTCACTATGACAAAGAAAACAATTCATCCATTCAGTGTTATATCAAGTATTATCCATAGTTACATGGTTCCTTGTTAGTCAATTATTAATGGTCTTTTCTTGCAGTAAATGTATTCATGTTGATGGTGTATTTGATGAAAAGATGTGACATTTAAACACAGTGGCAAAGTGTCTTAGAGGTGACACGGGGTTCTTGCCCCGGCTCGAATATTCTCCTTCACTAAAAAACTGAGATGGAGAGAGAGATGGGAAGGAAATGGAGAAAAAAAGAGAGAGAGAGAGAGAGAGATGAGAGAGAAGAGGAAGAAATATCGTGATAGGATTTATAAGCAGGTTACGACCAGACGCGGATCTAGGGGGCAGAGACGGGCTCTCCCCCCTGGCAACAACAAAAAAAGTATTTTTTTATATTGTAACCAGAAATTTACCTCTTTTTTTGTTTACTCAAGGGGGGGGGGGGGGTTGACAATCGCTTACAAACTTAAAACTAGACAGTTTCTTGACGGTACAGCAGAAGATAAGAAGAAGAAAAAACGTTTGCCCTGCGCTGGTATTTTTGTGATACATAAATAGCCCCTATTTGCAGAAAACAAGGAAAGTAAAATACATGTATTCATGGATATCGGTATAGGACTGTGATGTTCATAGCGATGACAATATTTATGACCGATGTTCACTTCATAACTTCAATATAATTTCATTCACACTTTTCACCTTTATTACCTTTACTTCTTCATTCCTCCCATTCACTCATCACAGGAGACAGGTCTAATGAATCATCTGTAGTCTGGTAATCATCTTCTAATTCTATACGCTACTCCCAGACATCAACATAAGAACACACCCCCCCCACCCCACCCTCGCTTTGCACCTGTGCCCCTTGTTTTAGAGAAGACGTTAGGTTTGTTTTGGTGGTGGTATTTTGATACTTGTCCGTTAGCTTTTGGGTTATTTGTTGTTTTTGTTTATTTTGTATCAAATATTATTTATCTTTCTTTTGGCAACGCTTATAAAGAGAAAGGCCGTGATCACGAAACTTTTCACTGTATTATGATTTTGTCATGTTTATTTCATTCCCATCGACTGTACATATGATACTTTACCTTCACTATAACCTACACAGTTCCACTGAATCCGAATGGGTAATTGTCCGGACGTAGTTGTCCGTGTTGGTATGTAGTCCAGGGAAGTCGTCCGGATATATGCAATATGGCTCCACTTTTAAATGCTGCTCTTGGGACGTTTCGAGGGTCGATGTTGATCGTTTAGGCTTTACCCCATATCTTGTATGTAAGTTGTGCACAGGGTTTCACTGTAGGTCACAACCATGGCGGTACTCTACTAGTTGCACCCCACCTCAAAGAAATATGTAAAAACGCACACCGATCCTGATCCTGTCATTGTTCAAGCATGCAATTTCTTGACGAGTTGATCATAATGATTTTCCCTACACGAATCGATCAGATCACTTTGTACACGATCACTTTTAATGTCATTCTTTGAATGTGTTATAGTTTGCAAAAATATGTCCATTGGCGGATTGGAGAGGCGGGAAGCTGCTTTGTAGACATGAACCCTCCCCAGCCAAATCTGAAATTTCTTTACAAATATGAGAGATGCGGTTGTATAAGAACCACAATTTTTAACGCATTTTTTGTCCCCTCTCGATATAGTCCTAGATCCGCCATAGGTACTACGATTGAAGGACACGTACTCCTTACCTATCGCCCGCCGGACAATTTCCCCCTAGTATCTCATTACCCCTGTGTGTCCGAGGAGTAATTGGGATAGTATTCCAAGAAGTACTTGTCCGGGGATAAATTTTCGGTTAATTTTTGGTCCAGGGAAGTCGTCACCACTGTCAGAATCATTATGAGACAAGTAGGTCTTTCAGGTCTACAAAACATCTGAAGCAAACTCTCAACTACTTCGACCAGTCCCAGATTTGGGGAGAAATCACAGGCACACGCGATCATTCTATAACAACAAAGGGATGTACATAAAGTAATCCAACTTTTTTTTAAACTACTTAGTGCGTTGGGAGATTTGTTAATTACTATTTGAATTTCATAAATGAATTAGACTAACTTGTTTTCTTCGTTTTCTTTTCAATCCTTCATCAAATAGATTTTGAATCGTGATAACTGTGAAGGAGATCGGAACAAGGCTGTAACTTTCATGATCATAATGCGTGAAGACCAACCCCTGTTACTGCATCATTGAATAGAACAACCTTCAACGCTTCTCGGTAATCATCCTCATCATCGTCGTGGTCGTCGTCATCATCATAATCATCGTAGTCGCCAACATCGTCATCATTAACATGACATCAGGATGATCATCATTGTGATCATCGTCGTCATCATATCTTCATCATTTCTATTATCACCATCATCATCATCACCGTCATCTATACCATCATCATAATTATTATTATCATTATCATCACCATCTTCCCCATCATCGTCATCATTATCATCGCCATTATCATCATCTAAATCGTCATCATCTTCATCGTCACCACGTCACCGTCCTCCTCAGCATCAACATTCTCATCAACCTAACGAAAATATTTCCCAGACGTGTTGCACCCATAGCTTTTCGTCAAAGAAACGCTTTAATCATTTTGTGTAAGAACTTGATATTTATCTGTGAATGACAAACCAATTTTACATTCCGGTCTTATTCTAATTATACAATGACAAATAATTGTGATTAGCATTGGCACATCTCCATCATCTGAGTTTGATGATCTGTACTTAAAGTGGTGACGTAGCTTTTGGGTGCCCCGTATCTTTTCAAGATATTTTTTAAAGGAAGTCGGGTGAAAGAAAAGGAGATGGGGAAGAAGATTATAAAAGCAGAATACTCGAGAAGAAGATGATTATACGACTTCATCCCACTCTCTGGCCTAACTATCTGGCCTATTGACAACGTAATGAGACCCCATCCGTGACACCAGTTCCCTTACACTAGTTCCCTTACACTTGTTACAATTCACTTGTAATAAACACATCTACCTGAGTGTAATCTGAATTTTTTTTGGTCTCCCATCATTATCAAAGGCATGTATACGGATATGTATTCCAAGTAACCAGTGCAATACTTCATCATACTTGTAGTTAGAGTTGTAGAGTGAATTCAAGTTTATTTTAGATATGATGTGACTGTTTATCTATATATATATCTATCAAAGTTCTTAAATGAGGGCGAATAGTCTTAACCTAGAAGCGAATTGATGAAAAGAAGTGGTGGAGACGTTTTATTGATTGTTTGATTTGATCAGAGGTAGAACGACATTAGTTTTACATTTTATGGTGTAAGTGCTTATTTTATAACCCTAAATAAACCATCTTGTACTTAAATTACTGATGGAAATAACATACGAAAGACACAGCCAACAGCGCGCTTGTCCTCAATGCATTTTTTATTTTGCTTTTGGTGAATTCTCTCTGAAAACTTGACTGCGAAGAACAGTATAAAAGACAAAGATATAATCTTATTGGTCGCGATTTTTTTTTACTGACGATATACTATAATCGTTATTATGGGATATATTTACAGAGAGTGAGAGGGAGAAAAGAGAGAGAGAGAGAGAGAGAGAGAGAAGGAAAACAGAGAGAGAGACAGAGAGAGAGAGAGAGAGAGTGAGAGAGAGGGGGTGCCAATGTTGGGAACATGTCTGTAAAGTCTGCAAAGGGAACATTTCTGTAAGCCTATGTTTTTGTAATTGAAAACTAATTTTACGAAACGCTAATAGATGCAATATGTAGTGTTTTTAAACTTTAAATTTCCTTTTTAAGATTATAATGTGAAAACCTCTGCGTGCCACAGTTTTCAGCTGAGGGAAAGTTTCTTTTCAGTCTTACAATATACATCTATCAGACTTGTAATTTGGTGTGTGTTGAATTATTATTGTAGTCCTATAGATCAACTCCTTGTCCATAATCCACAGTGAATTTATCATATTCATTTAATTTCAAATAAATATATGTTTATAGTAAATTCGTGAGTAAAGTTTGATCGATAATTGGATCAAGGTCTTATCGTCATATGTGAAAATAAAAGTACTAATGACATGAAATTAAATGTTTAGGATGTTTTCTTCCACAGTATTTACATCGTGCATGATATTATACATATCATTATTAGAAGTGTAACCAGTATATAATTATTTTGAATGATGTCTCTGGTAATATAAAATTCATTATGTTATCCAAAGTATATGGTTATTGAGATAGATAAGAGTAATGGTGTTGAACATGTCAGGTAATTAATGTTCTTGTGTGCCATTCTCTTGTCTTTATCGTGTAGAAATCTGATTTTTAGTAATAAAATCAGGCATTGAGAAATCTAATTAAGATGTATTAAAGCGACTTAAAGCAGCCAATGATTCAAGGTAAACATGTCATTCGAATTTCAATAATTTCAAACCATTCGTTGAATTCATTCTTTAATTCAAATATTTTTCATATGATAACGTAGGATTTATTTCTTGAATGTACTGAGCGCTCCGATCGACGGGGTAATAATATCCACGTTTATATCATAGTACAAGAGCGGCATATTATAAATATTATTAATATTATTATTATTATTATTATTTATCATTATCATTATTATTATTATTATAATATAATATAATATTATTAATATCATCGTCATTATCATAATTATCTGTATACTAAATCAACTTTTTGTTTAATTGATAATTTAAAAAATGAATCCTTGTTGAAACATGTATGTATATATTTAATATCGAAGGGTAGGGGAAAACAAGCGTTTATCCACCAATTTCATCAAGTGTAAAGCAATTCGTATTTTTTGAGTATCAGCTTTAAAATATAAACGATTGTATTATGGCATATTGGCAATATACAAAATAAAATAAACATGTGACTGGATAAATAAAAATGACTATCATTGGATGCCCTTCATTTTCGTTGCAATTACATGTATATTTTTGCGTAGGAAGGATGATATGGTTTGACTCATCTGCATGTTATTGCCAAGAAGGTATTTAAAATTATGGACAATGATTATGGTTGTTGAATATGTGTCTCCTGTTAGAAAATTGAAATAGATATCATATAGTATAATTGATTTTCCGTGGATACAAGAAAGAGAATCCTATGTCAATATAATTGTTAATAAAATGAAGAGAAACAATTTTCATTTCTTGCATTTACTGTTTTCATCTGTCATTGTGAGCCTTCATTTTCTTATTAATCTTCTAGAAAAAAACCTTTTCGTGATGAGAAGGTGCGTTTTGTTTGTTTAACCTGACTGCTAAAAAACCATGTCTATGCATCAGGGGACCGACAGCCAAGCCCTCTCCGAGGGACTTGGTAATGAGGATTAATACCTTACCAAAGGGCACTGGCGCATCGAGTTGGATTCGAACCTGGGACCTGCTCTACCACTGAGCCGTCGTGCCTTATTCAAAGTACTTTTATTGTCCATAATCTGGCAGATTTAATCAGGCGCGGATCTAGGGGGGGGGCCGAGCGGGCCTTGGCCCCCCCCCCCCCCCGCAAAAAAAAAAAAAAAAAAAAAAAAGAGAGAAGAAAGGTAAAGAAGGGAAAGGGAAAGAGGAGAGAAAGGGAAAGAAAGAAGAGGAAGAAGAAAAGAAAAGGGGGAAAAAGGAGATCGGGGGGGGGGGCGAAAGGGCCTTGCCTCCCAGGCTGTTGACCCCCCCCCCTCCCCCCAATCAAAAAAATAAGAGAGAAGGAAGGAAAGGGAAAGAAAAAAGGAAAAGAGGAGATACTGGCGTACCGATGGGGGGGGGGCTTGGGGGAAATCAAATTCAAACGTGGTTTATTTCTAATTCCACAACGGTGGATTACAAATAATGCTGATATGACATAATTTCCGAGATTTTTCCTCACTTTTTAGTAAATTATACGTTTGTATGTGTTTGTTGGAAAATGACAAATTCCTAAATTTACAGCCAGGCAAGAAATATGATTCTTGAGATTCCTACATGTCAGTGCCCGAGGTACGGCGGGGATCGGGAGCACCGAGCTCCCCCCCCCCCCACCCCCACTTTTTTGAAAAAGTATATTAAAGAGAAATAATATAGAATGAGAGCAAGAATGAAAGAATAGTTAACTGCCAGTGTTAAAAAATAATGAGGCATCAAAATATGCCCATCTGACCGTGATTAATGCCTAAAACCCCTAAGCCTCCGGGGGCTCTGCCCCCTGGATTCCACCTAGGGCCCTACGGCGGGCCCTTAGATGATCATCTGACGGTAATTTAATGCCTCAAACCCCTTATTTTTAGCGGCTCCGCCCCCTGGACCCCACGCCAAATAGTGACCTGCCAGCAGGCGCGTACGCAGGATTTTTTCAAGGGGGGGTTTTAACATTTATAAATCGGTCCGAAAATTTCACAACGACTCAGCCAGCCGCTGAATAAGCGGGGGGGGGGGGGGGGGTAAGAGGACACATTTTTTTTTTTTTGGTCCCAAAAAAATCGCAACGACTCAGCCGACCGCTGAATAAGCGGGGGGGGGGGGGGGGGGGGGGGGGGGGTAAGAGGACACTTTTTTTTTTTTTTTTTGGTCTCGAAATTTGGAAATTTGACATTTTGCTCCGTTGGGGGGGGGGGGTAAGGTCACCTTTTTTAGGTCGGCCATGGGAATAAAAAAAAAAAAATCCAAAAGGGGGGGTTTTAGGTTTTTTTTAGGGGGGTTTACACATAAAAAATTTCCAAAGGGGGGGGGGGGGGGGTTTTTGTACGCGCCTGCCTGCCAGTGTCACAAAATAATAAGGTATACAAAAAAAATGCTCATCTGACCTTAATTAAACGCCTAAAACCCCTGAGCTTCCAGTGCCTCGACCCCACCAGGGGCCCTAAGACGGGCCCCTGAATGCTTATCTGACCGCTTGCGGGGTTAGACAAGGTATCAAAATGTGTTTATCTGACCGCAGACGCGTAGCCAGGGGGGGGGGGGGGAGGGGGGGGCGGTCCCCCCAAATCGGAAGAGGACGTAGGAAGAAAAAGGAGCAGACAAAGAACATCTTTGAAATTCAGACAAGGATTAACAGTATAGAGAACGGTACAACGCATCGGCTTCTTTCTCTAATAATTAAATGAAACGTCACAGCGTCGCGCAGGAGGGAGGGGGGGGGGGGGGGGGACTGAATTCAGACAAGGATTAAAAATCGAGAACGGTACAACGAATCATCTTCTTTCTCTCATAATATTATGAAACGCCAAAGCTTCCGCGCTTCGCGCGGGAGGGGGGAACCTGAATTCAGACGAGGATTCAGAGGCGAGAACGGTAATACGAATCTTAAATGGCTTAATGAAACGTAAAAGCTTCCGCGCTTCGCGCGGGATGGAGGGGGAACTAAATTCCGATGAGGATTATTTTCGAGAACGGTACAACGAATCGTCTTCTTTTTCTAATGATTTAATGAAAATTAAAAGCTTCCGCGCTTCGCGCGAGAGGGGGGAACCTGAATCTAGACGAGGATTAAGAGTCGAGAACTGAACAATGAATCGTCTTCTTTCTCTAATAGTTTAATAAATCGTAAATTTTTTCCGCGCTCCGCGCGGGAGGGGAAAAATTAAATTCAGACGAGAATTATTTTCGAGAATGGTACAACGAATCGTCTTCTTTCTCTAATAATTTAATAAAACGTCAAAGCTTCCGCGTTTCGCGGAGGAGGGAGGGGGGGGGGAATCGCCCCTCCCTGCACCGACCCCCCCCCCCCCGCATTACGTCACTGTTGGTCACTATTACGCACCAAAATTTGGCTCGCATAATTTCAAATTTGGCCCCCCCCCTAAGAAAAATCCTGGATCCGCGCCTGGATTTAATTATAACAATTTCCACCAACCTAATTAAATGCGAGTTCCCCCTTCTTACTCGCTGCCAGCCGAAGATGGCGTGATCCTCCAATAATGATGTCGCCTGGCAAAAAGAAAATCCTGACTGGCCGTACGCATTCGTTGATAACGCCATCTTCGGCGTGCAGCAAGTGTACGGAATAGAGATAACTACTACTAATACTACTACATGGGTGATACAGGGTTCCACTGACTACAAGGAGGCATTTGCTTACCCCCCCCCCTCCCCCACCCCCACAAAACAAAATAATACAGAGACCATCAGAAACGCTTTGATAATGATAGCTTTATAACAATACCGTTTTCATAAAGTAACTGTTTTAACGGTATTGATAAACGTACATTTAAAAGGATTCTACAGCTCTTTACAACGATCTCAGTTTCATACCTAGTTATTGGTAGTACGACCACTGTGGTATATAGTCGATGCAATGTGGTATTCTCTAATACGAAAAGTCCTGGGTTCGATCCTCGCTCGATGCCACTACATTCTTGAATGGAAAAAGTGTTTTTACCCACATTTGTACCTCCCGACCCAGAACAGTATTACATAACATTGATGTCTAACCACATTTAAGGTCTAAACAAAATCAAAGAAATATTTAATTGAAAGCATTGTAAAGGTATATTCATCGGAGCTATATTCCCTATCCAAAACATAGATACTAGGAACTGTCTAACTGGTGATTAGGTTTTGGGAAAAGTCATAATCAATAGGGTCAATAAGGCAAGATATCGTATACGTGCTAGCGCCTTAATTCTTGAACAACCCCAGTCACTTCCAGTATTATCACTATCGTCATAACACACTCATCCAACGCCGCCACTCTTGCACACATTCCAAGTGTATGGGTGATACGGGGGTACTCCCCCCTCCCCCCCCCCCGATAGGATGGCGAAAAGGGGGAGAAAATGAGAACAGGAGGGGAAAGGAAAAAAGCGTGAAGAAGGGTCGAGGAAAGAGGATGGGAATTGAATGGGAATGAGACCACTCCGGCACCTTCCCCTAATCGGTGGTTTGAAAATGCACATTTTCATTCACAGAGTGCCCCCACACCCAGTGATGCATGTGCCCCCTTATTGGCTAGATTCTCACTACGCCTCTGCCTAGACCAAACCCCTGCTCAACATAACATCCAACTCCATCTTTCACAGTCATCGAAGTCACACATCCACGACGGATAAGCAGCACCAATCTTTATTTATCAATGTAGCTTGCAAGAAGAACAAAAAAGAAGGAGTTTTATTCAGCACACTTTATTCAACTGAAAGGGACAAAAAAAGCAAGTGGCTTTGAGAAGGACAACACAGTATTCGGCTTTTTTTAAATCTTATACCAATTGTTTTCGGCATTAACTGATAAACGAAATCTGTGAGATTTGTTCTGTTGTCTGTACATACTTTCAAATACTTTAATCTCGTCAACGTTTGTGTTTAAAAGCCTAGAAAAGGGCGAACAGGCATATTTTGTTGGTACATTAAACTAAAATTATTCCTGGCTTTATGAAGATTGGAAACCAACTGATGCAAAGGCACTCATTGTTTCTCATTTAAATCTATCTGTGAATACTAAGCCCAAAATGAAGCGGGAAAATGCCACATGTGTTTGTGTGTAGAGATCGTTACGGAATTATTAAAAGTTTGTATTTATCAAACATAAATGTATATAAAAAAAGAATAAAAATACAAATAAATGATTACATAAATAGGTAACATTATTACAATATGAACATGTTAATTATATCAAACATAAAAAAGTGGAGGTGATTAAATAAATGGAGAAATTTAAAGTTATACTAACGAATACAACAATGAGCAAGTGGAATTAGTTCCAAACAAATCTCCACGGAATTAGTAAACATTATTTGAATAAGTTTACAATGAACAAGGTAAACATACGATAATCATAATAAACAGAGTATGAAATAAAATGTGCTGGATAAAAGAAAAAAGGATATATAGTGCCGTATTGTGTTGTTAATTTGATGTTCTCCCTTACTTCAGACCTCCAAGTGTTATTTTACTGTGAAACTGTGCGCATCCAAATATGCTTAACAAACGTTCATAATAATTATCCCTATTTTCCTAAAGACAATATCTTTTGTAATTTTGCCTATTGAATCCGGATGTGCCACGTATATAAGACGAAGAAGAAAAATGGTTCAGGTCTAATTCACATCTTAACCCTTACATATTGTTTAAAAAATGGTCTTCAAACCACAAATATGATATTTCCCCGATCCTTATACAAATCGATAATCCAACACAAACCTAACTTTTTTTTTGTAATGGCACGTAAACTTATTATCTTATCCCCTGTGAATAACCTTAATCTTAACACCAGAGTGGTACTCTTTAATGTTACATTTATTTGGATTTCATGCAACTATGATACCATTCTTAGCTATACCACGATATTTTTCTTCTTGCTTTTTTCATACAATTAAAGCTGCACAATGATGCCATCATATCTACAGTTTGGTCATTCGAGTGTGTTCATCGCCATTGTATTAAGCGACATGATGTTCCTAAGTATATACAGACTGAATATACATGATTCAGAGAGCAATGAACTGCAGTTGACCTATATTAGCAATATAGAATCGTTTAGTCATCCTCATTTTCTTTCATGAATATACTAACGGTAGTTTGGGAAAATTACACAGTTCATTTCCTGAAAGAAATCTGACAACTGTTTGACATTTCGTCGGATTACTATCAATATACTTATTTTTCATATTTCATTAAAGAGCTTTCTTTAAAATAGAATAATAAATGGAGACAACTGCATTATTTATCATGCTTCCAGCTCTTCTTCAGCCATTGCATGCATTAAAATGAATACTGCATGAAATGCGTGCCCACGGACTTATTATCATCATAACAAGTAACATAGTATACAGAAGGCGTACGCCCCCAGTACTTTGATGGCTCAAAATTTATAATGCATTAAGTGGGTCCTTTGTATATTTTATCTACCTGTTCGTAATACATTTCACAAAGATATCTGGATTCGTAGCTGACAATGATGTCAATATTTGTATATTAAGAACTAATGAGTATGTTACTGTGACATATCCATGTAACCGTTAGAACGAACCCCTAAATATTGATCAGATCATGAACTCTACAGAAACGAGGACAATATGGTGCACTGGTTCGGTTGCGTGTTGTATCACAAGTCATGTACAGATAATATGAATAATAAAAAAATATGAAAGTTGTCGCTTCGTACCCCTTTCTTTGATTTTATATTGACTCCTCGATTTACGAAGAGAATCTGACAATCAGTTTCCTAATTCTGCAATCAATATTAGTTTAATAGTTACATACCCATGGTATCATGTGTAACTGTGAATATAGTTACGTCTTATATTCTATAAGTATATTTTTGATAAAATAACTCTTAAGTCATATATTTTGCTCACACCACATGCGCCTAGAGCTATATACTGTAATTACATCAAGTAGAATACTCCTCCAATGTTTTCGTTAATGTAGATGCACCAGAATTATATTACAATGTTCTATATACTGTACAATATATTCATAGATTTTCTTATGAAAATTTAAAGCTTAGATAGGAAATACTTACACGAAAGTTGAAAGTTGCACACAGAGAAAAAATGGTCGACATGACCTTTTGTGTCAAGACATTAAAGCGAGATAAGAGTCATAAGACAATAGAGAAATTAATAGACACTGTCAAGATTTCAATGTGACAAAGAAAGAAGGAGACGAAGAGACAAAGAGAGAGAGAGAGAGAGAGAGAGAGAGAGAGAGAGAGAGAGAAGAATGGATGAATCCTAGAATTTGAGGAAAAAAGGAATAAAAGGGAAATGCACACACAGCATAGGTAGAAACAGCATACGAAGAGATTAATAGTATACTACAGAGACAGATATAAGAGATACAAAGAGTTAAAAGGAATTATTAGATGACAATGAATACAGAGATTCAGTGTGATAACAAACAGATAGTAAGAGAGAAAGAGAGAGAGAGAGAGATAAAGAAAGAAAATAAAGAAATCAAAAAGAAAATAGATACATTTGAAAAAGTCTGAAAAACGATGTTTTGTCCGTTGTCTAATATATTCAAATAAATGAGAAATAATATCTTTTAAACTTGATCTTTATTAATCATATCCCGATTCTTATCGGTAGAGTGGGCACAAATATAGATATTTCTTTTATCTGATTTTGTTACCCTTTATTTTAAATTGTGACCAAGTTAATATGATAACATCTAAATAAACGAATGATACGCTGTATTCCAACTTTTTGTTAAGGTAATTGCCCTTATCCAAGTTATTTTACATTGTAAAACAAATTTTAATTTTAATTATTATATAATGATAGCCAACACCATTTACCCCAAATGAAACAATTATTGATTAAACGTGATTAGAAATAAAGAGATAAACATAAAGTGCCATGCTCATATTTCTTTTCAATGACTGAAAAATGATTTTCTTTCGACACCAGCATTGTTCATTTTCTGACGTGATGTTAACGATTAAAAGGCAAAAGTGATAAAGGTGTTCAAAAGCATAAGTCAACAAAAATGTAAAATTATTCTACTTGTTCAGAAAATCATAATCTAGTGAAATATATCAAAGATACAACCAAACTTAACACAACTGAAGTATAGCAATAAAGGTATCGAAAACATCGTACAAAGATGTGAAAAAATATAGCGAACTGCGAAGGTGATGAATTTCGATGCAAATTAAAGACTGAGGCAAAGAATACGGTGGAAATCAGAGACTGCATGAATATGATCCGAATGTCAAACACTCTGTCTTCCTAGCGCAATCAATGATCAGAAAACGAAGGTCATACCAGGACAAGGTAATGATCTCCCCTCCGTTTTGATAACATTTTCTAGCAAAGTATGAGTGATCGTTTATGATAAACTGATGAATATTAATTGTGTTGGCAGAAAAGAAAGATGGGGGTAATTTTTTTTTTGTATTTCAACGTCAAATTCTGTTTTGAGTACCTAGCGTTGTCAAAAATCGATTTGTGGGTTTTAACAAAATTATCAATTTTTTATTGGTTGAAAGAGGTTCTTCACTGAAAGAATTTGCTCATTTAAATTTCAAACAATGTTTATAACTAAAATAATATTTCAATTAACAAAGCTTTATTTCCACATAGTCCTATAACCCTTTCCATACCCACAACCGAACCGACGCTTGAAGATGGTACATGATCACATTGCAGTCTCTGATTTCCAATTCCTTTGCGGAAGGAGGAGGAGGAAGGGTGGGGGTCATAAGTGACGTAAGCTCATCCCGATTAATCCTCCCCTTCTTTCGTTGCTATCTCCTTGATCTCTTTCTCCTCCTCTTCAAGTTCCTTCTCTTCTTCGTATTTGTTACCTAGCTTTTCCATGTCGATGCCAAGACTTCTCAAGATGTCCTCAGGAATGTCTGAAGTTGTACAAAGAAGATTAAGAAATGAATAAAAACGCTATTCTTTTAAACCATTGTATGAGTTGTCAATTTAATACAAGTTTTAGCATCAACCACTGCCAGTTATTTTGCCATAAGTAGGATTTTTAATTGTCAGCACTAAAATTACATCAAAATGTGTTGGTTTTATTTTCTTTAGTATCACTAGTAGATGGCAGCGTTTTACACGAAATATCCTTTGTGAAATGAATGTAATAATGATGAAAACACGTGCAAAGTGGGTAACTCCAACCAATCAGACACATCGACTTTTTGGTTGATTTAATGTATAGCATGAACAAATTTAATTTATAAAGTTCCCAATAAAGTCCCCAATTGCTGATTATGACGTCATAGAATCGAAAGAATATGAAACAATGCATAGAGAACACAGGAATTGTTTTATAAGTAGTAGTTACCATTATCGAGTAGTAGCGACATGTCTTTCCAGTTTTTCTCCACATCCTCATCAATGACGTCATTTGATGGGCCGACTTTTACAACAGCTTCAGCTCCAGGTTTGGTAATCTTAATGGACTCTAAAATCACAGAAAGAAGAGAAGATGAGGAATTTCTAAGTTTTGGATTCGTCAAGACAAAATAAGATGATGCTCCCTGCTAAGAAAAGTCAGACCTACTGCCCACGAAATGTAAAGATAAATGTCTACGTAAAGCTTCAAGGAAAATGCCTTGACGGAAATGGATTTGAAAGAACCCTTGAGGGAAAAGTCATAAAATAAAATATGAATATGTTTTGCTATGACGTTTTATAATTGAAGATATACAAGTAATATCAGCAGATTCTTAGAGTTGAATAATACTTTAAGACTAGAATAAAGTGATCGCTGGGTCAGTGCACCTTGTTGGTCGTTTTCTTTTATATGATAAACCGATATTTTAGACTCTTCTAGAGCGCACCTCATACATTAAGATCCGATTATATGGTGTCGGTCAAATTACAGAAAGACAAGATACGAAAAAAAGATTTCCTGATTGCCCTGATCAAGGTACTGAATTGTCATACAAATAGAGACATTGACATTGACACAGAGAAAAGTACCATCAGCTGCGAATCGTAGTGGGTAGTTACACCACAAAAGTCGCCTCATTGTCCCAGATTTGTCACCGTGTTTTCTTTGGCGATTCCCCAAAGTTTTGATAATTTATATGACTATTAAGAAACTCATTCAGGACGTATTTTATATCTTCTGTGTTCATATCTGATCCTTTTTTTCAACTTTTACCAAAGTCTGTTCTCGGATCATAGGGTGTGGGGTGGGCTAACGTCTCATCGGCCAGTGAGATACAGTGCCTCAGCGGTTGGAGCAGGGCTTGTTTTTAATAGGAAGCTCATGGGTTCGCAACCCCAGCAGGTGGGGCGTTTATCCGCATTCACGTTTCGTCCATTGTCATGAGGGTTTCAGAAAAATCCCTAGGTGCCCACATGAATTCGATAATCATTAGAAAAACAACGAACAACAATAATAATAATAATAATAATAATAATATTTAATTTTTATATAGCGCTTAATACAAATGTCTCTAAGCGCTTTACAAATATACTATTACCCCGGTCATTGGATTCAGTGCTTGCCCGCACACATCAAACTATTCCTGAGCTTACCTGTTTTCGATGTCTTTCCTCCTTCAATGAGTTCGTCTTCTAATTCATCTGCAATCTTCTCCGCCTCCTGCTCTAACTCCGTCGCGTCCGCGTCACCATTATGGTCCGTCTCCTTGATGTCCTTGACCAATCCATCCGGTCCTTGTTCTAGGAGCTCTTCCTCGAAGTTCTCAATCTCAGGCTCGACCTCCTGGCCGTATCTCTCGATCTCGTCCTCGCCCTGCATGTACTCGCTGGTCTGTGATGAAAGGCCCAAGTCTTCTTCTCTGTATTCGCTGCCCCCCTCTGAGCTCATGCCTTCTTCGCTCTCACCCCAGTAGTTGTCAGGAAGGAGCTGCACAACCTTGCCTTTACAAGAGCAAGCAAATAAATAAACCAAAAATGTCTTACAGATACTTTCAATTATAGACTGACTTTGTCACTTTCATGATACTTCAACGAAGAACAATACATTGAATCGTATATAAGGAGAAGGGAAAAAATGTTTTACATTTGCTTATATTACATATTACAGAAAATTGTGCGACTCTCAAATGATATACAATTACATGCTTCAGATATTAGCAACAGTTTGCTTTAATTCGATCAGCGATGATGAAACTCTTCAGTTTGTACCAATTATTATGTACCTAACTCAAGGAGTCATGTTCAATCAATAGTACAACACATACAACTTATTGAGAAGCAACTCTACAGTGTTAGATTACATACTTATATACAGGCGCTTCTACGAATCAGCACCGTCCATTACCTCTATATTACAGAAATCTGACCCTACCCCTTCCGAAAAAAAGTAAGAAAGAAAGAAAACAGCAACAACAACACTAAAAAAGAGAAAGAAAAAAAGAAACATACATTTATTTTAACTATTGCTCAGGTGCTGGTGTAATATGACTATAAAAAAAAAAGTTTAAAATCACGATCGCGTTTGTAACAGCGTCTTCTACAATGTAACTTTCTACGATATCGCTTATGATTGCGGTCTCCTGCACCTTTTCAACAGATTGTTTGGATAATACTTTAGATTTATAATAATATGTTATAGAAATATTAAGTTTCGTTATTATATGTACATATGTAAAAAAAAAAAATGTATATTTTGTATTATACCTTACGTTTATATGTTCTTTGTTATTCTGTTATTATATTTGGAAAAAAGCTGAAAAAAATTGGGGAAAAACAAAAAAGATGGGCGAGACACACAAATCAAACTTCTAAGGACAACCGACCGGGGGAAGGTATACATATTATATCCTCATCTGGGGAGGCGAATGGCTAATAGTCTAAAGAAATTCGAGTCGATTACTTATCTTGAGCGAGGCTTTAAAAGCTAATCAAAACCTTGATGGATGAAATGACATCGCCTCCCACTCTGCCATTATCCCACGCAATCATACACTGAGCATGTCTTAATGAGGGGGTATTCAGCATCTAGGGTAGATTATGGCGCGGGACGCCCTCCCTCAGAAAAAAATAATTCCTCTGGCAGGTTTCCCTTCTCGGTAAGACCTAGGGGCTGCCCAGACTTCCTATACCCCGATCTCGGGATGATTCTGCCCCCACGTTCATAAATATCTGGGTACGCTTATGAATGATGCTTTTAAGTTGTACCAAATAGAGCTTAACAGAAATATATAGGTGGAAATGCTACTTAATTATAATGTCATCCGTGTCGTGTTGCCGCAATTTCGGCCTACGCAAGATTTATAAACGACACCTTCATGTAATCCTATGACTTTAAGAGCTTCTCATCAGAACCGTCATGAATCATACATGAATAGAAAGTAAAAATACTAATTTGTAATGTTTTTTAAAATGTCTTTTTCACAAGAAAGGAAAATTTCACATTCTCTAATAAGAACTTCATAAAACTAAACTCATCTATAAAGCGATGATAAACTATAAAGTGATGATAAAAAAGAGGAATTTCAAATTATGTTAGGAGAGAAGAGTGTCACCACCAACACCTTATTATCGTGTTCTAATCAAATTATTGTAACGCTAAGTAGTAAACATTTAATGGTCATGAAGTTTTGACAAGGTCGTTGGGTGGGCAATTATTTGATAATTTGTAGAGGCATGTTTCTAAAACAAATAAACACAACTTAATCTAGCTAAGGAAACTAAATTGAAACCATTTGCATTATTAGTCTGTCAGTATCATGTATATCAGGTAGCCTTATGATTAGGGTTTCGGTTGTGGCTGGTTTTAGAAACGTGCCTCTTCAACTTATACAGCTACCAATAATATTTTCGACTTACTCATGATTTTAGCGCCATCTTCCGGCGAGATTTCACCTCGTGCAATCCTTTGTGCAAGTATCTCGGCTATCTCTGATAAGGCTTGAGTGCTTTCTATACAAATCAAGAATAAATCACATATGAACAAATATCAAGCGAAAACATCTAGGGCAGAAATGAATAAATCAATACAAAATGACAGTGAACAAAATTCCTGTGGATTTCAACTTGTTGACCTACACGTTTCCTGACCTCGGAAAAAATTGCAACGAATCGATTATTTCTAGCTAAAAATCCTTTTAATGGAGACTCCATCCTTCCCGCCTAAAAGTCTAAACGTACGTGTTTATTTGGCTTTCCCCAAAGAGCAAATAATACTGGACTTTCTGTGAACAAACACAAATGACACAATCGATTTGATAATTCAACGTTTTGTATCCTACATTCCACGATTACAACTGACTGTGAATTTAAACAAATAAAACAAATAAAACAAATAAAATCATTTTTCAATCTCCGACAAGTGCGTTTATTAATTTTTTCTTCTTCTTTTTAATCTTTTACTTTCACCAACCGATTTTATTCATTTCTTATTTTCATTGGAAAAAGTAGTCATATGCTATTCATCGTCAGACATTTAGAATAAATCTTGAGTTCTGGTAATAATAGAAAATAATTTCTCACAGGGTGAAACAAAAACTACACCTAATGTTCAGACGACCAATTAAAGGCATCTGCCAAACAATTTTGGTAGAAATATTCTTAAACATATCTAAATAGTTGAGTTTCAAGAAAAAGAAGATAAAGATATTGATTGGATGGTTCCGAACCATACTTTACTTCATAATAAGGTGTTTCGAAGAAATTTAGGTCAGTTTTTGTGATGCAAATATAACTTGAAATAAACCATATAGCGTAGAACACACCTTTCAATTTAGGCGTATGGGCAAAGTTTTGTCCAAATATCAAATTTACATTCCACAGGCGATTTCAAACTCGATTTTTATAATTTCGTCATCAAAATATATGAGATACAATTTCATAAATAACAAAAAACACCCTGTTGAAACGTCGAAAATCCGAACATGAAGGAGCCCGAATTTTGGTCCATGTAATTTTTTTTTATTTGGGGGCTTACCCCTCAGCCTCCCCCCCCCCCTCCCCGCCTCATGCGCCTTTGTCTTTTCGTGTACTTACCCTGTTCAATTGCATCTTGGTATGCATCATAGAGGTTGACTTGAGAGCTTCCATACGGCACTTCATCTTGGTTAATCATGTTGGCATAGTCATAATATTCTGCAGGTTGAGCCATCTGGTTGTAGAGTAAACCATCCTTTAAAGAATTAAAAAATAAGGAGATTATATTAATTGACGGAGGATTAACTCGATTACATGTATTGCTAATTTGTTCTTATTAACCTAGAGTAGCCACATCATAATGATACTACTCTTCTTTCTTGCGGGCTCTGCAATTATTATTACTCCACCAGTTATCCATACAGGGCCCTTAATTTAGGGCCCTCACGGAAGGCCACTACTTGTTGGTGAATGGGCTACCCTGACAAAAGATTGGAAATAAATTAATACATAAATAAATAAAATACACGTGGGTGGAGAGGGACAAATACGGGTCAAGTAAAGCACCTTGTACAAGGATATAAGCACCGAGTTATGAACGAACCCTGGACCTCTCGAAAGGGATTCAAGAGTCTTACCCAATGAACCACGGTGCACCCTCTTTATCAAGTCTAAAAGATGGCCAATGATCAGCCTTGAATGCAATTTTGTTTTAATTGATTTTCCACATAATTATCCAGAACCATATTCCTATTCTGGGTGCAGAGATGCAATGTAATTATAGGTTTGTTGCTATCGTCCTGAGACTGAAACTGAACTGAACTGAACTGAACTGGAATCATCTAATTGATAGTCTAAAACAACACCGTTTCATAAAACTTGTTATCAATAACAATTTACAAGCTACTGTTATAAGTTATTGAAATCATGGCATCTGATTGGCTGAAAGCAAATTTGTCATAGAAATTTAGCAGTTGTTATAGATAACAAGTTTTATGAAACGGGCCCAGAACACCACCATCCTGTCTTCTACCAAGGGTTCTGATCAAGGCAATATAACTGTGTGCTGGTGCTAGGAAGATTTCTAATTTGAAGATTCAGTTTCCCAGTAATTTAAAATAAAGATGGGTTGGGGATTTTATTGGTAGTCAAATATGTCAAACATTAATAGATCACATATCCGAGTTATTTATCACTCATAATTTCGAGTCGTAAAACTTAGGGTAAAATGAATATTTCTCCCCTTTTCAATAATCACCATACTCACCAAATCTGCCGTGGGATCCTCTTCCACCTGTGGTTGATAGGTCTCGAACAGCGCCCTCGATAGTTCAACTTGTTGTAGCATGAGAAGGTTTCTGAGCTGTGATGCTACTTCATCCTTCAGAGCGTAGGCTTCAGCCTCAGTAATCTGTCAAGTAAAAACACAAAATATTGAATTGACTATAATTGTATGAGAAAATAGTATCACAACACAACAGACGGTTAACTGTACTGCAACTGAAGAAGAAGAAGAAGAAGAAGAAGAAGAAGAAGAAGAAGAAGAAGAAGAAGAAGAAGAAGAAGAAGAAGAAGAAGAAGAAGAAGAAGAAGAAGAAGAAGAAGAAGGATGAAGAAGAAGAGGAAAAAGAAGAAGAGGAAAAAGAAGAACAGAAAAAAGAAGAGAAAAAAGAAGAAGAGAAAAAAGAAGAGAAAAAAAGAAGAAGAGAAAAAAAGAAGAAGACTAATGGAAGGTGAACATGGTAATTGCCTGAATATAGGTAACAAACGTGACGAGCAATGAATGTCAGAAACGAGTTAGTCATTTCCTTCTGATGATTGATGTCAATGTTTAAAAACAGTAAATACAGATTTTCGTTCTGTTTTCTAGTCTGGAGAAAAGACGCTGAGCATATTTGGTTTCAGGACTCCCCAATCCCCCCTCTCTCATACGGTGCAACCGCAAGCCTACTGTATATTTGGTTTATATTTAATTCCTTATATACATCCTATGCTTGACTCTTGCCTGAAGACCGAAGCCAACTGGTTTTGGCGATGGCCGAGCAGGTTCTTCTTTCTATATAGGACCTATGAAACATTGGTAAACAGGTATGGAAGGGTTTGCGTCAGGGTCAAAGTTGATACTTCGCTCTGTCTCATCATTTTCATGAACTGTCAGGGTATTGACAGTAAATATGGATCAGGGAGGGAGAGAGAGAGAGAGGGAGGGAGGGAGAGAGAGAGAGAGAGAGGGAGGGAGAGAGAGAGAGAGGGAGGTAGAGAGAGAGAGGGAGGGAGAGAGAGAGGGAGGGAGAGAGAGAGAGTGAGTGAGAGAGAAGAAGATGGGGGCTTTCAGGTGCCTCTGGGTGGATCAACGATCCACCGAGAAGGATTAAAGGTCATGTTTCACCATCAACATGACTATCTTCATCTGACAAGAAAGTTTCCTTGATCCACCGTCAAATGGCGAATGGCATTGCCTACGGCAAGTCCAGTTTAAGTGGATTTTTTTTCTCTCAAAATTGTCCCTCTCTATTTAGAAAAAAAGATCCTGCCTCATGTGTGTATAATGTGCATCTCTACAATGAACTGTAAAAAAAAACAAGCTAAACCATTGAGTTTTTTTTCAAAGCTAGCTCGAAGGCCGCTATAATATTCATACGGAAATGTAGCCAAGAAGGCGTATAAATTTGTATGAATGAATGAAAAGAGCCAAAGAATTTATCAATGCATTTAAGATTGATGAAAATGTTCTTGAATACAACTTTGTAATATAAAAAGCATATCATCAAATCAACAATTATATTTCTCATAATGTGCCTAGTCCTTTTCATGTTATATGTCACGATTCCTTTAACCTCGTTGATGGGTATATTTTGTTCTCATTAATCATTGGTTGATATCGTAGCTTCCTTTCATTCCTTAATGTCACGAAGACATGTATTATTTACTAATTACGTGCGTAATGTGGAGTGTCATCATCAGACAATTCTGACATTTACAGAGCGGACGAGGCTTTGAAAACAACTCGCTTAAAGCTGATTGTTCCCTGAAAATATCATAATTTAAAGGTCAAACCATTTTTTCCTTCTTATTCTTTTGAAGCCATTGGCACGACTGCGACTGAATCTGCAGTGGATAAATAATGCTGAAGCCATTGATTGCATTGTAGGAATAAGAACTGACTTGCATAAAGAGCACAATACGTGCTAGAGTGATTGGGCTGCATGAAAAGGCGCTTTCTAGTAAAATACCTTTTGGATTGGATGAGACAGGATATGGAAAATCACATTTTTGTACTTGAATAATATTGTTTAATGATTCAAGCTGAAAATACAAATAGATTTGGATAACATTTGGATTTAAGAGTACCTACAATAATAAATGAAGAAAAAAAACGTTGTTATGTTAACGTATATTTAGATGTTGCAAACCTGATCGAAAATACTGAATTGCAGCAATTAACACATGTATTTGCTATGATCATGATGATGGTACGGAAAGCAAATGAACACATTTACGGGTTCTTGGGTTATTTGTTATGACAGAAAGTTGACATATCAAATAGAAGAAAAGAATAATAAAGAGGACGGTTGCTTCATAACGGGACCAGCTCTGGGCTAGAATACACGTCGGGTAAAGGGAGGGACAGAAAGAGAGATGAAGAGAGGAGTATAAAAGAGGGAAAGGAAGATAAATTAGTGAATGTCGAACCCGGTTTATACGTTTCTATTTAAAGCAATCAAATCACATGTATGTATTCAATGTCGCCCACCCCGCCCTCCCCCGCCCATGCAGCCCCCGGGTGACAAAATGGTGACCTCCTAAGGGCAAATAATCATCATGGTCATAATACGCAATCTATTATGCGGAGGACAACGCTGATGGACAGCCTATAGGCCTACTCTATATCGGTTGAGATTCACCCTTCGGCAGTACATGACATAAACATCGGGGAACCTCGACTTAACTTGGGGACTAGTCGGTGACTACCCTGAGACTACTTGCAGATTACCCGGAGACTACTTGTAGACTACCCGGACACTACTCGGAGACTACCTGGAGGCCAGCTGGAGACTACTCAGAGACTACTCGGTGACTACCCAGAGAGTACCCGGAGACTACTTAGAGACTACCTGGAGACAACCCGGAGACTACTCAGAGACTACCCGGAGATTACCCGGAGACTACCCGGAGACTACTCAAAGACTACGCAGAGACTACCCGGATGCTTTACCCTATAAGGATGGGGTAATGTAAAAGGGTTTATAATGCTACTCACATATCCGTCGTGTAAGAGTAACCTTAGAGCCCGAAGGAAGCCAGCAGCGTCATCTGTTTCCACCACAAACTTGGCCACCTCCACGGGATCTCGTAGCTCTAGCATCAATTCACGTGCAGCAGCAGGTGTCAGCATGTACTCTGATCCTTCTTCTTCTTCTTCCATCTGCTGTTCGACGGCCTCCTCGAGCTGCTCCTCATCTTCATCTTCATCTCCAAGCAAATCGTCAAACTCGTCTTCTTCTTCTTCTTCGTTTTTGCTGTCTGTCTCTGTAAAAGTAAAACAGATTCAAGAATGTGCATAAGAACAATAAGGCCTACATGAGCGCTATAGATAATTTATTAGTCTTCTTTCGCCTTTTGCGGCAACCGAATGGATATCGAAGTTGCGAGTCAGTATACAGTAGACTCGCAGTTGTAGACTTGTAGACTCAGTCAGTGGTACACCGGTGGCGCAACCACTTGGTATAGAAATAACAAATATTATTGTATGAAATTGTTTTCCATCGATTGATTTTATTTTTCAGAAACCTATGGCCGTTTGTTGTTTGGCGCCTGATTAAGCTTTACGACGGTTACGTCTGCTTGAAAGCTTGCATCATCTGTCAGGTAGATCTATTTGCTACGCTAACTTTGCATTAATAATTAATGAGCGTTGCTGCAGACTCCCTTTAAGCTAAATAATTTCCTCCGGAAACATGCCAAAGTTGGGCATCGTATATCTCTAACGAACCTATTAAATGATATCATTATGATCCCGGTTTAGTAAAGCCTCCTCGTTAGCTATCACGAGTAATCCCATGACCGCTTGGTTTCAAGCCTTATTTAGCGAGACTTGACTGTTAGTGGGCTAATAAAATCACCAAACACGTCATGCAACTTACTTCCAAAAAGGAACAGTGACCAAGTAGTTTTACCCCCATAATTATATATAGGTTAAGATTCATGTTCATTATTTTAGACACATGCAGTTTCAGCATGATAATGTATGGACGTGAGGGTTTGATGAAACATAAAGTTGTGCAAGTGTTATTTACATTTGGAGCAAGTGGGTGACAGGTTTCAGTCACAAGGAATTTAACATGCCAGTCGAAAGTTGAACATGCGGAACAAAATACCAAACAAGCAGACCTACTCACGAAATGTCACGATAAATTTTTAGACTTAGTACGTTCTAAACACGAAATTTCAGGAGCTTTCAAGCTCGTTAAACATCGTGTTTGAGATCGAAAAAGAAGACAGGTGAAGTGCAAACACCCATGAGTGCCTTTGCTGGAGAAAAAAAAATGGTGACTACCAAAAACAAGCACGACCTACTCACAAACGATTTTCTTTAGCTTAGTACCTCCTAAACAAGAAATTTCAAAGCTCTTTATAGATCGTGTTTGAGATCGTAAATTGGAACGGGTGAGAATGTTTAGTGCAAACATCCAAACTCCCAAATCATGCGTGCATCTGCAAGTGAAGTGTTCACGCGTTCTCTACATGACACTTGCAGTATCATCTTTAAGCACGACGTTGAGCCCTAAAGTCATTTACGTTAATCGAATACATCAAGTCACATAACCCGAATGGTAAACATATGATGTTTAGAGTGTGGGATATCGATTGCAGAGATGATACACTGATGTGATGCCCTTGAGATTATCATCCGGAAATGTTTTCTTATACAAGCAAGTGTCTTATGTGTCTATCAATTATTTTATCCTCTCTGTGGACAGTGCCTTCAGATTTCAATTACAGAGCAAAAATAAATCGGCAGTCTCTACTGACAAAGTGAATTATCAGGGTGTGGACGCAAGGGACGGCCTCGCCCTAGTACGAGTCGAACATGCTGGTACATTGTCCCTATTACAGTGAAACCTGTATATTAAGACCGATCAAGGGAGACAAGAAAAGTGGTCTTTACAGGCAGGTGATCTTTAGGTTTCTTCAGTACATGTTTCAATGAGACACCGTTTTCAAGGAAAACAAAAAGATGTGGTCTTTATAGACAGGTGATCGCTTAAGTAGGTTTGCCACTGTGATATCAGATGTTATACCATATGCAAAATGTTTTATCCTGCTCCTGTAAACAGTACATCAGTATTTTCTTTTTGAGGAGCACAGGTGCCATCAATCTCTGACAATTAAAATAAGAATAGATCACACATTTTCAGCCCCAAACCTCTAACCAGCAAGCGCTGAATAAAAAGTTTGTCGATTTGGGGGTAATTTTGCAAATCACGAGGGGTGGGGGGGGGGGGGTCGTCCCCTGTGGAACATTAAGCTTCTGAATGCATCATTAAATTATATAGTTATGTTGTGACATTAGCAAACTTCTTACGGACATTTGTATATCGCGCTGAATAAATACAGAATATCATTTCTTTTTAAATTCAAAGTGCATCTATAAAAGCTGATTTAGTACTATTAATCGTAGAAATATCTATTCCAACTTTGGTGTCTTGAGTTCAGATATTGTTACATTTGATTTTACCTGGTTTCTTGCCTTCATTTTCACTGGTCACTTTGCTGTTATGATCGACTTGAATATCCTGATAGTTGATGACTTCCTGCCCCCTGTCATCATCGTCGTCTTCATCTGGTGTGTTATCTTCTTCTACATCGACAGGACCGTCTTCTGTTTCTGCAAAATTAAAGAAATGAATAGAAAACATTAAATGAAAAGTGTAACATTAAACAAGTTTTCGCTTCTAATAACTGTTAAGAAAGTATCATGAGAAATGCAGAAACCATTAATCGAGCCTTTCATTTCCCCCTCAACAATGTAATTAAAAGAAAAGGAAATCATTAATTCTTCATGTGGCGAGCCAATATTTTTCTGCCAGTGCTTATATATAATTGCGGTTGATATAAAGGCAGCAACTAAGCCAATTTTGACCACTTAACTGTAATTACTTTTCAACTCGACGCAATATTGTTCTCCGTAATATCTCCCTCCTCTGTCTGAAGAAAATCAGCAGATATAATTTTGTTCCTGTCTGGTTGAGGATTTTGCCCTACACACCCACGCATCTGAGGGACATATAATATATAATTGTGCCGCTCGCCATTTTCCACGAAAATGAAACGTTGAGGGGAATATACAACGCTGCCATTTTAATTCAGAAACATCAATTTAATGACCTTTATAATGCCTAAATTTTGACATTGCTGAATGATGTGGCGCCATTCTATGAAATCTAGCTGTCTACTTTACCCTGTCTGTTCGCCTTTATCGTTGACTTTAATAACGAGAATTATGGTCCTGGATTCTTAAAGTCGTGAAAATCTATCGGAAGTAGCGTAGACGTAATGATTATCGGTGATTGATTTGATTTTGAATATTGCATGAAGTTATTCCCACAATCTGTGTAAAGAAATGTAACAAAACTAGTGCTGTATTTATAGACTGTATTTCATTTTTCATCATTAATTACGAGTTGTATTTTCAGTTCCATCCTAATATTGTAGTCCATATTTTCTTTGTGTGAAATAAAAAGTTATCATTTAATTTTCCTAGCTTATTCTTTTAGCATAATATGAAAGGGGATATCATATTTAATTCTGTAAAACCCATGAAAAGGTTTTATTTAACATACCGTAAACTAAATATAACTGCCCCAAAGAAATTGCCTGCTCGAAATAAACACGTAGAAATCGATGTGAATCCAGGATTACGATTTCATTTGAAGATGTACGGCGGGTTTTTATCTGAGCTTAATCATTCCAATATTCTAAGAATAAATCGAGTGGAAAGAAATGAAGACCGGGGAACGAATGTGAAATGTTTTCCCCATTTCATTGCCTCCCTTCTCAGATTGATTTGTTGGCTTCTCACGCGGCACCGAGGTGGCTTTCAACCCCCTTAAGTTGTCACTGACGTCACCATCACGTCACCAGTTGTCATGACAACCTGTATTGATGATTGACTTAGACAAGAAATGCTGCACATTTCTTCACATTTCTACCCCATTTTTTTTCTTCGCAGACGAGTTCTATTTTTTCTAGGTCTGGAAGAATCCCAAGGGCCATATGTCGTTTGAATACCAATATTATTTTCAGAAAGAGATAGAAAGAGAGGTTTTAAAAAATCTCTTTCGGGTACAATTTTTTAGTCTCTTTTCCTGTCAGGTTAGGTCCGGAATTGATCATTGTTTTCTTCGAGGATTTTGTTATCCTTTGTGACTTCGCTATTATTCACGAGAAAAAGCATTTTGATATTGAATATAACAGCTGCATGTCTGCCATGCACTTAGAAAGCTACAGACTCGAACCTTCCACGAACGGTTATCCTTTCCTTTCCTTCAAATTGTTCACTGTAGGCTTCCTGCCATATGGTTCTTTGAATACCTTTTGAAAATATCAGCGCTATCCGATGCAAACTTGATATCATTCATACGATCAATGGAGGAAAAAAATTGATCACTGAAGCTCGCAACATATTCACAGTGAAATGAGCACAACTCCTAACTCTGTAGTCATAGCACGTTTAATGCAATTTTAAGCACAACTGCGGTATGTATTAATGCGCTAATGCCTGATGCAAGTTCTCCAAGACCCGCTTTCACATCATCCTTAGCTTATAATCTGTGCAAGTGCTGACAATAAAGAAAATGGCTATACATAGAAATTACAGTAGGGTGCCTGGTAGAAATTCTTTTCTTGTTACTATTCATCTCAATCGCATGACTATGTTTGTAGTTTGTTCAATTAATTTCAAATACAATATAAATCCGTACTAGATTATTCTATGTAGAAGGAATCACTCTGCAGACTAAGAGAACAATATCATCATGACCACAATATACATTGCAGATAATCTTGATGAGATGTAAAACTACTTATTCTTTAGCAGTGGTTAAATAACAATTAAAGATAAGACTGCTGCCGGAATATATTTCGTTGAACAGAGCAACGTTTATGATGAGGACACCTACGGCTCAAAATACGACTTTCATTGGTTACGTGTCGTTTTTTCCGAATCTTCATAATTCCGAAGGTTTGTATTACCAACACGATAGCAACCACTTTCAAAAAATTAACCTATAAGGTAATTTCAGTAGCCTCATGCGTCACCCGTCGAAAATGTGTGAACACGGCAATGAGGTACACAACAACCTGAACATGAACATGATTTCTACATGAAGCATGATTTAGCTGGATATAATCCCCAAATACTGTATCGTATTCGGAACAACGAACGCTTTTTCATTTTCAGAATTATGAATCCTATTTTACCTCCGGAAGTACTAACCTTCTGTATTATGAACCCTATTTCACCTTCTGAATTAGGAAACTTCGGATAAATGAACCTTCGGAATAACGCAACAAATTTTCGAAATTATGAACCCCCTAGTATGGGAAATTTGTGTTTCGGAATTACGAGCCTTCGGAAAAGCGTTCCACATCTTTAACCAATAAAGTAAGCCTAAAGGGTTCATAAAGCACATTTCGAGAGAAATATAGAGCTGGTCGGAAATATAATTTTGCGAGGCTGAGACCCTAAGGTGCTGTTCGAAATTAAATTAGAAGTGAGGTGACAATGGTCACGTGGTCTCTACTTACTGCTTCCATGTTGATAATATCCTGAGGGATGTATAAGAGAGGGAAATGAACTATGCCATTACACCAACACCTTAATAGAATTAGGTGGTGCCATTAATAGCAATTTGGAATCTATCAAGGGTTTTGTAAAGAATCGAAAACACCGGTGTCGATGCTGTGCCTAGCATTATAACATAATGTACAATGAGCATCCGGTTTATTTTTGTCTGATGTTATCTTAAAACAACAGGATGATAACACTGGATATAGTGCACATATCCACCATGCATGGTGCTCAAGGCACTCCAACTATATATTACCCCGGCTCTGCTAGGCAGCCGATTTAGGCGCTCACAGCATTCAAGGATTAACGAAATTATAACGATTATAATGATATCTATATATTGCTATCCCTGTTATTTCCGGAACAATGCCGGGAACATGTTCGCAACGGTAGGTTTTATGACAAATCTTCCACCTCAAATCTAATGTTTTTTAGGTAAAGATTCCTTGTTGTCTGAGAAAGATTGAAATGTATGCGCACGCGATACCACGCATTCAAGATCCACTTTCCTGTAGTAACGCTGTATACGTACGTCATGCTAAAACATCAGTCGAAACCGATTGCTCGCAACATTGCTCCAGCTAAAACAGGGATATTCATATATAATCTAATTTGAAAAGAAAAATGATGTGCAGGATCAAAAGGAAACGAAAGCACAGAATAATGACTTCAAAATTAAATGAAAGCGATGGTATTTCAATACAAGATTGAAAGGGGTTGTTATGTCTTCAAGCTTGGTCGATGTGATGGTACTACCTTCGTGCGTCTCTACAAAATTATAACTCCAAACCCGCTTGAGGTAATGTTGACATTGGTTGATGTATGCGGCGCAAAGTAAGGCCAGCGTCACATTCAATTCCTTTTTGATCGGGTTATCATCGGCGAGATTGAAAGCCGATCTATATCATCCGGTTTCACATATCAATAATAAACACAATATCCGAGATTTGATCTGACATTTTGCTCCAGTGACATTACTCTAGGCTTTATTTGTCGAAGATATTATTTTCGGGCTTGGGTTGAGACTGGCTTTAGGTTAGGTTTTGGGTTTAATAGCTCACGGTGTTGTGTTGAGTGCAGGATTGAAGTTAGCAATTCGACTTACGACCAAAATTAATCGCAGAGCAATTTTATTTATCTTCAATACGTAAAGTCTCGTTCAAATATGACGCGGTAAATCGCTTAAAATAAAGTTATGTTGACGTAAGTGTAACAGCTCAGTGAATACACTGGTACGCAAAAGACCTTTGTTGCGCGCAGTTGCCATTTACTTACACGTAAAAAACCGCGGTGTTTCTTTTTCTCTATTTGCCGCGGTTTAACAGTTCATATCTGAACGCGAATCAATTCGTGCAATTAGATATGCTTCTTACCTTGGATTTGCTTTGGTTGTGTGTCTTCTAGTTCTCTATCTTGTGACGTCACTGCATTTTCGACCTGGTTAAAGGACAAACCATACAAGAAAAAAGAAGCCTTAGTAAATAATGTTTGACGTTTACTGCTATATAGCGTGGTAACTGAAATGTAAGGTTTCAATGAAGACCAACATATTCGATGTTAATCAGGGGTTCAGGGCCCCGCCTTATAAATAGTTGCGACTGATCCGAATCAATCGCAAGTCCTCTAATCAATCGCAAGTTTGGGATCTCCTATCTCTTACATACATAGTTGTGATTGATATCAATCGCAACAGT
The DNA here is from genome assembly GCF_000002235.5 of Strongylocentrotus purpuratus. Taxonomy (NCBI): domain Eukaryota; kingdom Metazoa; phylum Echinodermata; class Echinoidea; order Camarodonta; family Strongylocentrotidae; genus Strongylocentrotus; species Strongylocentrotus purpuratus. Next base: position 32,747,326 of record NW_022145612.1, on the reverse strand, counting down.
TTATAAGACAGGGCCCAAAATGACATGAAGCCTTCTATAGTCAAACATGAACACTGACTTTATGTCTCTAAAAGCTACTGCAAAAGCACAATTACGAATTGAATGCAAAAGAAATTGAGACACAATATTAGACATGGATTTTGAAGAATGTATAATCTTTTTGTTTCAGGTCCCGAATTTGTCATTCACATAACAATATCGGAATTGTAAGACTTGTAATGACGTCATACTTAAGCAGTCTGTACCGTGACTTGCTACCCACTAGTAGTCGATTAGCCATTTTTTACGCACGAAAACTTCAAATACCATGAAATTTTCATATGAAAAATAATCGGTACATCAGTCGCACACAGTTTTAAAATTTACATAAATTATTTCACCATAACTTGCGCTTTCTTTAATGGATGCGGTAGCCTTTGTTCGGAAACAGTATCATTGCCAAACGACGCCTAAGAGAAAATCAATTTATGGTGAACTCTTATGGAGGGACCCCATGGAGCTCCCAATCGTAATATACAGTAATGGCAACCGAAGATGAATGCTTCGGGCATGGAATCGTTTTATCCGCCATATCGATGCAGATATACCTCAAAACACAATAATACATGCCCACATACAGACTGCGGTCAAACTATTAGATTTGATATAGAAACTCATTACCCAAGGTGTTCGAGTAAATGTTCATTTAGTCTATCAACCTGATTAATATGCGAGCTGAAGGTAATTACGACACAGGATGCCGTTCACATGGTGATCACGATTATGCTTCTGCAACACGATCGAGAATTATAAAGTTCTGTTTTTTAGTAAAGGTCATCGTGTGGGCGGTTTTTATCGTCAGCAGCAACCCATTTCGATCGCCAAACAAAGATGGCCACTAAGGACGTGCGTCCACTGGTCTCCGAAGGATGCAAAAATGGTTTCAATTTACAGAGGAGATCAAACGGTTTTCAAGGATTCCTCCTAAGACCTGGCTCGATTTAGTCGACCCCTTTGAATCCGCATTTGCTTCGGTCTTTTCATTACTATCATTTAGCTACTTAAAACTTTGAAGGATATATTGATTCTCTCTAAATTTTGATGAAAAGCTGAGTTACGGATGCTTTAATGACAAGCGAAATGAGTAGCTGAGTTACGGATGTTTTAATGACAAGCAAATATTTTGTTTTCTCGATATCAATCGACCACTTTGATCCAAGCATTGTGAAAAATAAAACGAAACAGAAAAACGATACAAATCTGCCATATACACACCTAGATACAAACTTGTTTTCGTGTCCCTTCCCCTATTCCACCCTTCCCACCCCGGTAAAAGTTATGAACTTAAAAAAATATTGTCGATCCTTCCCTCAATAAGGATCTTTAAGAAGCGCGCTCATTCATTCGATGTGTCCCCTCCGTTGCATCTTCCTCTCCATCTCTCTTTGACAGGCTTCAAATATATTCATCAATTCAGTGTCCTCAGGCATTGACCCTTGCCTGTATTATTCTGATGCCGTTGTTCTCCACGGTTGACTGAAATGGATCGTTCTAGGAGATAATAGTCAGATATCTTCTTCCCTCGACAGATAGACAGACAGTACACTTTTCAAAGACATATTAAACAGACCTAAGATATAATGCGTGAAGACTATAGATCACTTTCTTTTTTGTTTATACACTATTACTTTACAAAATGCATGAGATATGCTTCATAATAATAAGCTTTTGTCACTAGTCTTGCATAATTCATACTTTTCTTCATAGACGCATTACTTTGATAAATGATGATGAAAATTATAATAATTGCACTATGAGTACAATGCTCTGACTATGATATGAATTTTACAAATACAAATAATATACGAAGTACTACACATCATTGTCATCATTCCCAGATTCAACACTGTCTTTAAATGGACTCAATTAAATAGCTCCCCCGCAATGTACGTCAGCATTTATCTTTTTACGGAATTTTAGTCGCGGTGTGTAATATTACACTAGAAACTGTGGGTAAATTGATATCTCATGTTCTTACGATATTGTGCAGCCATCTCAGGGAAGCGAGGGAACATTTATTTGAATTTGATTATTCCTAAAGTGGCAATGGGCTCAGACGTACGATAACTGGGCAGTGATAAAATCTTGTATGATAAGATTATCAAAGGAAAAAGACTTATGCAAAATTAAGTAAATCTGTTATGATTGTTTTTGGTTTATCTTTTTTCCCTAAAAAACAACATGATAATGGACTTCCAGTGCAGGCAATTATTATTTTATTGGTCACAAAGTACAGACGATTGAAGTTAAAATCGACTAATCAAGCAAACTTGCCAGAACTGTGAAGATTCCTTCATAAAATATTGATCACTATGTTCGGTCGGAAATTGCTGTATTGATGATTATTGATAGCTTTAAAATTACCAAACCGAAATGAAAATGTGGGTCGGGTTACAAAGTGGGCAACAAAAGGCGTTACCATGGCGATATAGTACACATCGAGTACGAGTATGGGACTCACAAAAGATTCCTAACAACGCCGGATCTACGTTGAATGAGAGGTATTAACGGTTGATCATCATAAAACGAATCAAAAGAGAGAATATCATAGTCAGGGGCGGATCCAGGGGGCGTGTGGGCGCATGCCTCCCCTCTTTTTACATTCAGAAATACCTCAGAATGTAGCATAGAGCATATTAAGGTTCACCCTTTTCCGGGGCCATTAAGTGGGCCCCGGACCCAACGCCATAAAGCTTTCGCGCTCGCAATTTCCTACATTTCTCGCCCCCCCCCCCCTTGGAAAATCATGGATCCGCCCCTGATAGTGATAGTAGAATGAAAACGCCACAATTGCAGATCATTAATCAGGTTAATGTCTTACGTCCAGGTTCGAATTCAGTATCAATGCAAACACCGGTACCTTGAACATTATCATACCGAGAAATGGTGAACAATATGAAATGAAAAAGCTCCAGAGAAGCAATGGATCGCTGTATTCTAAATGCACGCTATCCCTTTTCTATGATCTTCATGGCTAGATGATCCCTATTTCTCTAGGTCTCTAAGCTTCAGAAATGGTTCATTCTACCGAATATTTCTCAGAAAAGAACACGACCGCCTGATTTACCCATCAAGGAATGCCCATAGGTGCTGTCTTTCAATCGACCATGGTCTTCACCCTCATAACCATGACAACGGGCAGACATCTTGTTTCTTGCTTGCAGGTCTGAAATAGATAGTCATCAAGTGAATTGGAGCTATAGGGAGTATGATCGGAGGAAATACATTTTCTCAATGGCGTAGCAGATAGATGACACGGTATTCAGGCCTTATTTTCATGACCTGTGTTACAATCACTGAAAATTAAATGTGTTTTTACCTTAGCCGTGAAAATGTGATTTATTTCTGATGATAAGAAAAGAAGCTGATATAATTAGGCCTATTTATTCAAAAGCTATTCTTCGAGTTTACAGTACCCATCATTTTAAAAGTAAAATGACATAATCATCTAAACTGCTAGACTTTTTCTTACTTCTTTACGTGAAATGATTGTGACGTTATGGTTTTTTCCTCATAGATAACGTTTATATCTTTTGAGAGAACTTTACTCATCATGAAAAGAAGTAAGCCAACGTTATTCCAACTGTATGGACAACCGTTGATGTAAAAAAAAAAATGATAGAATACACTTAACTGAAATGCCAATAAAACGTGGTATGCAACCTACTTTTTGACACTTCCTTTCCTTTAATGAAACGCTTAAATGGGAACACTATGTGTGATAAAACAGAGGATGGGTATACTACCATCGTGCTACCGACTAATTCACGCGGGAATAGTGCGGTTGGGTAAATGTCACAGTCACCCGCACCGGATCTGATATCTCCACGAGCCGCGGATAGAATATTCGAATGAGAATATATCCGATATCATCCCAAGGGGTGATCAATTTGATTTGGTTTGATTCTCCGATTTAATTCACCTCTTTGTCACTCGAGTCACATCCAATAGATGATGGCTGAGGAGGTGGCTTTCTCTCCATAAAGCCCTCCTATATAGTCCGACTGAAATAAAGAGCTTGCTTGCACGGACTGAAAGTGACTTTTAGAGTTCATGGTAATCAATGCATGCAGATGAGATGAGAACAAGGTATTCCGAGAAACAGGTTGATGGGTATTGCTCGGCAGTACGATCACCAAATGGGTCCCATATGGACAAAGAAATAGTGAACATAGATATAAACATGCAGAGAGACAGAGAGAGAGGGGGAGGTAGATCTGTTTAGTAATTACTGAATAAAAGCTAGATTTAGTGATTGAACATTAAATGATGCTGAAATTAGGAGCGTCTTCAAATAATATCATAGCATTGAATAGAAAATTGGGCTATTATTTTCATAATATGAGAATGAGAATGGACCATTCCCGAAATTGATTTTGCATTATTCACCAAATCCTTACTTTTAAATTAGAAATTGGTGCATTGGTTTGGGTTTAACACATGTTAACTTTTAAAAAATAGTTTAATCACATTTTTAGTTGTTTCTGACCTACAATTCAACTAAAAATGTTTTTATCGAAACCAAATTTCACGATCTTATTGGCTCTATTATATATACGACTATACCAGGAATGACGTAAACTTTTAGATGTAGGTGTTTCGAATTTCTAGTCTTTAATGGAAATTAGTAGATTAAAAGAAGTCCTCAAGGACAATCGCTCAATTTCGAGTTGTTTAGAATCTTCAGTATTGAACAGAAGTACTCATCTAGAATCTCAATAGGTCCCATATCCGACAGCCAACACTCTCAATTACTCGCTTGAGTGGTGGCTTGAAAGGTCGCAGCATTTTAAAGTTTAGCTCAGGAGGAATTGTCGCCTCGAATCACCAGCTTCCTCCCCTCTTGCTTCATCCTATTATCTATTTTCCATAATGATCTACGTCTCCTCCTCCTCCTCCTCCTCCTCCTACTCATACCTTCTCCTCTTCCGCCTTCTCTTCTCTCGTGCCCCCTTTCGTTTCCGCTTCACCCAATTCGTAAACTTGCGGCTGAATTTTCATTTCGACGGAGATGCAAAATAGTGACAAACAACAAACTAATGTCCCGCGGCACGTCATGAAAATTGATGTGGCCATCACTCACTTGCTAACGGTCGCCGAGTTAGTCATTAAACACATTGATATACAAAGTGAAGTCAATAAGTTTAAAGCGTGGCTAAATATAGCTACCACTGAAGGCTTGTTTATAAATATAATTTGGTTATTTGAATGGCAGGGACAAAATGCCCGTCGTCACCAAATTGAAATATTGACTTCTGCTGCAGTCCTTTAGGAGCTTTTAAGCGTAATTGCTACTTTTTCTAACGGTGAACAGTCATTATTTATTTCGGACATAATTCTCATGGCTTCTTACAAATCACTTCTCTATAAATAATCTTGTAGAAAGTGGGTCTTTGGATAACCTTTGTCTTACTTCATGTACCTGTTGAATATATTTTTTCCTCTCTGTTGTTTAGGGTTACATCGCCAAAAGAAGAGGTAACATCACTTCTGTATTTTCCTATACCATTGGTGCTAGAATGAATACATCAATAAAACTTGTGTTATTCATCATGACAGCATATTCATCAACGTCAGTAAAATTGAGAATTAAAAAAAAAAAATGTCCATTAACGTCAACGATAATGCAGGTGATTATTCGACAAAGTGAATGCTTCGAATTTAAAAGAAACCCATTACCATTATCTCTACTGACGTCATGAAATTTGCTTTAACGATTATGTTATATGATGAACAATATTCAATAGCGTAATTGAACGAGCCCAAGACGTTGATGTTTTTAATGCTCGAATTTCCATTAAAATTTCTCTCTTCTTTGTTTCTTGAGTAGATTAAACTAATCCAAGGCGGATTTGCTTTGTTCGAGTGAATTGTTATTGAATTTGTCAAGAGCTTCGACCTTTATTGACTTAAACGTCACGTGGGTATCTACAAGGCGTCATGAATGCATGCATAAGGGCCTCACATTACATCAAAAGTGCTAATACTTTCATAATCTATTATTTTATAACAAGAAAGATAATGGGCTGGATTTACGATCATGAAAACCATTGTGACGTAGTGTTTATGATTGGTTCGTGAGATACATTCTTGCTTTTAGAATTTCCTCTTGCCCAATTCGCCCATGTAGACGGCAGTGGCGTCACTCCAGCATTTGCCTTATCCGCTGTATTACGACAAACAATACTCGGGTACAGGCAAAGAAAATAAAGCAATGCAATGATGGGTGTCTAGAAAGCCAAACCATCTCTAATTCCCCTCTAAGCCTAAGAATATTTTGGGAAATGTCTTCAAATGTCAAAAAATATTATAGGGGAAAATGCCCCTCCCCTTGACATCTAATGATCAGGTGATGGCGTACATCAGATGACATCAATTCACCTTTTCCATAATATTATAGGAGACGTCACTGCATGGAAAAAATAATAAGCAGGGCTCGGCAGAATCAATAGAATATTTCTGAGCAATTCTTTGACCCGTTTAATAAACGCTGTCGCTGGCATGCATGCCCTAGAGGAGAGCTCGTTGCTATGGCAACCCTTCCATGAGTTTATTGTGCAGGAGAGAATAAAGATGAACAGAGAGAGATAACCAGATGCTTGAAGCAGACACCAAACATGCGGTGTAGCTTCTAGAATTGTATAAACATCACCCTGTCACTAATTAACAAGAAGCGTACGATGAGATGAAATGGTTTGAAAGAGGAAAAACAGAACTACTGTCAGGAACGAACTTTAGCAGGGAAACATCTTGTCAAAACAAGTATTAGGCGTAGAGAATTCCAAAACTAATTGGTAATCAGGGACTAATTACACTAGGTATAATCATCTGATCTTGATGGTAAATTGTGCATACTTTGAGGAAAATTAATGTCAGAAACAGACGTATAAAGTAGTTACGTGTGCATCACTACGTATTTCAAATTGCGTGGAGTTTATTCAAGGGCTTGTCAACAAGGAGAAATAATAATTGTGCAAATGAACTATAGTGTCATTTCCCATTACAGCTTAAACAATTTGAACGGGACGAAAATCAGTGAGAAAAAAATAATTAAGAAAACTCTTCCATGACTCTTTCCAATTCACAAGCAGCCAGGCATATAGGTAGCTATCAGATGGAGAACATATTGATGTAAAAAAATAGATTTAAAAAATCTTCAAAATGATGATTCAAGAAAATGTATATCAAGATGTGTTGAATATAATTATTTACTATTAATTGGGTTAGACAGGAAGAATATATATATATATATATATATATTGGGGGGGGGGGGTTCAAAATACAGGAAAGCAACTCAATTCTCACAATGTTCGTAAAATAGTTTCATTAAATTATGACTCAAGTATGGACAAAAAAAATCAATGCTTTTAATGTTCTTCTCTACGAATTCTGTCATGTTCGACGTTCGAAAAAGCCCTATTTACGTCCCGAGACAACAGCATACTCTGTAGAATAACAACATGGTGCCTGTTGGGTTGACTCGTACTATGCCAAACAAGGGTTTGTTAGGCTGTTTCAGTGCAGGTGTAACTTGTTTGCCTCCCGGTCATATTCGATTTTGTACTCGGTTCCCTTCCGTTTACTATGGGAATCTACCCGACACGACAATAAAAACCCGTCAGGAGCATCCTCCTCCTCTTTATAAATTATTTTCTCCGATTTCCTATAACGATGAATCTACGCGAGCGTGTGAGTTTACGTGCACGGTTGCATGTCGTCAGCAAGAGGAAAGGAGGGAGGGGTGTAGGATTCTCTAGTCCTTGTTGACAGTAGTCAGAAGATTTATGTTCCTTGAAATGAGGGCAATAAATCTCGATCGGTCCGCATGCGTTTGGTAGACGAAGGGTCTACCGCTTTTAGTTGATTTTTTTGTGGGTCTACTAAAAATACTACTTTGCTACGGTTGGTTACATTGCTTCCCGATCAGTTTTCATTGCTGATTACCGATCATCCATCATTCTTCTTTCGATCACATTGTCTCGATTACGCTTTGATCAGTCCACTTGAATGTTCTTGTTTGTTTTGCATTTCAAGAATACAACCATAATTATTTCCCTTGAGAAGTGAAAAAGATATTCTTTATACGGTTGAGAGAAGTCTCGTTTTGACAGATTCTAAAATCATGATATGCCTAAAGTATGCATACGTTGAGACAAAAACGAATAATGGTTTTACACCTAAACTGGTCCTACGTATTAAAGGACGGATCATATTTATTAGGATCATATTTAACATTTGATTGATTATCATAAGAATATACTTCAAAACCAATGTCCCCTTATAATACCTCTGAAAAACATTTCTAATTCTTTTCAGCACAGCACAAGGAGCAGCACAGCTTTTCTACAGATCAGAGGTTACAGGAATTATTAATATTTTGACAACGGCAGGATAAGGCAAAAAACTTACAACGACGCCCTTTGCTATAGCTGAATTATAATTGGAAAAATAATGAAATCAGACTAATCAGAAATTAGTGAGCAAGTTACATTACTCCTGCCAATTATTGAATTTAATTAGATTCCATACAAATCTATCATTTCATCCGATAAAATTGAACGTGAAATGAGAGAGAGAGAGTGAAAAAAAACTCACCTTTTGTAATTTTGTTTCTTCATTTAGTCTGTCTTCTGTATAGATCGAGAAAGAAAAGAAAGGGTTAAACAGTTATTTTCTTCATAAATTATAACAAACTTTTGATAAGTACGTTACAAGTTATGAATTTAAATGCATATTGGTAATCATCATGTAATACAGTAATCATGAACATTATGTAAAATCAAACTTTCATACGTCTATATAAGGTGGTAAAGAAACGTGTTGAAGGAACATATAGAATGGCATGATAACAAGTATAATACATAATACATAATAGAGAGGTAGAGAGAAAGAGACCAAAAGAGAGAGAGAGAGAGAGAGAGAGAGAGAGAGAGAACAATATAGAAAAAGGAGTGGATATACGTATAGACATGAACGGAAAAGAAAGAAGGAGAAACAGAGAGAAATGGGAAAAGCAACAGAGACAGAAACAGAGACAAAAAAGGAGGACAGAAAGATAACAAGAGAAAGACATAAAAAGCATTAAAAAAACGGTATTGTGTAATGGGTTGTCCTGAAACCTATGAGAAAGAGATATAGAGATAATTGGTCAGAATTTAAAACGTCATCCTTGACCCATCCAGCTAATATACTGAGCGTATGGGAAACAAATTATGCATTATCGAACCAACACGTGATAAAACAGGACGCCATTTATCAAATCTAAACAATCGCTTCTCTGATTGGAAGTACATGCAGTGATAATTTACCAGTTGTACCTCATAATAAATACGTAAGCATTTGCTGAGTTTGAACAGATAGAAGGGGTTTGGTGTTTTACCCCGCTGTATTCTCGTCTCAGGGATGTGTTGACATAGCCGGTTCTGTAGTTTGTTCAAGCAGTACAGACGTTGCGTGACATAATGATGAAAATTATTTACTTATTGGTCAAGCCCACACATTTTTGTATAGAGCCTCATCACTCTTATTACAGCTCAGGAGAATATGCACCTCAGTCATTGCATAATTGTTTCTCTTTTACAATTTCGCCAAGAGAGAAATAGATAATGAGAGAGAAAGAATGTGTGTGTGTGTGTGTGTGTGTGTGTGTGTGGGTGAGAGAGAAAGAGAGAGAGAGAGAAAAGAGAGAGAGAGAGAGAGAGAGAGAGAAAAGAAAGAAAGAAAGAGAGAGAGAGAGAGAGAGGTCTTGAATACTTGGTCATACAACGACACTTAATCTTATGAAGATGTGAACATGTTTATCTGTATGCTGCCAAAGCAGGGTTTTATTGCACTGCGATGCACAACGATGGAGTAACAGGAAATTCAGATTTATTAAAAATGTTCAGTGCAGATTGACAAATTTGCACATTTTGTGGTTTGAAAATATCATTTTTATCAGGAAAACGAGGAAAATAAGGTTATTACGATATACAACCCGCACATCAAGAACTTTAATAGTATAGGATATTCAGTTTTCTAGAATATAAATGATATTAGCTACATAATAATTGAACATGACTGTCTAAACTATTATATCCCAATCTAATGAAGATGTGAAGTTGGCGACACAACAAAAAAATAGACACTTTCTAATTTACATAAAGAAAGGACTTAATAAGACATTGGACCCGTTACCTACACCCCGCCACCCCCACCCCCACTCAGTGTTATTTAGGGTACGCATATTATGCGTGTTCCCTCTTTTTGAAAACACCCCTAAGTCCGGTGTGTAAAGTCAATTTTGTGTACACGTACGAGCCGGACTTTGGTGCGTGAAAAGTACCCTTTTACCGAACATTTTGGTAACACGCATGCGGTCATTCCGATCCCGGAGTGGGGGGGGGGGGGGGGGGGGGGGCCTACACCATAGGGAAAAAAAAGTTTGATTCCATGACATTTACCTTGTCATATACGGGCAATATAGAGGTTTCTATGACGTGTAGATGTAGATCATATCAAAGTAGTCCTTATCATTGGGGGACTCGTCATTTTCCTATTCTGAAAATCTGGCGCTATTTCTTAGACAAACAAGACTCATGAGACTCTTACATGCGGATAGTAATGTCCGATGCTAGACTATAATATTCCCCCAAAACGAAATATGACGAAGCATCATTATCCCCTTCCTCCACATCATTGTACCACTGGTTATCAGAATGAGTCGATTGTAAACTCATGATAACAATGAATAAGTAATGTCCGATGTCACGATGCCTTAGTCTCCCTCATCATTCTACCGCCCCCAGAGCATGACCAACTCCTTATAAAACCGACCCCTTGACAGGGACCCATGACTCTCTAACTTATTCATGAACCCCTTTGCTGACGCTCTCAGATTTCTCGCACGTTTTGTATCCTCTCCTCCAGAACCCTGGCCGTAATGGCAGTGATCATTCCTACGCGTGAGTGTGAATTCGCACGTTTTCAGAAGCTGCCGTATTTATTGTGTGAGGCTAATTTTGCAGTCAATCATCGAAAATTGCGACATGTCACTGCGGAGGTGTTACGAACCTGGATTGTCATGGCTGAGATTTCTGCGGTGAAGAAAAGCCTTGAACCACAATTTTTTTACAGTGAGGCCAGTGGTAGAAGGGGTGTTTTTGCATTTTTAGTTTTTGTGGTGTGAGGAAGATAAAACCTAGACTATAGCTTGATTCACGAAATTTACATGAGAACAAAAGGCCCTCGCACAGATGGCAAAGTCACTAATTTACAATTCACCTGAACAAAAATTCCGCTCATTTGAAATATGCCAGTGGTATGATTTTCTGTGGTAGTCAATACCTCATGTATTGAGAAAATAAACCGATCTTAATCAGCATCAAATTGTTTATGGCCTTGACATAAACTCATGCTTCATTACATTCAGAATTTTCAACAATTTCAGAACCGTTTTATCTTTGAGCATGCAATCTTTCAGTGATCTCCCCCGTTATATCCGAGTCACACGGCACCAGACCGATGCCAGACTGACAACAGGCCCTCAACAAACCGACAACAGGCCGACAACAGACCGACACCAAACAGACATCAGACCGACAACAGACCGACATTAGAACAACCGACCGACGTCAAATCGAGACCAGACCGATATCTAACCAACTACAGACCTACAGCAGATCGACATTAGAACAACAGACATATCGGACCGACATCAGAAGGAAACTAGAGCGACATCAGACCTACAACAGACCGACAACAGGCAGACATTAGACCGACAACAGACTGATAACAGACCAAAACAAATTACTTTACCCCTTATGGCAAAACATAAGTCGGTTTAGAGTCGGTTTGGAGTCGTCTTGGCGGTGTGAATGAGGTGTTAATAATCAAGCTCGGGATATGGTGTACAAGTATCTAGAGGGCCCTATATGGTATGGTGATAATTACGAACAACAGGTTGACAAGGTAACAAAGATTTGTGCTGTAATTACATTGATTATATTTCAGCCTACAAAGAATACTTGTGTCGAAAGGTTAACGAGTCAATCAATCAATATAATATAGTAATTCATAAGATTTGGAAGGCGTCAAATTCAAGGCGCAGTTGTGCAAAAGATAAAATCAATCAAATACACTTCACACACACACACACACACACACACACAAACAAAAAGAAGGGACTAAAATAGAACATACAGAAAGGAAAGGCCTCAATCATATTCTAAATCAAACAGATGATTTTGAAAAACGAATACCAACAAAAAATGCTCACAGTTTCTCCAACCCTCATTTCCGCCTCCATTTCCAATCTCATTCTCTTCTCATCTAATGTTATGCATCACTGCATGATATTTTCAACGCTGTCCTTAGCTGCAGCTGTCTGTTGCGGTGCTCTGATCCTTTCTTGTATTTTGTCTTATATCCTACTAATTTCTTCGTGCTTTTTATCTTATGAAAAGGAGCTTTATAAATGAAATGTTATACATTACGCATGACTGTTATCATTATGCTGTCATATTGTAGGGAATCGCTCTAAGCTCATATCATGTTTATTATTTTCATTGCTGTCATACAACTGACATTAAGAGATCTTAGATATAGGCCGACATGGGATAATAAATTCAAGTTGAATCCTGACACTTAAATATTAAATTAGATTTTTTTTAAAATACCAATACCTATAAATCCTTTTCCCTAATCTATCTCTTTCATATTCGCTGCAGTATGCCACTGAGTTAAAAAATAATAATATTTGGTAAGCTGTACACAGTTAAAATTTTTGTGAACAAGTTGTTTAAAAGTTTAAACAACTCTTGATTAACGGGTGACCTGATCTAAGAGTTGTTTAAAATGTTAAGCAACTCGAGTTGTTTAAAGTTTAAACACTTAGTTGATCAACATTTTGAACAACTTGTTTAAAATCACAATTTAAACAACCGGTGTTGTTTAAAGACGGTTGTTTAAAACGGAGCTGTTGTTCAGTGGAGGTTGTTTACACCAACTGGGTTGTTTAAAGAAAGTTGTTTAAAAAGGAGCTGTTGTTCAGTGGGGGTTGTTTACACCAACTGGGTTGTTTAAAGAAAGTTGTTTAAAACGGAGCTGTTGTTCAGTGGGGGTTGTTTACACCAACTGGGTTGTTTAAAGAAAGTTGTTTAAAAAGAAGCTGTTGTTCAGTGGGGGTTGTTTACACCAACTGGGTTGCTTAAAGAAAGTTGTTTAAAATGGAGCTGTTGTTCAGTTGGGGTTGTTTAAACCAACTGGGATGTTTAAAGAAAGTTGTTTAAAAAGGAGCTGTTGTTCAGTGGGGTTGTTTACAACAAAAGGGTTGTATAATGGGATATAATTTGGGTTTGATACTCTGAATAAGTGCACCACTACTTCTGGGTCTCTATATAGGTATATGAAGACTAGGGTAATTCTGCAATTCATGAATTAGCGCCAAAACATGAGCGCGCATGCACGCACGTATAAACTGCATATATATAGGGATGCATGCAATCCCTATGGCAAGGAATTTAGCACACGTTATAACCGAGTGCGCGATCAGTGCCGCACTGCATGACGCGACGATTTTAAGTCTACCTGTATTCTGACATTTGCGTACAGATACCGAAAATTTTAACTGTGAACTTACGCTAAAAACTTCAAAGTAGTTAATAGAAAAGTGATTTCAATTAAGCCATTGAATCCCCAGTCACTTAGAAGCGCGTCGGTAGCTTGGTCGGCCATGATGTTGTGTTGTGGGTTGGAAAGTAATAACTATTAAGCTAAATAAATGTAAGTATAGAGACAAACAAAATGGAGCCTGCAGAAACACGTGTGGTTGCTTTGGTAGTTTAATCCAGACTCAATGTCCATGTGCTTTTACATATGTATCAATCTGTGTAGTCAGCAAAAGACCCTTGCATACACTTGCATTGTGTGTATGCATCTAATATGAATAACAATGAGCTGTGCCTTAACAGCTGCACTGCATTTCTAAGTGGCATGTCAATTTCAATTGCATGTTAGTTTCAAGGAACCTGTTTCTAAACATAACAATGTGAAATAAAGCCTTTAGCCAACACGCACTTAACTGGCACGAGACACATGACGTCATATGTAAACAACACTGTCTAAAAGCTCTCGTATAGTAAATATAGCAGTCATTAAATTTTAAACAACGAATGTTTAACAAAATTACTTCTGTTTCGAGCAACATTGTTTACAATTTGATCAACTGTTGTTTAAGATAGTGTACAACTGTAAGTGAACATCACTTTTTTAAACAGCGTTTTTACTGTGTACACTCTCTCTATTTTATGCTTGTACCTTCGTTAAATGTATAATAATGTTCATTCCATTGCAGCAGTCCTCTGTCTGAATATATTACATTGAACATGTTTCCGGATGCTCTCGCATTCGTGTCCACGAAAAAAAGCTAGAATGTTCGACCATGAGATGCCTACCGCGATTGAATGCAATATATATGATACAGTAATAAAGCTTTTATGATTTCCTATTCTACTGAGAGAAAGTCACTTTGACATTAGAGCTAATGCTGGCCTTGGTTCTTGACGTGCATTATCTTTATAGTGGTTTGCACATATAATGTTGCTGCGCCATGATTGTGGAGGAGCTTTCCAAGTATTATCAACTCGACACCGCTCATCCTTATGTGGTACCCCACCCCTCCTCTTCCCATCGCTGCCACGTTCCTTTCCCTGTGTATCTCGTAACACTCTCACTATCACGCACCCACATGCCCCCCCCCCATCTCCCTCTCTCTCTTTCTCTCTCCTTTTCTTTCTCTTTCTCCCTCTCTATCTCTGTACGTCCGTATGTCTGCCTCTCTACATTACTCTGTTTATATCTCACTCTCCATGTGTATCTCAAGCTCGGATATCTATTTATTCTATACCTATTAAAACAAAAATATATACAAACATTATTTTGTCATAATGTACATTGTTAAACTAGCAAAATGTGACGCTTTCCAAGTCAAGTTTGTCTAAAACCTCTCAACTGATTTCGGAAAATAGACAAGACTGTACATTAATCCTTTCGAGAAGGCAAACCAAAACCTATTTATTCGTTTGTTTTTTTTTCATTCTATTTATTAATGTTTTATTTTATTCATCTCTAGACCTACTGATATCTCAACCTCTATCTCCCCCTCCCCCTCCCCATCTCTCTCTCTCTCTCTCTCTCTCTCTCTCTCTCACACTCTCTCTATCTATCTCTCTCTCTCTATCTCTCTCCCTCTATCTCTTTCTCTCTCTCTCTCCCACTCACCCGGTCCTAAAACAAGAACGCCAATCTCATAAATAGCGCATTTCAAGATCACTAGGCACATCTTCCCTTCCCTGCATTATCGTGTAACCCCCATATCAGGGGTAGAAGAAGAAGAAAAAAAACCGCCACAGCACGTCTCAAGTGACCTCAGAAGCGGTTCCAGAAATATCAATTTCGTGAGGAGGGGAATTTTTTTTTTCCTTGGGGGGGGGGGGAGAGCAGGGGTGGGGGACCGGGGTTCTTACTTTGAAGATTTTTTCTTCTTCTAGAACCCCTGTCAATGTACCTATCTTTATCGGCGTAAGATAGATTTGTTACTATGACGACCAAGTTGTAACGAGCAAAAAAGGAATTATTGGTGCCTCTATAGGTTAATGATTTACGTGTCTATATAAAGCTTCCTGCTAATCGCACTGCATTGCAATATCGTTGCGAAAGTGGACTTTTCTTCTTCCACAGTGGCATTTGACTTTTGAGAACACTGACAGGAATTACACAAATTAAAGATAACACTCAGGTCCTCTATTGATGGAATATAATTATGGATTAGGCCATTAAGAAAATGATTATATATATCTATATATATTAAGAGCAATGCCTTTAAATTCATTTAAATGTATATCTTTATTCGTGTCGGTTGTACTGCATTTCTCTTTATATTATCGTCTTCTTGTTATCTTTCTTTTCTGCAATATTTCGACCATTCATCTCCCCCCCCCCCCCCCCTCTCTCTCTCTCTCTCTCTCTATCCTTCACACTCCCTTCGTATGGCGTAATCATATATTTCATTCAAGCATTCATAAAACACTTTTCAATATGTCAGGATTGCTTTCTCATTGCTCGTTCCTTTTTGCCCCATATCTTGAACTTCTTTCACTCATTTCATCTTTCATTTCTTCTTTTTCTTCTTCTGTTTCTAACTGTTTTCTTTCTTTTGCGTCTTGTTCTTGATATTTTTTTCGAGCAGTTCAAGCACTTTAAAGCTAAATGCGATTGCAATGTGAAAGAAACGTTGTGAAATCGATCAGAAAAGGTTGATCATCTAGCTGGAATCTAGTTCTGGAATCATCAAAATGATAAGAAATTTGGCCAAGTCTTCATAAAGTTAGAAGCACTGTACACAGAAAGAGTATATGGGACTACACACACGTGCGCCACACGTGCATTTCATATCTGTCAACAGGCAAGAGATACACTAATTTACCAAATATATCAATAAGTAGGCGGTTTCCCGTCAAATTTTTTATCATCATGTAATATTCAAAACATATTCTTTCACATGATTGGTAATAAGAGCTTCCATTTCATTTTTTGAAATTGGGGCGTCTTTACCTTTAAGGTTGTTGTTGGAATGGATATCACCATACGCTGTCATCAGCAGACGACGTGCCCTTATTTATCAACTAACCCATCTTTTCGATGGTCAACATCAAGGATATAATGAGGTCAATTCAATTTTAAGTGATCAACTGCGCCGATATAAACATTAACTCGTTTAAAAAATGGTATATAATTCAAAATGCGAGAAATATAAGCCGAGGCCTTTGTTCATTTCAGAAGAGGAAAAATCATCAGGTGTATGAACGCAAAGCTTCATTTATGTAATGCTTATAAGTTAATAATAATAATGGTGATAATGGTAATAGGTCTTCAGAACAGGTCCTCTAATAATTTTGAAAGACAAACATCACATACCTGTCCTTTAATTTCACTTCATTATTCCGTGATATCGTTATTATAGTAAGTCAATCACCTCACGTTCCCAATAATAATAACCACATAATATTGGCAATGTTCTCTCTCTCTCTCTCTCTCTCTCTCTCTCTCTGAGTACGGTCCCTAAGACCAATTTGGACTCGCGATCAGTGCAAGCAGTGATATTGTCGGCGTATATAAGATAATTATGATTATGATAATCGTGATTCAGCAGCGCGAGTACGTAAGGGTGAATTAACTCATCATCGGGGGGGAAAAAAATCAATATCAATATTGGAATTGATGTAATGAGCTAAAAGCCGGGTGAATCAATAGCATGATGTTTAATAATTGTCATTTGTGTTTGCTTAATTCTCTATAAGCAGTCTCTCTCCCTCTCTCTCATCTCCCCCTCTCTCTCTCTCTCTTTCTCTCATACACACACTCTCTCTCTCTCTCTCTCTCACTTTCTCTTTTTCTCTCTTTACCTTTTGCTTTCTCTCCACTGTATTCTTTCTACCATCTCTTGTAATTTCACCAGAACCCATTATTCGTATACGTTTTGTTTGATTCATTCCCTGTGAGTTGACAATTTCCCCAATGTAATCTTTATCGATTTCGTCTACTAATAATCAAACAATGTTTATTCTGATTCCTACTGGCTTTTACTTTCCATACCACCTCCTACTCTTTTACCCTTCCTCTCTTTCTTTCTCCTTCCTTCTCTCGATTTTTCTCTCCTCGATGAACATTGTCGAGTTACGTTTGTTTAACCTATTGATGGCATCCTGTGGTAATATTGAGAACCCACAATGTGCTTAAATTATTCTTTTTCTTGGAAGGCATTGCTCTTTTTTAACCCTATCTCCCTCCCTCTCTCTCTCTCTCTCTCTCCCCCTCTCTCTCTCTCTCTCTCTTTCTCTCTCTTTCTTCCTCTTCCAAACCACTCGGTAATGTTGACATGGCATTCTCCCTGAAAACACGAGGTCTTTTTATCTATACCAAGAGGAGACCTAGTTCCGGCGGCCATCTTTTCTGAAAAAAGAGGGGGAAAAGAGTAAAGGCATCTCATATCAGATTAATTCTTGAATTACTTTCCATGTCATGCCAGTGGATGCAGACGCTATATGCAAGAGTTACTTCACTCCGCCTCTCACAATCTAGGATCGAAGTTAATGGACCGTCTGCGGTTTAAAAAAAAAACTTCATCAAAGATGTTGGCCATGGCGTAATGTAATTGGAAAGTAATTCAAGAAAATGACAGCTCTTCTAGATCTGGCCACAAAAAGATCTCTTCGATTTCCATGAAAACGATTGTATTTTAGCTTCGCAAGTAGCCCTCAAAACTAGGTCATGTTCTGTTGGGTGGCACAATGAGATCGCTATGTTTCTCATTCTGTTTCTCATTTCTTTCTTTCTGCCACTTTCGTTCCAATCCTCTGCTCATTGTGCCATGATCTCCTCATCTCTTCCTCTCCTTCTTATTTTTTTCCACATTCTTCTTCTTCTCCTTTTCTTCTCCTTCTCCTTCTACTAGTTTTCCTTCTTCCTCTTCTTTTTCTTTGTTTTCTTTTTCATTTTATTTTGCTTCCCATTCCCCCTTTCATCTTCTCTTTCACACACATCTTTCTTTCTCTTTTTACATATTACCGTTAGCTTTATTCCCTCATTATGATATTTTCCTAGCCAAGTAATGTAAATGTAAGGACACACTATAGAGCCAATGTATTAGTGATGCCTAAATGTATTTCTATACTATGATGCTTAAAACACTAGGTGAAAGAAAACACTGCACGTTTTAGTCCCAATGTCAAATATTAATAAGCGCCTTGTCTCGATGAAAGCAAGCATATACAAAAAACAGGCCCTGATCTCCTCATAGCAATATCTAAAAGCGTCGCCCTACAAAAGAGGATTACGGTCTCTCTGCTATTTTTAGGAAACCTTAATGGACAGAATTAATTATGCATACATTCAATCAAAATGTTTTCATCTGCATGCACTGGAAGCGCACGTCATCGTACTTGATAATAAGCGAAATAGAAGAAAAAAGCTTTTTCGCTCGATACGGGAGCGACTGATTGTTTTTTTTTGTTCCCGGCGAGAACTGAAATAAAATCAATGACGTCACCGCCAATTGAAAGCTATGAGCTTGAAGAGTGCGAAGTCATATGGCAGGAGGTAACCAACAATGGCAAACCCCCCTGCGGTGAATGATTAATTTAACATGACTTTACCCTGCCCTTTCATTAATGCAAAAGCTCCTCTTGGCAATAGACTTTTGATTGGTCGAGAAGGATATTAAACAAAACAAGTTCATGATGCTGCTTTTCAATTTTAGACAAACACGCGGCCAATTTACAGCCCCCTGTAAAACATGCGCTATAATTGTTGTTTTCAAATAAAAAATGCATCAACATAATTAGATTGGAATAAATTGGAAGATAATGTGTTTTTTTACGCAAATGCTTCCTCTTCCCTGCAGGTTTACCGGCGAAATACAATGATTATATGAGACAAATATAAGGCATGGAGTGATAAATTCAATTTTAAGGAATCTTTGCTCCATTTGCTCCATTTTAATATGGCGCTGTGCTCGTTTTTTGCCGACTTCCATTAGATTGTGAAAATTGTTTTTCCATGTTGGCAATCTTTTATTTTACGGAATAATATAGCACTTGCTTTGCAGGGTGTACAATCACAGAATCTTTATTACAAAATGAATAAACAAACAAAAAACATACATAGCAACAGAATTTTGTGTCTCTTTGTTTTATCATCAACATTTCTACCTTCCTTTTTCTCTTTCTCTCCCTCTCACGATCTAAATCTTCTTTCTGCAGGAGAACGTCTATTAGACCACGCCTTGCAGCTTATCCATATGGATCGAATTTTGTAAGCAAAGGTAACAAGCTCGACATAAAGCTCCCAGTGCAATTTGCAAAGTTGAACGATAAGCTTGGCTTAGACGCCGTTTCATATTTACCAGGCTAATCCTGGGAAATGGAGTCAGGAAAATTGAGCCACTTTTTGAAATGGGGTGCTCGTCATCTTTGTGCTAGCTT
The DNA here is from genome assembly GCF_000002235.5 of Strongylocentrotus purpuratus. Lineage (NCBI taxonomy): Eukaryota > Metazoa > Echinodermata > Echinoidea > Camarodonta > Strongylocentrotidae > Strongylocentrotus > Strongylocentrotus purpuratus. The sequence continues at coordinate 32,727,269 of NW_022145612.1, read as the reverse complement.
GAGATTAGAAGTATAATCTAGCTCCAAACAAAGAAGGATCGATGTGTTTTTGTATTTTAAGTGCTTCAATCTCAAGGGATTGGCTTAACGAACAGATGTAATATCTTTCAGAGAGGGGACTCTGAATAACTAGACGCCATAAATAAGAGCATGAGAAATTTGTAGTGGATTTTGTTACTTTTTCGTCATTAAAGGGCTACCCTGTTTACCATCAAAAGAAAAAAGAAGAGTAGCTCTTTGTTCAAAACGAATAATAGTTGACGGAATATATCTCGGGGTCATGATCACTATTTTTTATTTGGACGTAAAAACAAAGCTGTACAGTAGTCTTACATTAAAGCTATCCATTATTTACAATACCTGGAATAATAATAATAATAGCTGACATTTATAATGCGCCTAATACTTTGTTTCTGGCGCAGTACATATTACTTACCCCGATCATCGGATTCAGGCTAACCTACACACTATGTATGCACATTCTCCACTCCCTGGGAAGCATTCCAGCCAGTCGCCATTTTACAAGCGTTACTTGATCATCCAACCACATTAACTTTCGCATCCTACCGGGTACCCATTTAACACACGGGTGGAGAGTGGCAGATGTAGATTAACGTCTTGCCAAAGGACGTTAGTGCCATGTCGGGGATGGAACCACGACCTTCGAATTTTAAGTCAAGTGCTTAAACCACTCGAATATGACACTTCTAAGACAATAATACCTTTGTTGTCTTTATTGAATGTTGTATTGTAATGAGGTTTATGCCACACATTAAAATATTACATCGATAATGAGGTTATGTAAAGTAAGCACAAATTTGTTAATAAAGATTATGATGTACAAATTATATTTAATCTCCATAATAATAGCCAATTCGTACAATCCCTATATTCTTCCTTGCTTTTGCCGGTTGTTGCGTTACAACACACTTGTAGCACATAGAACAAAAGTCCCTGGAAAATCAGTCTCTAGCCCACACAATTCTTAACACTACTAATTCTGTTTTCATTCTGGAAGAGAGACTAACTAGATCAGACTGACCTGGTCAGTCTTCTAGGCCTTTTTGGTCAGGAATGAATTTATACAAACCTAAGAGTGAGCTTTATGCCTCTAAACTGTAGGTCACTTTGCTATAATTATGCACAGACAGAAGTGAGTGTAGGAAATTTCCTGGTGAAGGACATAGCTATTGACCAATATAGATGGTCAAACCATGGTCAAACTCAAGCACACGAAAATTATCACCGTCATCCATATGGACATTAGCCCCGAGGATAAGAATTTTACTTTTCGAGTTGTTTGCCACCTTCTTAACGTCAGCCAACCACCCCCTCCCGCCCCCGCCCAGTATACCATATTTTAACAACATCACACTGTAAACACATTTTAAACAACAACCAGGCACCCCCTGGAAAACAAAACAACAACGGCATCAGCAGAGTCTTAAAACCATAATAGCCTATACCATCAACACAGAGAAATCGAGGTATACAATGAGAAATATGAACATTCTTAATAGCGTTGGTTGGTGATTTCATTGACAAAGCTGTAATCTCACAGGAACTAATTAACATCAATGGTGACAATAACAAGATCTCGAGAGAAAACAGCATCAATAAGGAAAAATGTAGAATGTGTGACATGGATTAAAGAAAAAAAAGAACATCGTTATCACCAAGGATAAACACAGCTTCCATTCCCTATAACTAAATCGTTATGTCATTGCAGGTCCCGATGTGAAGAAAATTGCGATGATTATCATTAAAACATATCAAAGTCATTAAAAATGCACCTAAAGAGCAAGTGGGTGAATATGCGTACACAAATGTCTGCCAAGATGGAGCATGGGTCTAGCTGGTTGTAACCATGGCAACTATCCATAGAACAAAAAATGAACTGATTAATACAAAATATATAGCTATAGATAGGGGAGGAAGTTGACCTCGGTATACAAACAGGGAGATTGAGAGGAAAAATAGATGGGACTCCCCAAAGACACACTCTGAAGCCTTCGTTGGTTCACTAGCGACCATCCATCATCCATATCTCAGCCAGTAATTAGGTTCCTTGCTTCTGGAGAAAACAATCGACATTGAAAATGCGTGACCGTAAACAGAATTCACAAGTAAATGCAAAATCACCGATTAAAGATAACGGAGGATCAAGGTACCTGGTAAATTGACTTTAAAAAATCTTAGGGTTGTCATGACAACGGAAAGGGGCTGGACCGGGACTGCATCGCTAAAGTTTGAAGTATTGAATGAAAATGGGAATTCGACATTGAGGAAACCGTGAGGCACTTGCGTTAGCATTTATAGAAAGCTGTGATGGTATGGATCAGGAAGTGATGAGCTTATAATATTCATAACATGAAAACTAAACCATTTGAGCACGAAAATATTGGTCAGTGATCTGATCAAACTCTGCTTACATTATTACGTCATTACTATTAATTTATGATCATATACGTGACTGCATTTAAGCTTTGAGAAATAAAATGAAGATTTCATAGTCGGTCGATATTGGAGATTTTCTAAATCACTTAAGTGCTGATTAAGTACAGAAGAGGAAAAATCAGTAAACATAAAGATAGGAGCTGCGCTACCAATGGAAAGCGACCCACATGATCCATCAAGATATTACTCTTTTCCTTTTCTTTTCCTTCTTCTTCCCAACGCACTCTTCATCTGTAGCTTTCTCTTTCTTTGGCTATTCCAAAGTTCTTGTCATTCTCTTATACCTCAGTCACACCAACGAGCCAGCCAACAGACCGATCACAATGATCTTTAGAAATCTAGCCATCTGATTAGTCGAAATTGGAGTCCTGATTTTAGCCATGCCCACCTACAGGTCAATAGTCTTTTAAAAGATGCCCGCATGTCCTCTTACCGGTCAATAGTCTTTTAAAAGATGCCCTCTATATGGTGAGATCCCCATTGGTTTACGTGTAAACAGTTTATTTGTGCGAGCGCGGGGTGATACCAGGATGTAACGTCCCCTTGAGCCTATAAAAACAACTTTCCCTCTCATAGCAGTCATTATATCTAGACAATAACATTACCACCCAATGGCCAAAAGTCGTTGGGTTTGGAGTCGGTCGTTAGTCGGTTTGACTGAGGTATAAAGCCTTGTCCAGATATGAAGCGGTAAACCGCGACGGATTTTTATGACGACGTTAAGTGTAATGCGCTTAACACTTTTGTATCTTATAACACAAAGCTATATAAGTGAATACGCGTAGGATCATTGTTGCGCGCAGTAGCAAATCATCGACACGGTTAAAAACGCTGGCGTTTTTTTTTTCATTGCGTCGGTTTACCCCGTCATATCTGGTATCTAATATCTCTTTTTGCCGCCTTTCATTTGTTTCCCGTCGTTGATAACTTTGCGTGCACCTTCAGCCTTCAGGTCATGAGTTGGAAACAAAAAATCAGCTGTAGCACAAAACCCATTTTGCTATCCCCCTTCATTTTCCCCCAAAATACGACTTCGACCTAAATGATAAATGCCAACATAAATTATGTGTCGGCTTTGTTTTATAAATTCGAGGAAAACGAGGACAAGATGAGGCGGGATGAAAGAGAGATGTAAGCAAATACCAAACGGAACACGGGGGTGTAAGAGTGCTTGCAATTTTCCAAAGCTATGGGCGACATATGACCTATATCTCTACAATAAATCTCAGAGTAACCCATGACATTTTCTCCTTCGTATTGTGCCTCAATTCCCATCATAATTTATGCCATAATTCTTTATCTACCCCAAGGGCCATTCTTGAACAGAAATGACGGTAAAATGTAAGGGAGAAAAGGAACGTTTTACGCAAAACTCTGTGTGTGGAACAAAAATAAGAAAACAAAAGAAAAAAAGTAAGGTGAAGATATAGGGATGAAGATACAGGAGTAATAACACTACGAGAGATTGAGAGAAAGAGAGAGAATCGAGGGTGGAGGAGAAAGAGAAACAGAGGGAGAGAAACTTGTGAGCGTGTGTATGTGTGTGTGTGTGTGTGTGAGAGAGAGAGGGGGGGCAGACAGAGAAAGGAAAGAGAGGGAGAGACAGTGTGCGTGTGTGCGTGTGTGTGCATGATAAATAAGACGGGGCCTCTGTGTTCGTGTGTGTTTGTGTGTGCGTAGGAGATTGTGATAAAACAATAGTAATGGAAAGAGAGAGGGAGGTGCACAGACTGGGAGGGGGAGGTGGAGAAAGAGAGGAAAAAAGAGAGAGAGAGAGAGAGAGAGAGAGACGGAGAGAGGTGGTAGGGGTAAAGGGTGGAGCCTATGGACTCGAGATGAATCTTGCGTCTGGGAAAACCTAAACAGTGCAGATGTGAATAACGAATGAATAGCAACGCAGAGGAGAGAATGATGATTAATATAGAGGGAAGGAGAAGAAGGGAGACGAATGATGAAGCACGTTGAGCCGTTCCTAACGCCATGGTGACTTGAGGCGACATGAAATCTTAATGTGATATAAACCCAATTTTCGAGAGTGAAATTGGTGTCGGGCCTCGCGGGGATGATGAGAACAGGTTGAGCGCTCTCTTTATGTACACTGTGAAGATATAAAACTCGAGAGCCGCTCACTCCGAGCTCTCCGATGCGACACAATAATAAACCCTTCTAAAGGAGGTGCAAAACGGGTAAGCTAAAGAGCTCCCCCTTACAAACAGAAAGTCGAAATGAATTACCATAAAATAATTTTACTACAGGCATACTGCTGGCATTATATCTCTTTATAGTAAACATCAATAATCGAAACACGATAATTGTCCAGAAAGACTTAACGATACATTAGGAGAGGACCAAAACCAATATTCAACGAATCTCTTTCTTTTGCTGATTATCTAAACCACATGTAAAATACGGACTGCATATCTTCAACAACATTGCCTTAGACATTGCCTTGAGTAATACAATTTTTTTTATTTCTGTACACACAAACACGCACACAAAAACTCTCTTAAAACCTATGTGAGAATGAAAAAAGACCTGAACATTACAACAGCGCTTTGGAGCAAATGAAAAGTGTTACAATGCAGCTACCAAGATGAGACATGTTAAATTAAATGAAGGGGAAATATGATAGAAATGGCAAACATTATTAGCAAGCATATGGTGATGTTATGATCAGGGAGATGAGTTTTATTCATCAATTTGAGAAGAACAAAATCTAATACATGTTTTTGTTTTTTTTCATTAATTTTGTAACAGCTTTGAGAAATACTAATACTTTTAGATCATTAAGCTTTTACTGAACATCACGGGGAAATATTAACAATGATGGATATAATTGTATTTAATTGTATTTAACTGGAATGAATACAATTATTAAGCCTATTCAATATTTAGATTATCGCAAGCTTATTGAGATAAATTAAACTGACTTAATGAAAATAAACATACCTTTGAGTGGAGCAGCCAAAGCCGAAAGAGCGAACACAAAAATAAGCAAAAGAGCGAATATCCTTGTTTGTAAAGACTGCATATTGAAGACTGTTTTTGCGTTTAAGTTGAAAACGGTTGTAAAATGCTACTAAAAATAGACGAAGGGAACGTAGATCAAATTTACAATTTATAATCCTTCTTTTGCTTTCAGAAAAATAAAACTGTAGAAGGCACTAAACTATATCCAAACTGTTTCTCTATCGCCCGGAAGTATAAGCGATGTTTAGCACACTGTGTGACTGTATACGAACACGGAGAGTGGATGAATGCGGCGCCACGGATTGCATCTATTCATTTACCCATCTATTGCAGCATCCATGCCACCTGCAAGATGCGCATGCTCAAAGCATCATTGCCGTTTGATACGCTGCTCCTCCCCCATCACTATTCGGTCCCACACTATAGATAGGTACGGGAACAGGGACGGGGAGCAGCCGACGGAGAAACATAAAGCCTGTTTGGATGAATCGACGTTGCAATGCATGCACGTCAGCCCAATACACACACACGTCAGTGGCGGCATATAAGATTCTTTGCTTACGTCACACCGACACCAAACCGGAGAGAGGCGAGATGCGGCTGTAGGAGAAAAGCGGAAACGAGAAGGATGCGGAATTTATTTTTAGAAGCAATCCGATGAGAATTACACCATTATTTACCATTTCAACCGGTCCCATACCGGCCGTAATAATCCTTGGGTGATGTTTTTGAATGCTGAAAGTGGGGTAACTGCTATTCTGAGGATATATGAGGCGACAATCCATATACAGGCCAGAAGCTAGCCAGGCATTTTCTAAATAGATTACGTCGATTCATCATTAACATGATGAGATATACAAACTCGGACTATAAATAGAGCTAGCAGATACGAGAACAGGAATCCATTATTCATACTCCGAGGCTAGAATCGATTTAAATAGCCTAAAAATCTAATCTCGGATAAATTATCCAGATCACTGTAGCATAAGAAAATTACTCATTAACAATTTAAGACAATTTTACAGTCCCTGCCCAGGAAATCAAGAGTGCCGAATGTTTCTTTCTGCTCTGCCTTCAAGCTGTAAATAATGCAAGAAAATAATCTTTTTAAACACAAGAAGAACGGAGCTCCGAAAATAATTTCGTTATATAGAAAAAAAATATTTACAGACAACAAACACTTTATGCACAAGACATTGCTAACATCAATGTGAAATTATATTTTCAATACAATGATGCAAGATGTAAAATTTGGCCTTATGTAGTTAGAACTAGAAAGGAAAGTTCCGGCATGTTCTCATATCTCTTACAAAAAATGTGGTCACCAATATTGATTAATTTTATAGATTGTATATACATACTCAATAATAATCTTATTCATTCTCCAGTTCATTATTAGTACTTGTTGTACTTGCGCAGACCATAGTTATCTTTTCTTCTTTAATTTCTTGCAAAATATCACGGGAACAAGTAGACTCATTTGACAACAAAGCGATTAGAGGCAATTGAAAAGCTTGTATCTGCCCACGCAGGATTGTCAGCAGTTCTTAACCATCGATGAGCTCAAATTGATAATTGCACGCTAAAACATCAAAAATAAATCGAAAAAGTTCTCATTAACCTTTCACACGCACAGACATGGGTATGGACACGGTGTTGTGAGGAGGCCATTACTGTGAGCTGTTTTTATGTATGTGTACTTCAGAGTTGAAGCAGCCATCCGAGTATGACCACGTGACAAATAGCAACATCTCAAGTACTTTGCTCACAGGCAAGCATCAAGAAGAGCAATCCATAGTCTCTACTTAAAAATTGAAGCTGCCTCTCTTGCATCCGTTTACCTCACATCCTCTTTTCTCTAGTCCATCTTTAACTCCCCTATCCTGCCTCATGTCACCAAACCTCTTTCTTCTATGAACAGATTAAGCTGCTCCATTATTTGCTTCGCGTATTTGACGGTAGAAAATATTTCCAAACAAAACAGAAAACTACGACGACAACGACAACAAAAACAACAAACAAACAAACGAATAAACAAAACGCATATCGATTGATACCCAGGAGAATTATCATATTGTGTGTTTGGATAAATAACTCATCGATTTGATGATGTGCAACTAGGATATTGTCCAAATATCTGAATTAGATGCAGAGAAACGTGATTACCATTTTCAAATTTCCTTGTTACATGCACGTATGAAAGCTCTATGATCAAGAGAAATAGACTTTGTATTTTTATCAATCAAAAGTATTTTTTACTCCAGTTACCTTTTTATTTCCTCCTAAACGATTTCTTCTTCTTCTATTCAGTCCTCTCCAAGCGTGCAACCATGCAAACAATGCTACTTGCACCTTCGAATGAAGAATGTCATTCTTCTTCCTTTCTTCACTTGTATCGCTCGCATGACAGAGACAAAACCTTAACACATCCATCCTTTCAAAAATTCATTATCACAGAAGAATGCTTCTCATATAAATGGAATCCCTGGTAATTCGTATTCCTGAAAACGTGAACAAAATTGTGTGGAAACTGGGAAATGCGAAAGTGTATCTTGCAATTAACATTAACTGCATCTCCACATTCTAGTCTTAATTCCCGAGCACATGCTTGTCCATGAATAGGGACTTTTAGATTTACAGGACGAGAACGTGGACCGCCACGTGTGATATCCCTTTAAGGTAATGTGACGTCCTTTTGAGGCACTGCCGGGCACGGCCCAGTGCAGTCCACGCTCTCGTCGTGTAAATCTAAAAGTCCCTAATGTTAATGTTGAGACTGATCTATAACTTCATGCGAGATGATCTTTAAGATTCAATATCTTTTGACATAATATCAAAACATCTTTCTTGAAATGATATTAAAACATACACATTTTATTACAAGTAAGAAAATAGTGACATTTTATGGTGTTTAGTCGCTTCGGTTAGCAGCTCCAGGAAACAGAAAGAGATATCAATGTTTGCGAAAGTGTATGTGACATTAAAGTTAAGTGAGAAAGGTGCTATCAGATGTGAAACTCTAACCTATGTGAAACCGCATAGAGACTACTTAATGTGGGATATAGAACCTATAGACCGGTAAAAGATCTTACTTAGGTATACAGAAAATTCACATGTGCATAATTTTTTTTTAAAGACTTTAACCCTATTTTAACTGGGCTATTTCAGACCAGGTTTTTACTGGGGGGGGGGGTCAATTTGACCCCCCCCCCCCCCTAAGATCTCGGCCGTTTCACCGCCGATCGCCGCGAAAATTTGCATGCATGTCAAGTGAAGTGTATAGAATACTATGGTAATTTCAAATTTTTGAAAAATTCACTCATTTGCATATTTATGGTAATTTATGCAAATAAGGTCATAAAATTCACATTTCGGCCCATAAATCATAGATTATTCATATTTAAGAATTCTTTTTCACTACATATATTTAATAGACCATTTGGAATAATAATACAACACAAAAAATTGGAAGAGCCAGGTTATTCCTTATGTTATCTCTTGTTTTTATAATTTCTTAAGTATTTCATTGTTTTTTTAACTTATGTATTTTATTGTTTTTGTTGTTTTATTTCATTTATAACTACAATTCACCTATTTTGACCTCAAAACAAACATCTAAACTTTAAACAAGACTGAATAACCAATGTTTTATCTATTTTTAGGAAAAATGACTTTTACATATGTTTTGTACACAAATCACGAAAATGAGCGATTTTCGGGCTGACATGCAAAGACAAAAGGTCACGCGACCTTGTAACCGTAGTTCCGATTTTCAAAAAAATCGTTTTAAAAGATGCGTAAGACTCGAAAGTAAAAAGTCATGAGAGGAAATTTTTATATCTGCCGCGGTTTCGGAGTAGTCGCGAAATTTCTACAGGGGGGGGGGATCAAATTGACCCCCCCCCCCCAGTAAACGTAGGGTTAAAGCTAAAGAAGTTGTCCAAATCACATGTGTGAGCTTTTCAAAACCCATAACACACAAAGTGATCAAGTGAACCCGCATAATGCACTTATGCAAGAAGGTATTGTGTTGTTACAAGGCGTAATGTGGCTCAGCTTAATGCCAAGTATTCGCCATTTATATACAGGTATATGCCAATGTCTGGATTTATACAATATATCAGCAGTGTGGTTTGTTAGGGGGGTAGTGATGAATTATCTTGAGACGGAGAAAGTGAAAAATAGCTTGAAATATTGTTATTTGGCATGCTCATCGTATCGTAAATGTACATCATTACACTTACACAACACGCAGAGACATCAAACGATTCCTCCACGTCTGGAATTTGCTGAGGTCAGAGAAAATGTTGAATCAACAAGTATAACAGAATTATTGATGCATCGAGCAAAGTGGAAAGGACTACAGCGATAGACGCTTTCTGTTAATCCTGAGCGCTCTTGACTCGCACGGAATACGTGAGGACGCATTTCCAATCACACTTGGCGTGCGTGTAATTAGACCGCCATGATGCAGTGCCCCTCTCTAATTTGACAAACATTTCCGCTGCAACCCTCAGATAAGGTGACATGGGACACGCGCACAGCTGCATCAGCTCTGAACCAGACGATGGTTCGTAACTCGCCAAAATACATTGTGGCGGTGTTCAGTAGAATAAGTGTATGTTCGCTTTAGTTATCACCTGGTTGACGTACCATCTAAAGTGATTTTTATTTCAGGGAAACCCCGGTGTTCGATCATCACCAATACCATGTATGTGTGGGACTGCACTGGAATCCAGGCCTACTAGCCTTCTTTCTCAGGCCATTCGCGTCTATTTCTAGAATTTAGGGTATTTTGTGAAAATGTCAGCGATATCCATATATTGTTGTCCATTTGCATTTACCCCCCCCCCCCCCCCCCCCCACTCAGTGTTATTTAGGGTACGCGTATGCTCGTTCCCTCTTTTTGAAAGCACCCCTTATCTGAGGACTGCCAACCTTTCCGAACCCCCCTATCGCGGGCTTTTCGCGGGCTTTTTCTGCCTTGGAGACCCCCCTAAATACGGAAAAATGCTCAATGTACCCCCCCTAAATTCGGAATAATTTCTCAGGAGTCCAAAGAGATGAGGGAAAAAAGAAAAACTCCCCTTTTTAAAGAAATCTCCGGGTGAAAAGTCAAATACACCCCTTTTTTTTTTACAATTCTCGGGCCGGACTTTGTCGCACGAAAAGTACCCCTTTACTGGACATTTTGGTAACACGCATGCGGTCATTCCGACCCCGGAGTGGGGGGGGGGGCATTTACCTAGAATCCGTGACATTTCCTTGAAAAATCCTTTTAAAATATCGGAAAGGAGGTTAGGCTAAAAGCTTCCTTGTAAATGCTGAAAATATGGGTTTCTAGGTGATGCGCCTTATTGACAATTTTTGGAAAAAGGAGTGATTTACAATTTCTTCTGTACTCTTCTGTACTTTTTAGTTCGATATCTGTCAATATCCTAAACTAGGTAAGTGCCGATATTCAATAGGATTTGTTTTCTTTTAATTCCTCATCATTCCATGATTAATTTGTATCAAAGACAATTTGTTTTAAATTGTGACAAGCATTAAACCATATCCAGTACCTCATTGAAAAGTTACACAAGTTATCTCAAGATATACATAAACAAAACTTACCTTTGTATGTAAAGGCATTCAATTCATCCTTTTAAAAGATGATGTATCGTGGTATAGTGGTTGATTCCAATGAATCTCAATCAAAGGATTGCCAGTTCGAATCCCAGCACGGCATTCACGTGACAAACCAGATATTGACCCACATTTGTCACTCTCCATCCAGGTGTTAAAAAGGTACCCGGTAGGATACAAAAGTCATTGTAGTGTACTCAGCATTGTAAGCGTCTGCAAAAATGACGCCCGGTTGGAATGCTCCCCAGGGAGAGGAGAATGTTTATACTTGTGCGGGTAAGCCGGAATCTGATGAGCAAGGTAATGATATTTCTGTAAAGCGCTTAGAAACATTGTCGATGTCTTAATGTTACTCTCTAAAAAAAAATCGAGTGATCACGGACGTCACTCCTCTGGAGAGTGAAAATGTAGTGAAAATAGAGTGAACATTCACTCTTTTCTTCTTAGAGAGCACTCTAAAATCAATCGATTTTCACTCCTAAACAAGTGATCACGGACGTCACTCCCAAGAAAGTGAAAATAGAGTGAATGAAAATGCACTCTTTTTTTAAGAGAGTACGTAAACCCAAAATAGTACCCGGATGACTAATCAATATTGTTTTTGTATTGCTCAGTCATCCGGGTACTTCTTTAACAACATCACACGAAAACAAAGCAATATTTACCGAAGTAAGTCAAACATTGTTATTTCGCTAGTCAGCGTGATACAGATAATAATACTATTATTTGTCTTTGTTTTCGTGTAATACAAGAATATATTGCTCTCGCTGTGACCTCTTCGACTCGTCCAATATTGTCATAGCTCGAGCAAAATATTCTTGTATCACACACAAATCCATCCAATTTGATATAAAGATTAAGTAACGATCCTATTCAAATCGAAGTAGGATACAATGCAGAATATCAATCCCACATGTTATGAATAACTTAATATGTACAACAAAGCCTTATAGGTCAGGGGTAGATCTTTAATCCACGGTAGATATGAACATGGTATGTTGGAGTCCTTTACATTTTAAGGGACGATGATGATGATGATAATAATAATAAGTTATACCGGATTAATTTCTTGCTAAAGGAAGTTACGTCAGGCTGGGAGTCGAACCCTCAACCCTAGGATTAAGAGTCGCGTGAATGAATTACTATACCATGACATCATGACACCTCGACACCTCAATTTAGAATAGAATTAAGATGTAGTACTATGATAATGACTGCAGAAGATGAAAATTGGGTACTGACTATCGTAACATTGTTATTCACACGATTTCCTAATGAGAGTCATGCTTTGTGTGGGCGATGTGTGTGGGTGACGACGGATCTGTGTGTATATATATCTGCTTCCTTGTATTATTGGTGATAGAGTAAGCATTAAAAACCCACTTATCGTGTATACATAATGTCGGATGCAAGCATAAAATGAAGAGATTATCTCAACTTTTCACCCACGTACCGCTTTATAATCTGCTTTTCTAAATTCTGAATTGTGTTGCTTTTCTCTGAGCATGAGTTATACCGTAGTTAGATTAAACTCTTGCGACGTCCAAATTGAACCCGACCTGGGAAATAATTCTTTGAAATTTAGATTTGGAAGAGGCGTGTTATTCTCAAGTGTTATTGCATTTTAGATCCAAGAAAAACAATTGTTCAAGCTTTAAAAAAGTATTCATGTTGGCCCGATTTTGAGAATTGCTTGGTTCTGCCAAATATACATGCAGCAGAATTCGACATGAGTCTTTATTATTTGCATAATAGATTTGTTTTCTTGGACTAGATAAAGACAGATTTTATATCAAGAAGAAATTAGAAAGAAAGATAAACGAGGACAAATATAAAAGAGGGGGATGGGAGAAAGAGAGAGAGAGAGAGAGAGAGAGAGAGAAAGACGGGGTATATATTAAAGAATGTGAAGAAAAAAAAGAAGAGAAAAATAGACAAACGTTATAACTTAATAAGCAGGGGATAATGGTCCCAGTTGGGTGGAGAAGAGAATAAGTGCGGAATTACAATAAACCTATTTTAAAGCTCATTATCTATTATTACCCTATACGCGCGTTTTTTTCCCGCTGCTTCTCTGCTTGCATAAAATTACGGTTCAGGTAAGATTATGATAGGAGCAATTTCTAACAATTCGATTATTCTACATCATAATTACGAGGACATCGCCTCAAGCAATGTATAGGTGGATGATGATGATTCACAGCAATTATTGTATGGCGCCCTAATTCTGTTTCAAGAAACATTCAAATGCGCGAGCTCCTCCAATATAATTATTGGACAAAAAGGACTCATTCAACAGATTACACTTATTTCAGCAAAATTGAACAATAAAGCCGCTCGCTAGGACTTTGGAGAAATCAACTCAAGGGCAGTCTTAAAACACTTAGTATATCCGGACATAATTGTTAAAGTTGTCTTCGGGGTTTGGTTTTCTCAAACGTCTTTACAATCTTGTTTAGCGGAAAATGTAGCGATGGCACATCACAGAAACTCTTTAAATTTCAGCCAATGTGTGAATTTGAACTCATATTGATCGAATGGAACGGAGATAGGGGTAACATGGTTAGCCATGAGGAGCCCATGGGATGGCGGATGTTTGCATAAGCATCACACCTCTTCCATCTCATGGGCAAAGAGTGAGATAAGGTGGAATTGAATTGATGATGAACTAGGTTTGATATGACGTCACAGTGCTATGTGTATGTGTGAGGGTGCGGAGGGGAGGAGAGGGGAAGGGAGGGGAAGGGAGGAGAGGGGAAGGGAGGGGAAGGGAGGGGAAGGGAGGGGAAGGGAGGGGAAGGGAGGGGAAGGGAGGGGAAGGGAGGGGAAGGGAGGAGAGGGGAGGGGAGGGGAGGGGAAGGGAGAAGAGAAGAGGGGAAGGGGAGGGGGAGGGGGGAGGGGAGGGGGAGGGGGGAGGGGAGGGGGAGGGGGAGGGGAGGGGGAGGGGGAGGGGAGGGGAGGGGAAGGGAAGGGAGGGGAGGGGAGGGGAGGGGAGGGGAGGGGGAGGGGGAGGGGAGGGGAGAGTATAGGGGAGGGGGACTCCTCTCAATATACTCAATGGAAATGTGGAGGACGAGCACATTGTGCTAAGAAAACAACTCTATGGTGAAAATGATGATATATTTCATTAAGAATTCAATTTATGGAGGAAAATTAAAAACACTATCCTTGTGATATCATTTCAATTCAAGTTATGTCGTCACATGTAAATATTCCAAGATTTCCTTCAAAAAAGGGAAAACCAAAACAGACAAAACAAAACAAACTCCTATAATTCCGAAGATTTTTGCATATAGTCGATACCCGTGTATGAAACTGAACAAAGGACCTTTAGTCTATGCTGTTATTTCTACAAAAGGGTATATATTTTATCTGTTTTGTCGAACAAAGATGATACATTTGTACACCTTAATCACATAATGCATCGGGAAATAATGAGTTTTTTCATGTAAAAAGCTAGCATTCAGACAAGACAGGTCTCGTGAACATCTGTTCTGTCTCTAAGAAACTATGTGCACAGGTGCAGAATACTACTTTCATCACACGTGGAGGAAGAAAAAAAAAAAAAAAAAACATTGTTAGCATCATATTCAAACAGGGGATAACCTAGGGGTTCCTCTTTTTTTGGCTTAACATAAGGTTTTTATTCCGTGTACCTCCCGTTACATTGGACTGGACAACCATTTCTTTTTACTGACCTATGTTGGGAATCGAGTCCCTTATTCTAAATCCTGAAGCCGACCGTTTTGAGAAATCATTTGTTTTGTATTAGGATAGAATAATTGTAGATGTTCTTCTACATAACATGTGGATAGGATAGGAAAAATGTGAAGAGTAAACGACGATTGATTTTGAATTTTAATTTCAGGAATTAGGAACCATTCACTTTGGAATTTTCTGTTATCATAAAAATCACAACAAAGTCTCAAAAGAAAGATTTGAGTTTATGTTACGTATTATGTCGAGAGTCATAAAAACGTTAACTCGTATACTTTTACACATACTTAACGTCCTTCTGCCTCTTAACAGCGCATCGCTATGGGAATCTTTGAGCAGTTCCTTTCTGCAATGATTTTCTTCCATGTGGTAATGAAATATAACAGACAAATTATGAATCATTTGTTAATTTCCCAGTATCCAACACACCCTTTAAATCAAAGCATCATAAAATACATAAACGATATTTAAGAATAGGGTGTTTTTGAGACGTATACAATGATGGAACTGAAATCGAGAGTATGTAAATCTCTGATTGTAAAGACCAATGTATTGTCAGAGGCAGAAAGCTGACATCGTTTTGGTTGATCTTCCAAGAGATTTACTGCTAGTCATGGGTGAGTGTGGCTCAGTGATTGGCTGTTTCTATAAGAATTACCTTTCAACGGAGATGATGATACCGTGATCAGTCTTGACGTGACAAGTTGTCGACAGAGCTTACCTGCGGAAATTAACTTTTACCAGAATTGGATTGGGTGTTATGTTTGATATATCATTTAACTTCTTCGAAATGGCATTGCTTTAGTCTGTTCTAGAAAGACTTCCGATGCAGTGATCCAAGATAACTTGATAATACATGATAAGGATATCCGTCTAGGACAGTTATTAAATCAACACTAGAAAGGAAATCTGATTAATGGCAAGTATTCCCATTCAATATTATAGTTAGATTCAATATTATAGTTAGATGGAAATTGGCAAATATTTCATAGATTTGCCAGTAAATTTGGTAAACTGTAGAACATTTTGAAATGCTTGAAAGGAAATGAGAACAGTTGCATAATTTTGCTTCATCTATAGTTTGCGGCTGCTGTGTATTCATACAGACGGAATATATTTCAACCTGGACAATTTAGAATATACAGAGTGAGTCCAAAAAAAGTTGACACCTAGACAATTGCTAATTATTTTAAAAATCATCTATGAACAGTAAATTATTATACATCTTATGAAAGAGTGTTTTATCCCAAATCGTTTGGTATCATTTTTGTGTGGTATGTGTTCACGCTTGGATGAACACGAGGCATTGTTTGCGAGAGTGCAAAAATCGACTTACGCCAAAGTTGCTTATGTGATGTTTGAATAAAACAATTTGGGTTTGGGTATTAATTCGGTCTTTGCAGATCCAAATAACATCCCTAACAAATTTAATCATGCCACACATATCAAATATCGAATATCAAATATCAACGAACACTTGTGCGTGTGTATGGGTGTGTGTGACTTTGCCCTTTGCAAAAAGCATATGCAATGCATTTCATTTGATACATTTAATTCATTCTCTCACTCCACTAATCCCAACATAAAACATACTGTACGCATCACTTTGGCGCAAGTCGATTTTTGCACTCTCGCAAACAATGCCTCGTGTTCATCCAAGCATGAACACAAACAACACAAAAATGATACCAAATGATTTGAGATGAAACACTCTTTCATGTGATGTATAATAATTTACTGTTCATAGATGAATTTTAAAATAATTAGCAATTTTCTAGGTGTAAACTTTTTATTGACTCACACGGTAGTCTGCGACTGCTATGTTGACTAGTATTCATACAGACGAAATATAGTTCAACCTGGACTATTTAAAGTGAGGTACGATTTCATAATGAAACAAGACTAAACCAGTGATAATGAATAGAGATCCTTCTGGGTGAAGTTCTCTTATATGATTCATTACCAGACTAATATGAGATCTGATATTCAAAAGTGTTTTTCTTCTGAAGACGGGGTAATTTACTCTCGATTAATCCCATGCATGTATGCAATTATCCCACATCCACTCGTCATAAACTAACTTGGTGTGTAGGCGACCAAGAAGGTATCAAGGGATTAGGAAAACCTTCCTATAGCTATCAACTGACTCTCTGAGCCTACAATAGGTTAGCTAGAGGGAGAGATAAAGAAAGAGAGAGAGGGGGAGGGGAGAAGGGGGGGGGGGGAGAAAAAACAGATATAGAGAGAGATGCACGCACACATACACGCACGCACATACATACATACACCCACATGCACACGATAACACGCACACACACAACCTCTTTCTCCTAAGGACAATGTACAAAACAAATGGTTTTCTTGGGAAGGGTTGTTCTACAATCAGGGTACACAATAGAAAAATTCACTTTGATGGTCGTTTAAACAAAAATTATGAACAGCCAAGGAAAATTTGCCTTGGTCAACTATTTGGCACTATTAGATCCACCTACAACAGCGAAGAAATTGTTTGACACAAGCAACTACTTTTCAAAATATGTAATTATATGCCATTTTTGCGCATTTTCACTGTCTCGTTTCATTTTAAGCAAAGTTTGAACATGTGCATATCCGACATATGTACCCAATAAACATTATCAACTATCAGAACTAACTCTATGTAAGATCTGAATTGGGTGTAAGATTTTGGCAAATCAACAAATTTTGACTTTGCAACAAAAATGAAGTGAAAAATGGGTCAAAAAATGTCCTCTCCGAAACCAGCGTCATAATTTTAAGTAAGACTGCACTCAATGCATTATATTTTCCTTCAAAGAGTCACCAATATCCTACACAATTAGGATATTAACTTTTCCCTCACGTACTTAGTTTTGGGTAAATGCGCGTTTCGAATTTTGTTTGTCGGGGGTGTGTCAAAAGTGTCCTCTCCGAAAAAGTGACGTTTTTTATCAGCTTTCAAGAAGAGCCACATTTTGAAACCAAATTATGATATTAGTAGACCAAACATTGTTTTATCATGTGTAATATATAATGTTTCTTTAGTTTAATGCTCACACTGATTTTATAGGTGTCAAAACAAAATGTCCTCTCCGACCCATAATCAGTAGAAGGATAAATGACTAACAACAGTCTACAAGTGCACGGATTTACAGAAACTAGCCTGATTTTAATTCATCATGAGGTGGGTATTACAATCTAACATCTTTCTGTTATTTAATGGGAGGTTTTTTAATTCTATCTATTTACAACCTACATTCACCCCCTATCATTCTATGATATAATGTATATCTTGAATAATTAAAACTTTCTATCCATTTAATTGCACTTATTGTGGTGTGTGTTTTATACCTTTCCACATTATCAGTACTGTTAATCAACTATACAATGATAAATGATATTATATGATTACCATCTATATACATAGTCTCTTTGGTTTCGGAGAGGACAGTAGTTTTTTTTTAATACATATTTACATACTTCCATTAAAAGTCTTCATATTCAGGTTAATCACATAGAACAAGTGGGTAATTTGTAGCTGCTATACTATTGGGTGTGGGGATGCTTTGTCCTAGTCCTCATACACCACCAAAGCCCATAACCCGTAGACATTACCGCTTCAATGACGATTTTAATGATGCAGTTCAGCAAGTGTTCAAGAGCTTGAAGTTGATTAACCTACGTTCACTATAATGAAGGTAGTAGTTTTCATCTGTTGCAGTACAAGAATGTTCTTGATACATATATCATATAATGAGATTGCTTAGGTTCTCACCAGTTGTGTTTTAATGTATTAGCCTAAAAGTAAGGTACCTTCTAAGGTAGTATGGTTAACGGTTTGCCGTATGTTAAATTTGACTGTTAGCATTGAATGATGCATTGTTGTTTTGTTACAGCTGGTTTGTCTTGAGTAAAATCACTGCCTCGTGCAATAGTCTTACCAATCCAATGCACTTTACCAAAGCTCAAAATTACTTGTCATTCATAAGCTTCAAAAGGTTTAAAGAAAGAGGCTTCCTTCATGTTTGTTAATATTTAGTGCCGTTTCATGACTTTGAAATTAATAATATTTGTCTAAGAGAAGAGGCAAAAAATGCGAGCCGCCATCTTGGATTATGATGTAGGCATGAATTTTTTTGTCCATTGTCATTGTCATTTTACCTTCTCGGGTATGGTTTTCCCTCATTGAAAAGTAAATGTTTTGTTATTGAATTAAAAAGTCTCTCCAATTAAAGCTTGGTGCATGATGCATGTACAACTCCGCCTGGTATGTCACATTTTCAAGAAAATGGCTGCGCCCATGTCATGCTAAAAGGCACTACATCACGCCAAGAAATCTTCATTTATATATCTCCTGTACATGTACACGTTTGTTAGATTTATTGTAAATCAAAATGCAGGAATTCATCTCGTTTTTCAGAATACCTACACTTGTTCTTTTGGGTTAGTTTCCTTTTAAACATAAATGTTCATGAGACATAAAACTTTTGTCTGAGATTCTACATATTAAGTTGCACACAAAGAATTGTTGTGTTTATAAGGAAACATGGATTACGAGCATTTAAACCAATCATATGTCAAAAAAAAGTCCTCTCCTAATTTTAGTATAAAGCATGTACAATCTTCAAAACTCTGATATATGGTTAACTATTTTCCAGGTACCTTCTGACAATAATTAGTTCAATGTGAATCAAGTTTTTAGTACCGGTAAGTCTTAAAGTGAGGGAGAAGACAATTTATCTACGATGGGTGATTGAAGATGTATATGCAGATCATAAATCGGTGCTAACAGTGATAACATTTGTTCTAATAAACCTTGCATAATATATGTCCAGTTTCATCAATGCCATAAAATAATGAATTATATTTGTATTAGGCAGTTCCAACTGCATGTCAAAAATAATTTCCTCTCCGAACTAAAAAATTGCCTCTCCGAATAATTTTTTGACGCCACACATCTCAAGAACCGTTTATCCTTTTATTCTGGAAGTTGGTATGCAAAAGCACCCTTACCATGTGTAGCTGTGCGAATACAGAATAAAGGGTCAAACTGCTCTGATATTTCTTTAATCAGTAACTTAATGCTGTCAGTCCATCATTTTGTGGTATGAAAAGATGCAAAGTTGAATTTTACATGAATAAAACCATTTTGCTCTCAAAAAATTGATTTGTATTCTGATTTCATATCATCAAGTTATCAAACTATGTCATTCACATTCACCCAAAGAAACAATACACGTTTTTTTTCTGCTAAATGTCATCAGGTGACACTTGACTCTATTTTTTTCATTAAGGTCATGTTTCATGGTTGGAAAAAAAAAGTTTGACACTTGTAGCCCTGAAATTTACAGACTTTTCCAGTAACATGTATACAACACACAAACAAAAATTCAGAATAATCAAAGGAACTTTTTTTTCTCACCCCAAGTGAGACAAAGTGTGTACCCTGATTGTAAAACAACCCGGAACCACTTTTATCTTCCCAGATTAGGTAAACGGACCCGCAGGAGCGGACGCCCTTACGAGTTCCAGGGGAGGAGCCCCCGTGCGCTCTTGAGTTTTTATCAATGTAGAACTTTCAAGATGCCCAGAATGAGAGGAAGAAATTGTAATTTTCTCCTTAAAATTCATACAGTCCTAATCATTTCATTACGTTAGACATCATTTCTTTCTCTCTTATAAATGCAATTTCTTATAACCAAGGAGTTTAAGAGATGGAGTCATATCTAGCTCAAACCCTTTGAGCCATCTTCGATGCCGCCAGGAGAAAATATGTCAGACTTGTGCTTAACCAGGGAGGTGAAAGAAAAGGAGGCGAAACTCTTGTAATTTATTCAAACGCATTCTTGAGTTCTAAAGCGTAACAATGGGATGTGTAACATTCCACTTGGCTTTCAAGTTCCATGCTCCGAACCGCGCTTCCACTGCGGGGACTTTCGGAAGCCAGGCACCAGTTTTACATTTATTACAAAATATTAAATTACCGGCAAAATTTCAGTGTAAATCAAAAACTTTATATGGGGATTTTATTGGGAATAGTGCATCAAACAAATTTTCAAATTTAGAACTCCGTCCTTCCTTTAATTTGTGTGCCAGAGCTGGTAAAAGAAAAATTACATCCTGTCAAAAACTCAATATTTTAGGATGATGCGCTAATTTGTGCATGCTTTAATGTCCCGTTATTTGATCCATGATTTACAATCTTCAATAACATTAAGTTTCCTAATGCGTGTTTTCGCGTGTTTTTTTTGTATTTTTCAAGTTTAAAAAAGGATGAAAGTACACAAGTTTGTGTTCGCTTGTTCTACTCTTTACACATTCAACAATGGATGAGAAATCATTGGAAGGGACAGCGAACAGTTGCAGTGATACCATTTTCTGATGTAGGAATTCTAAATCCTGAAATTTCATGCGCTCTTTTATCTCACCTCCTGGTCAACAGTTGCAGATTAGCGCATAACTTTTCGGCGGCTTGGAGCATGGGGTCAAAGGAGAGCGGCTTGATTCCTGTCCTTCTCTATCACGTCCCTGCGTAGACATAAGATTCATGCCTAGCTGCATACTAACGGCCACTTTGAAAGGGAAATATGCTTTTGTAATGATAATTGCTTTTCCTTTAATACCACTCGACTGATAATACGAGCAGTACATAGTGCTTACTTTTACAGGAGGCAAGCGAAAGGAAATGGAGCAGAATTTCCTGAAGTATTAATCAAAATTACTCGACTGGGCATGTATGGGCACTAATCTGACATATATCCAAAGAGATTCGAACATGCCTACGACTAGAGGGACAACTAAAGTGTGGCCTTTGACATTCCATATGTTTTGCATTGGATGCATTATGGGAGTTTTGTCCAATTTGAACGACGATTCTGGAGGGTCAATGTTTATTCATAAGCAGTGACGTCAAAAATACGCCAAGTACTGTTTGGTAATTGAATATGAAAAAATGTTTAATGTATAAGGTCATGCATAATACGTTTTTCATTCCCAGAATTCCCTGCGATTTGAGCACGATAACGAGGAAAAATGGCGGTTGTATGAACTTCAACTTTTAAGTGATTCATTTACGAACAACAAGTTTGTCAAGTACATCTCAGTTTTGTGTGAAGATCTCTGAAATGATTGTGATTTGCAGAGTCGGCGCCTCCCGGGGGATGGGGCAGGGGGCGCGGTGACCCCCACACTTTTTCAAGTATCCCCAAAGTACCCCTTTTTACATAGGAAAAGTGCCCCTTTAACTTTATAAGAAGTGCCCCTTTTTATATAGGAAAAGTGCCCCTTCCTCTTTTAATAACTACCCCTTTTTAACTCGGATAGCTTTTTGACTTTCCCTTGATTATTAGTGCCCTTTTTTAATTCTCATAAGTGCCCCTTTTCAGATGCGACAAGTGCCCCTTTTCACCTCTGACAATGACCCTCTTAACAATGATACGTGCCCCTTTTCACTTCTTATAAATGTGCCTATCAAAATTCGATGGGTGCCTTCTCTTCCGTCGACAAATGCTCATTTCTCATTCTCATAAGTGCCTTTTTCATCTCTGGTGAGTGCCTCTTTTTTTAGGTGTAGGAGTGCCCCATTTTCACCTCTGATAATTAGCCTTTGTACTTCGACACGTGCTCCTTTCTTTTCTAACAAGTGTCTTATCCCTTTCGATAAGTTTTCCTCTCATCATTAAACGTGCTCTTAATTTCAAGCGACTAAGAGCAGTATCCCTGTTTTGCGTTTATAGATGCTATAATTATGTGGGTTTTTTTTATCAATTTTGTGTTTTGTTTAGTCTTCCGTTATGAGAATGTGCTTATGACCCCATCAGGTTAGGTTTTTCTTCTTTATAAGATGCAATTTTTCCACGCTCGCTTTACTCGCTCGCAAATGAATTTTTAGACCATCACACCCAACTGCAAGTTATGATTCTAAAGCAATATATTATGATGTACAAAGAGAAACAAATATTGAAATAATTCCTGATAATGTAATCACAATATAGGGGTATATACCAATTTCTAAAACATTGCATATTTCGCTTTGATATTTCCATTTGAAGATTTCCCTTTGAAGGTGCCCTTATTCCAGAAAGTGCCCTCTTTAGTTCATTATGATAGGTCTCAAAGCCCTTTGAACATTACCAGAAGGAGAAGAAAAGATTTATCAAGGATCATGAAAGAATTCTTTATTTGTTCTTTTAAATACATGTTCATGTAACATAAGCTTTTCATATTCAATCTCAATTCAAGTTCTGACAAATATATTAGGGATGCTGAACTGCCTGGGCGGATCTACGGGGGGGGGGGGAGGGGTGGGGGTTATGGGGGGTTAACCCCCCCCCCCTTGGGCTGCCAAGTGAAAATGCGATGTGCATGAAAACGCCATCATGTTTCCAGACTTTTTATGGTCTCCATTGTGTTCGTAGATGCGAGGAAAACATCACTTACGGGGGTTTAAAAAAACTATTTAAAAAAAATCGCATCGCCACTACGCGGCTCGTGAACGATACTCCACAGGGGCTTCAAAATAGCACCAACAAAAATCGGTCAACCCCCCCCCCCCCCCCCCTTAGCAAAAAGCTAGATCAGCCCCTGGACTGGATACTAGATTGAATTGGAAAAAATAAAATGATAATAGTAAAAATAATAGTAATGACAATGATAATAGTAGTAATAATTTCCGATGTTAACAAAGTACTCATAAAACACATTATATACCTTTTTGTTACATAGTCATATGGGTTTTATTTTAGAATATTTAAGTATTAAATTTTTTTTACAAAAAAAATGAAAAATCTGTGTTCAGGAGATGGCAGACACCCCCCCCCCCCCCATTCATGTATTATCTTTCTTTTGTTGATGTCATGTCATGTCACATTGCATTCAAAAAGATCATTATAGACAAAATTATCTTGATAAATGAGTGCATCAATGGTAATGAATTACTTAATAATGCTTAATTCTTTTCTTTTCATTTTCTTATTTTATGAAAGATATGTGATGATGTAGGCACTCTGTAATGATAATGATGTATCACTGAGGTGTGATGAGTTGATACAGTCTAATATGTAGGATTGAGTAATAGGTGTGTTAGACCTTGTGATTTTTTTTTTTATAGATCTGGCAGCAGCGAGATAAGATTTAATCATCTTTCCTAATGAGAAAGAAGGCGGAAATGTAATAAGAGAGTGGGCATAGCAAAAGTATAGATCGACGGTTCAGTGACACAAAGACGTAACTCAATATTTTGCCAAAATGAGTATTTGTTATCAAAATATTCAGAAAATTTTTTGCTTTCCTGGACACACAAAGACTTAACTCCACCCAACACCCAATTGAAGTCGATGGCTAGTGAAACATAAACTTACTCATTAAGGCCCAAGTGCTCAGTGACACATAAACCACTTTTTCTCAAAATGGCCAGCATAGAGTTACGTCTTTCGAACTGACGCCTCGAAATGCAGTACAAAAAATGGTCTACAATAGCAAGGGGAGGGGCAAAGTTAAATATAATATAAGTCAGTGCAAAAATGACATCATGGGTAATCGTTAATGTGGTTGGGGCCGAAAGAATATGGCCTATGGAGATTTCAGCATTGGAAGGGGGGGGGGGTCCTAGATTGAAAATGTTAAAGATACTATGTCCCCTTTGCAGCCAACATCAAATTCTGTAGAACATTGCAGGAATTATGAATATGTCATGTATGTCCTATCTGTAAAAATTTAAACGTTAGCAGTGTTCTAATATTCAAATTATGCAAGGAAACCCGTTTACTTGCTAGACTACACTGTGAGACACTATTGAGTGACTGACTGGCTTTTTCTTTTTTGGTAATAACATACATAAAATGAGCTGTAAAGGGTACATGAGCATTTGTCTACATCAATAACCCACTTCTTGTAATGACCAAAATTAAACTGATTGAATCTTTGCGCAGCTTAAAACGTACGACTATTCGGTACAATGGTCTGAAAAATCAGACTATTAATTACTGGCGCTACAGCTCTTAAGTCGATTCGACAACTAATAGTCGTTATTTTCCCACTTAAAGACATTTTCAAGCCCCCCCCCCCCCTTTTTTTGGCAGGGGGGGGGGGTGGGGTTCTAAATTAGTATTATCTTTCAAATGCCGTTGGAACTTGACTTTTTCATTTTTTGGCCTGCAAATGGGACATAGTACCTTTAATGTCCGTGTAAAAACCAGTGGCGTCGAGTGCAAAAAGGAAAAGAATTAGGCAATGATTAATCCTTTGGGCACTATTACTATGAAAATGGCACTTGTTAAATTGGCTAAATGATCGATGCAATTTGATTGAATATCATTGACTAAAAGATAACATGACTAAATCAATAAACGAAAACAAATAAAACGAAATAACAAGGTCCAAAATAGATTATGGTAAACGGTGAGCGGGATCATTATTTTTGCCATACTAAACTGAAATTTGTGTATGTACTTTCCATCCAGATGACAGTGAAGTTTCCGGCCCCAAGTTTACCCTTTTAAGGTTTATTTACGCCCCCTCCCCCAACTCGGACCGTTGTTCTACACTGGCCCGCGGCCCACGCCCCAGGAGTCTATCGTTAGTGACGCATGCGCATTGTCTTTTTTCATGGCGAATTTATGATAAGTGGAAAAGAGCTCACGATTATTCAAAATGTTTTAGATCATCTACATATTTTACGCGCTGTCATCTTCATAGGCTAATAGTAATACATGAAAAGTGGAAGTAGTGTGCACTTTATGACCCTCCAAAATTTCCCAATGGCTAGACGGAGTTGAGTTGAGCCCCGCATATAATATAATAAAGAACTGTACAAGAGCAAATTCACTTTTTTTTTCGTAAGCCGGAGTAATCGGAAAAGTGTCAAATCGCAGGTTATAGGATTGTAAAATCTTACTATTTTTAAACAAATTTAAACTGCTATTATACAATGTATGCAAATTTCTTGACATAATTAGGCTTTTGTGTTCAAAACTTTATCATCTGTTCAATTTTTCCCTTGTTACTTCAAATAAAAAGAAAAATATTAACGATATCTCTTTGTGAAAAATTAAAAACTCAAGCTTTCCGATTATATTGGTGGCTTCGAACCTCGGACATGAAAGGTAACAGCACACCTGTAGATTCTATTGTGCAACGTAAGGAAATGGTAGCTGCTTGGACTAATTTGTTGCCAGTTGGGACTCCAGGTCTTAAAACTCCTGGGTATAACTGTTTTTTGTATAACTGCTCGTTCCAAAAAATTAACTACACTAAGCCCTGACCTACAAACATTCAATAAAAAGAGCATTTGACTGGGTGTGCCGTTCACCTACAATTTAAGGGGCAGGGCCCGGTATGCTAATCATTCACAGGTCACCATCTCCCAGCCAAAAAATTATTAGACTAAGGCCAATCATAGAAGACGGACCTACAGAAGAACCGCCTTTTGGCTGAAGTTGGTGCCGTTTCAAAAATAAAATAAATTGAACTGAACTGGACTGAACATTTAATAAAAAAGAGCAGTTTACTAGTCTGCCGTTCACCCACACATTATGGAACAGGGCCCGATAGGCTCATCATTGGGGAGATTTGCACGTCGACATAGTGGACTGCTACGTGTGACGTGCTTTTAGGGCACTGCCAGTGTCTCAAAAGGACGCCACCCGTAATAGTCCTCTATGTCGACGTTCACATTTAAAAGTTCCTATTGATAAGTCACCATCTCCTAGCCTAAAATGGACTACACTGATCCTTAACCTACATACATTCAATAAAAAAAGCGCATCTGACTGGGCGTGCCGTTCTCCTACAATTTAAGGGGCAAGCCCCGGTAGGCTCATCAGTCACAGGTCACCATCTCCCAGCCAAACATTAACTACACTAAGCCTTAACCTACATATATTCAATAAAAAAAGAGCATTTGACTGGGCGTGTTTCACCTACAGTTAAAAGGGCAGGGGCCCGGTAGGCTTACCATTTACAGGTCACCATCTCCCAGCCAAAAATTAACTACACTAAACCTTAACCTACATACATTAAATACAAAATAAGATTTGACTGGGCGTGCCGTTCTCCTACAATTTAAGGGGCAAGCCCCGGTAGGCTCATCATTCACAGGTCACCATCTCCCAGCCAAAAATTAACTACACTAAGCCCGTATCTACAAACATTAAATACAAATACAATTTGACTGGGCGTGCCGTTCTCCTACAATTTAAGGGGCAAGCCCCGGTAGGCTCATCATTCACAGGTCACAATCTCCCAGCCAAAAATTAACTACACTAAGCCTTAACCTACATACATTCAATTAAAAAGAGCATTTGACTGGGCGTGCCGTTCACCTAAAATTTAAGGGGTAGGGCCCGGTAGGCTCATCATTCAAATGTCACCATCTCCCAGCCAAAAATTAACTACACTAAGCCTTAACCTACATACATTAAATACAAAATAAAATTTGACTGGGCGTGCCGTTTACCTACAATTTATGGGGCAGGGCCCGGTAGGTTCATCATTCACAGGTCACCATCTCCCAGCCAAAAATTAACTACACTAAGCCTTAACCTACATACATTCAATAAAAAAGAGCATTTGACAGGGCGTGCCGTTCTCCTACAATTTAAGGGGCAGGGCCTGGTAGGCTCATCATTCACCGGTAACCATCTCCCAGCCAAAAATTAACTACACTAAGCCCTTACCTACATACATTAAATACAAATACAATTTGACTGGGCGTTCCGTTTACAAAAAATTTATGGGGCAGGGCCCGGTAGGCGCATCATTCACGGGTCACCATCTCCCAGTCAAAAAATAACTAAACTAAGCCTTAACCTACATAAATAAAAAAGAGCATTTGACTGGGCGTGCCGTTCACCTACAATTAAAAGGGCAGGGCCTGGTAGGCTCATCATTCACAGGTAACCATCTCCCAGTAAAAAAATAACTACACTTAGTCCTTACCTACATACATTAAATACAAATACAATTTGACTGGGCGTGCCGTTCTCCTACAATTTAAGGGGCAAGCCCCGGTAGGCTCATCATTCACAGGTCACCATCTCCCAGCCAAAAATTAACTACACTAAGCCCGTATCTACATTCATTAAATACAAATACAATTTGACTGGGCGTGCCGTTTACCTACAATTTATGGGGCAGGGCCCGGTAGGCGCATCATTCACAGGTCACCATCTCCCAGCCAAAAATTAACTACACTAAGCCTTAACCTACATACATTCAATAAAAAAGAGCATTTGACAGGGCGTGCCGTTCTCCTACAATTTAAGGGGCAGGGCCTGGTAGGCTCATCATTCACCGGTAACCATCTCCCAGCCAAAAATTAACTACGCTAAGCCCTTACGTACATACATTACATACAAATACAATTTGACTGGGCGTGCTGTTCTCCTACAATAAGCCAGTTCACGGCTGCAGTCTGAGCATGAGCAGATAAGGGTCATTGCAGAACAAATTGTGAAATACACGGAGACGAAATACTGGAAACGTGCTCATGAAAGTTATGTAATCATTATTCATATATGCACTCCATGATACACAGGTGGAAGTATTCTTTGAAAATGGGAAACAAAGGCTATTTATGTAGCACCTCCATCGCTGTAGGAGTGATTATTTCAAAATGTACAAAGTGGGACCTCTTCATGTTTTTAAGATCTGTAGATATTCGGGGTCATTGCAGTAATGTGCTAACCGTGAACTGGTCTATTTAAGGAGCAAGCCCCGGTAGGCTCATCATTCACAGGTCACCATCTCCCAGCCAAAAATTAACTACACTAAGCCCGTATCTACATACATTAAATACAAATACAATTTGACTGGGCGTGCCGTTCTCCTACAATTTAAGGGGCAAGCCCCGGTAGGCTCATCATTCACAGGTCACAATCTCCCAGCCAAAAATTAACTACACTAAGCCCTTACCTACATACATTAAATACAATTTGACTGGGCGTGCCGTTCTCCTACAATTTAAGGGGCAAGCCCCGGTAGGCTCATCATTCACAGGTCACCATCTCCCAGCCAAAAATTAACTACACTAAGCCCTTACCTACATACATTAAATACAAATACGATTTGACTGGGCGTGCCGTTCTCTTACAATTTAAGAGGCAAGCCCCGGTAGGCTCATCATTCACAGGTCACCATCTCCGAATAAAAATATAACTACACTTAGTCCTTACCTACATACATTACATACAAATACAATTTGACTGGGCGTGCCGTTCTCCTACAATTTAAGGGGCAAGCCCCGGTAGGCTCATCATTCACAGGTCACCATCTCCCAGCCAAAAATTAACTACACTAAGCCCTTACCTACATACATTAAATACAAATACAATTTGACTGGGCGTGCTGTTCTCCTACAATTTAAGGGGCAAGTCCCGGTAGGCTCATCATTCACAGGTCACCATCTCCCAGCCAAAAATTAACTACACTAAGCCCTTACCTACATACATTAAATACAAATACAATTTGACTGGGCGTGCCGTTTACCTACAATTTAAGGGGCAGGGCCCGGTAGGTTCATCATTCACAGGTCACCATCTCCCAGCCAAAAATTAACTACACTAAGCCTTAACCTACATACATTCAATAAAAATACGATTTGACTGGGCGTGCCGTTTACCTACAATTTAAGGGGCAAGCCCCGGTAGGCTCATCATTCACAGGTCACCATCTCCCAGCCAAAAATTAACTACACTAAGCCCTTACCTACATACATTAAATACAAATACAATTTGACTGGGCGTGCCGTTCTCCTACAATTTAAGGGGCAAGCCCCGGTAGGCTCATCATTCACAGGTCACCATCTCCCAGCCAAAAATTAACTACACTAAGCCCTTACCTACATACATTAAATACAAATACAATTTGACTGGGCGTGCCGTTCTCCTACAATTTAAGGGGCAAGCCCCGGTAGGCTCATCATTCACAGGTCACTATCTCCCAGCCAAAAATTAACTACACTAAGCCCTTACCTACATACATTAAATACAAATACAATTTGACTGGGCGTGCCGTTTACCTACAATTTAAGGGGCAAGCCCCGGTAGGCTCATCATTCACAGGTCACCATCTCCCAGCCAAAAATTAACTACACTAAGCCCTTACCTACATACATTAAATACATATAAAATTTGACTGGGCGTGCAGTTCTCCTACAATTTAAGGGGCAAGCCCCGGTAGGCTCATCATTCACAGGTAACCATCTCCCAGTAAAAAAATAACTACACTAAGCCCTTACCTACATACATTAAATACAAATACAATTTGACTGGGCGTGCCGTTCTCCTACAATTTAAGGGGCAAGCCCCGGTAGGCTCATCATTCACAGGTCACCATCTCCCAGCCAAAAATTAACTACACTAAGCCCTTACCTACATACATTAAGGCGAGGCGTCAAAAATAAATATACCAGCCAGCGGCAGCTAACTGCACTTGTGCGTCCTGGCTGCATTTTTTGAATTAGCTCAGCCGGCTACCGCTGGCGGTAGGAAATGGCATTCAAAAGCATGCGCCGGCTGCCGCCTTTCTAATGGAAACCGAGCCTCAGATCCCAGCGTGGCGCAAGCCGGCTGGGTTAATAAGTGAAAAATAATTGCCCCAGCCAGGCTTCGGCCGTAATTGCAGCCTCGATGCGCTAATACGTGAGGCGGCAGCCTGCTGGTATCGATATTTTTGACGCCTCGCCTAAATACAATTTGACTGGGCGTGCCGTTCTCCTACAATTTAAGGGGCAAGCCCCGGTAGGCTCATCATTCACAGGTAACCATCTCCCAGTAAAAAAAAAACTACACTTAGTCCTTACCTACATACATTAAATACAAATACGATTTGACTGGGCGTGCCGTTCTCCTACAATTTAAGGGGCAAGCCCCGGTAGGCTCATCATTCACAGGTCACCATCTCCCAGCCAAAAATTAACTACACTAAGCCCTTACCTACATACGTTAAATACAAATACAATTTGACTGGGCGTGCCGTTCTCCTACAATTTAAGGGGCAAGCCCCGGTAGGCTCATCATTCATAGGCAGGTTCACCATCTCCCAGCCAAAAAATAACTAC
The DNA here is from genome assembly GCF_000002235.5 of Strongylocentrotus purpuratus. Classification (NCBI taxonomy): domain Eukaryota; kingdom Metazoa; phylum Echinodermata; class Echinoidea; order Camarodonta; family Strongylocentrotidae; genus Strongylocentrotus; species Strongylocentrotus purpuratus. Next base: position 32,696,443 of record NW_022145612.1, on the reverse strand, counting down.
ACTAAGCCTTAACCTACATGTATTCAATAAAAAAAGAGCATTTGACCTGGCGTGCCGTTCTCCTACAATTTAAGGGGCAGGGCCAGGTAGGCTCATCATTCACAGGTCACTACCTCCCAGCCAAAAATTAACTACACTAAGCCCTTACCTACATACATTAAATACAAATACAATTTGACTGGGCGTGCCGTTTACCTACAATTTATGGGGCAGGGCCCGGTAGGTTCATCATTCACATGTCACCATCTCCCAGCCAAAAATTAACTACACTAAGCCCTTACCTACATACATTAAATACAAATACAATTTGACTGGGCGTGCCGTTCTCCTACAATTTAAGGGGCAAGCCCCGTAGGCTCATCATTCACAGGTCACTATCTCCCAGCCAAAAAATAACTACACTAAGCCCTTACCTACATACATTAAATACAAATACAATTTGACTGGGCGTGCCGTTTACCTACAATTTAAGGGGCAAGCCCCGGTAGGCTCATCATTCACAGGTCACCATCTCCCAGCCAAAAATTAACTACACTAAGCCCTTACCTACATACATTAAATACATATAAAATTTGACTGGGCGTGCAGTTCTCCTACAATTTAAGGGGCAAGCCCCGGTAGGCTCATCATTCACAGGTAACCATCTCCCAGTAAAAAAATAACTACACTAAGCCCTTACCTACATACATTAAATACAAATACAATTTGACTGGGCGTGCCGTTCTCCTACAATTTAAGGGGCAAGCCCCGGTAGGCTCATCATTCACAGGTCACCATCTCCCAGCCAAAAATTAACTACACTAAGCCCTTACCTACATACATTAAGGCGAGGCGTCAAAAATAAATATACCAGCCAGCGGCAGCTAACTGCACTTGTGCGTCCTGGCTGCATTTTTTGAATTAGCTCAGCCGGCTACCGCTGGCGGTAGGAAATGGCATTCAAAAGCATGCGCCGGCTGCCGCCTTTCTAATGGAAACCGAGCCTCAGATCCCAGCGTGGCGCAAGCCGGCTGGGTTAATAAGTGAAAAATAATTGCCCCAGCCAGGCTTCGGCCGTAATTGCAGCCTCGATGCGCTAATACGTGAGGCGGCAGCCTGCTGGTATCGATATTTTTGACGCCTCGCCTAAATACAATTTGACTGGGCGTGCCGTTCTCCTACAATTTAAGGGGCAAGCCCCGGTAGGCTCATCATTCACAGGTAACCATCTCCCAGTAAAAAAAAAAACTACGCTTAGTCCTTACCTACATACATTAAATACAAATACGATTTGACTGGGCGTGCCGTTCTCCTACAATTTAAGGGGCAAGCCCCGGTAGGCTCATCATTCACAGGTCACCATCTCCCAGCCAAAAATTAACTACACTAAGCCCTTACCTACATACGTTAAATACAAATACAATTTGACTGGGCGTGCCGTTCTCCTACAATTTAAGGGGCAAGCCCCGGTAGGCTCATCATTCACAGGTCACCATCTCCCAGCCAAAAAATAACTACACTAAGCCTTAACCTACATGTATTCAATAAAAAAAGAGCATTTGACCTGGCGTGCCGTTCTCCTACAATTTAAGGGGCAGGGCCAGGTAGGCTCATCATTCACAGGTCACTACCTCCCAGCCAAAAATTAACTACACTAAGCCCTTACCTACATACATTAAATACAAATACAATTTGACTGGGCGTGCCGTTTACCTACAATTTATGGGGCAGGGCCCGGTAGGTTCATCATTCACATGTCACCATCTCCCAGCCAAAAATTAACTACACTAAGCCTTAACCTACATACATTCAATAAAAAAGAGCATTTGACTGGGCGTGCCGTTTTCCTACAATTTAAGAGGCAGGGCCTGGTAGGCTCATCATTCACAGGTCACCATCTCCCAGTAAAAAATAACTACACTTAGTCCTTACCTACATACATTAAATACAAATACGATTTGACTGGGCGTGCCGTTCTCCTACAATTTAAGGGGCAAGCCCCGGTAGGCTCATCATTCACAGGTCACCATCTCCCAGCCAAAAATTAACTACACTAAGCCCTTACCTACATACATTAAATACAAATACGATTTGACTGGGCGTGCCGTTCTCCTACAATTTAAGGGGCAAGCCCCGGTAGGCTCATCATTCACAGGTCACCATCTCCCAGCCAAAAATTAACTACACTAAGCCCTTACCTACATACGTTAAATACAAATACAATTTGACTGGGCGTGCCGTTCTCCTACAATTTAAGGGGCAAGCCCCGGTAGGCTCATCATTCACAGGTCACCATCTCCCAGTCAAAAAATAACTACACTAAGCCTTAACCTACATTTATTCAATAAAAAAAAGAGCATTTGACCTGGCGTGCCGTTCTCCTACAATTTAAGGGGCAGGGCCAGGTAGGCTCATCATTCACAGGTCACTACCTCCCAGCCAAAAATTAACTACACTAAGCCCTTAACTACATACATTAAATACAAATACAATTTGACTGGGCGTGCCGTTTACCTACAATTTATGGGGCAGGGCCCGGTAGGTTCATCATTCACATGTCACCATCTCCCAGCCAAAAATTAACTACACTAAGCCTTAACCTACATACATTCAATAAAAAAGAGCATTTGACTGGGCGTGCCGTTTTCCTACAATTTAAGGGGCAGGGCCTGGTAGGCTCATCATTCACAGGTCACCATCTCCCAGTAAAAAATAACTAGACTTAGTCCTTACCTACATACATTAAATACAAATACGATTTGACTGGGCGTGCCGTTCTCCTACAATTTAAGGGGCAAGCCCCGGTAGGCTCATCATTCACAGGTCACCATCTCCCAGCCAAAAATTAACTACACTAAGCCCTTACCTACATACATTAAATACAAATACGATTTGACTGGGCGTGCCGTTCTCCTACAATTTAAGGGGCAAGCCCCGGTAGGCTCATCATTCACAGGTCACCATCTCCCAGCCAAAAATTAACTACACTAAGCCCTTACCTACATACATTAAGGCGAGGCGTCAAAAATAAATATACCAGCCAGCGGCAGCTAACTGCACTTGTGCGTCCTGGCTGCATTTTTTGAATTAGCTCAGCCGGCTACCGCTGGCGGTAGGAAATGGCATTCAAAAGCATGCGCCGGCTGCCGCCTTTCTAATGGAAACCGAGCCTCAGATCCCAGCCTGGCGCAAGCCGGCTGGGTTAATAAGTGAAAAATAATTGCCCCAGCCAGGCTTCGGCCGTAATTGCAGCCTCGATGCGCCAATACGTGAGGCGGCAGCCTGCTGGTATCGATATTTTTGACGCCTCGCCTAAATACAATTTGACTGGGCGTGCCGTTCTCCTACAATTTAAGGGGCAAGCCCCGGTAGGCTCATCATTCACAGGTCACCATCTCCCAGCCAAAAATTAACTACACTTAGTCCTTACCTACATACATTAAATACAAATACGATTTGACTCGGCGTGCCGTTCTCCTACAATTTAAGGGGCAAGCCCCGGTAGGCTCATCATTCACAGGTCACCATCTCCCAGCCAAAAATTAACTACACTAAGCCCTTACCTACATACATTAAATACAAATACGATTTGACTGGGCGTGCCGTTCTCCTACAATTTAAGGGGCAAGCCCCGGTAGGCTCATCATTCACAGGTCACCATCTCCCAGCCAAACATTAACTACACTAAGCCCTTACCTACATACATTAAATACAAATACAATTTGACTGGGCGTGCCGTTCTCCTACAATTTAAGGGGCAAGCCCCGGTAGGCTCATCATTCACAGGTCACCATCTTCCAGCCAAAAAATAACTACACTAGCCCTTACCTACATACATTAATACAAATACAATACCCGACTGGGCGTGCCGTTCTCCTACAATTTAAGGGGCAAGCCCCGGTAGGCTCATCATTCACAGGTCACCATCTTCCAGCCAAAAATTAACTACACTAAGCCTTAACCTTCATACACTTGATAAAAGAGCATTTGACTGGGCTTGCCGTTCACCTACAATATAAGGGACAGGTCCCGATTGGCTCATCATTCACAGGTCACCATCCCCCAGCCGAAATAGGCCAAATACATTCATTAAATAAAAAGAGCATCTGACACAGGAGTTTTATTATAAAAGCTCGAGTCCTAGCAACAGATTACTAGCAACAAATTATTCCAAGCAGCTGCCGTTGTCTAAGGTTACACAATAGATTCTACATGCGTGCTGTTACCTCTGGTGTCACAGGTTTGAAGCCGCCAATATAATTGGAAAGCTTGAGTAGTAAATTTTTTCATAAGAAATGTCGTTAATATTTTACTTTTTCTTTGAACTAACAAGGGAAAAATAGAACAGATGATAAAACATGAATACAAAAGCATAATTATGTCAAGAAATTTGCATAGATCGTATAATAGCAGTTTCAATTTGTGAAAATAGTAATAATTTTATGTTCCTAAAACCTGCAATTTGACATTTTTCCGATTATTTTTGGCTCACGAAAATAAAAAGTGAATTTAGTATTCTACAGTCCTCTACATGCGCGTATGGGGTATATTCTGGCCAACCAAGGTATATAAATTGTATATTTTTGCTTTGAGATTTCCCTTTGTTGGTACCCCCTTTTTCCAGAAAGTGCCCTTTTTGTGGTGCCGCCCCCCCCTCCACTTTGAAATTTGCTCCGCCGGCTCTTGTCCACGGTAAGTGGTGATTGTTAAATCTCGAAGAACAAGACATATTCCCTAATGGCTGTACTCACAATCTCCATTTGGTATTTTTTAAATTCTCGATGAATTGCTAAAATAAGGCTGATATTGTAGAGAATCAAAAATGCCAGACCTTGGCCAAAAGGGACTTTGCGCATCGCGCATATTCAGACTCCCCCACCCCCACTTCAAAACAGATTCCTATTATGCCTATGATCTACAATGTCTATTTTATCAGGAGCCTATAATCTACAAGCACTACTTTTCAATATGTTCCTAACATTTTTGCTTAATCTGACATGTGAATTGAGTATCATTATAACGTGCTTAATATATTCCATATACATATATGTTTTCTATTCAATATGTCTGTCTCCATTTACGGTAAAAAGTGGAGACCAAAAAAAATAAACATGAAAACTTGAAATGCAGGAAAACCCCAGGTTTTTTAAAGCTTGGATATCGAAATTCACGACGTTGTATGGAATAACCCCCTCCAACACCCTCTCCTGTTCGGTTACATTCGGTTACTTCGCTACATAGTGGGGCCACATTAATGATGCCATCTAATTTTAAAACACCCCCCTTGAACAAAAATCTGCGTACGCCACTGGTTCTGTATGATGTTATATGTCAGATTAGTGCCCACACATGCCCAGTCGAGTAATTTTGATTAATATGTCAGAAAAATTGTGCTCCATTTCCTTTCGCTTGCCTCCTGTAGAGTTATGCACTGTGTTCTGCTCGTATTATCAGACGAGTGGTAGCGAAAAGTAATTATCATTACAAAAGCATATTTCCCTTTAAAAGTGGCCCTTTAGTTTGCAGCTAGGCAGGAATCTTTTGTCTACGTATCTGCAAGAGAGATCCAGTTATGCACATGCCTCACATATTTTCTCCTGGTAGCATCGAAGATGGTACAAAGGGAATGAGCTAGATATGACTCCATCTCTTAAAACTACTTGATCTTATTGGGTGTGCCGTTCACCTACAGTTTAAGGGTCAGGGCCCGTTAGGCTCATCTTTCACAGGTCATCATCTCCCAACTAGGAATTACCTACATTCATCTACTAAGCACGTTTTGAAGACAGTAGCATTGTTCTTTTTAGAGAAAAAAAAAGGAAACGTGAATTTCAAAATCAGTTGTTTCTATATCTGCAAGAGAAAAAAAGGGACTCAATTTACCCTCCAAAATTGGAAATGTGTTCGACTTATTTCTTAAATTTTGTGCTGTATAATGAGATAAGACTTCAAAAAGCGCCATCTTGATATTATAATCTAATTTGGATTTCCAACGTAATATGAATACGTATATCACCATAGACTGAATGCCACTAAAATAAGAACAATCCCGTGGATATACAACAACAACAAAAATGCACCGATATGAATATTCACGGAGTCCTATATAATTATTGTAGGAGCCTTATACACTATCTTCGTATAGCGCATGTTGCCTAAAATGGCGCCGGACCTGTTGAAGAGCCAAGCAAAATCACAACGATATAAAACATGAAAATTCTCCTTATAACCAGGCTCTTTTGAAAATGACACCCCACTCCAATCGAATCAATACGACTAGGCTACACACAATCATTCATAAATTTTGAATTTGGCACCCAAACACAAAGTACACAACTCACACATTTACAAGGCTAACTATCAGATAACATTAACAAGTACTAAAAGCAATAATACACTTACCATCAAATTACAATCATAATCAAGATGAAATATATCGCACTTACAGAACCCTTGCTATCAATACAGTTATATTCCGGTAGATATTAATTCCGTAGATAAGACAGGGCCAAAGAAACGGTGTTCACTTACCGAAAACGGTGCAATTCAAGGGGGAAGATCAGTGAAGATTGTTGGCTCAATACTAGACCATAATGAGAGACCAATTGAACATGACCACCACACTGATGACCACTACAGTAGATGCGAATCAATTGATAAAACTGACCAGGAGCTTTTAGTCTATTCTGATCCTTCTTGTCCATCTTTGAAAGACGGCTTTGGCATGTTGGACGAAGCCATTGTACCCGTCAGCTCTTACATTGTCGTTTCCTTCCTATTCCAAATGATTAACCGAACACCGAGCCTGGCACATACCGAAGCAATACCCCCAAAATCGGAATTAAAAGAGAACATTCTAAAACGATTATTATGCAAATCTGCTTAACCGGTGCACAATCTGTGTTATTTCTTTTCACAAGGAATGTTTGCTTGTTGCAGTCGATATAAGGCAAGTCCACGGTACAGGGGCGGTGATTCCAGGGGAGTGAGAACGTTCTTTCTTATTTCTCGGGGATTTTCGTAATGCAAAAAATGTATATATATATTTAAGAAAAATAATGAGTAAAGGCTGCAATAAAAAAATAGTATTCAGGTTCTGAATTACTCCCAAATGTATGAAGTTTCATCATCCAAAATGGCACTTTTGCTTCCTAGCATTACTGTTGTGTTTAGAACTTTAGACATTGTACAACCTTTCTCAAATGTAATGTAATGCTAATAAAGTCCCTGCTCAAATCTTATTGTTATGCATGCTCTTATGTTCAGAGATGCCATAGCTCTTGTGTTTGTCCATAGCCAAAGTGCCACTACCACGTGTTCACATTCTTTGATACCCTGTTGATTTGGTTGAGTTCAGGTATGCAGGGAGGTGATAGAGAAGGAGTGGAAACTCTGTAATTTATTCAAATGCATGCATGAGATCTAAAGCGTAACAACTAACAATAGGATGTGTAACATTCCACTTGGCTTTGAAGTTCCATGCTCCCAACTGCAGGGAATTTCGTAGGCCAGGCACCAGTTTCACATTATATAACAATTTCAAAGTACCGGCAAAATATCTCTCCTTTTCCTCTCTCCGTCAATTTTTTCTCTTTAACTTTCCTTTCTTCAGTCGCTTTCTCTGTCCTCCCTTTCCCATATTGTTAAGGCCGCCAAAAAAGACATGGCCGATTGGACCCCCTCCCGATCTGCCACTGATTTATACTTTTAATGCACTTCTGTCTCTGTCTCTGTCTCTGTCTCTCTGTCTCTCTCTCTCTCTTTCTCTCTCTCTCTCTCTCTCTCTCTCTCCTTGCCCTCTCTTCTTCTGTTTTACCTTCTGTTCTCTTTATGTTGTTTTCTTCCGTCACTTCCCCCTTTGTTAAGGCCGCCAAGTGGGAGGAACCTGGATCCGCCACTGTATTAGGAAAAATTGATTACGCATAAGATGCACATTTTAAGAGAAGTCAGTAGTGAGAATGGCCATCGTGACTCTATGATAAGCTCCTTCAAGCTCTCAATTTGTCACGATTTTTGCTTTTCTTTTCTTTTATTCCGTGATAGAATTGGTATACAGTTCAGTGGTAGAGTAATGCCATAGCGATATCATCCCCTTAGCTTGCAAAGTAACTTGAAACTTGACCATGTAAATTTTAGCTCGATATACTACACTTATCTACAATTATTACCTAACATGTGTCGATATCCCCTCCTATCATATTTTCTGTTCTTCTTCTTTCTCTCTCTCTCATGTTGAGCGCATACCTCAAAAACTTTTATGTTCGGTAAGGTTACATGCCGGGATACTAATTGTTTATCCCTATATTTTTCTAGCAGACGATTCGGCAGCGTTGCCAATCACAAAATAATGAATTATAACAACAACAAACAAAAAATATATGTATTAATTATTAATATTGATAATATAAAATAAGAGCTAAAATAATGTATATATTTAAATAAATAAAAATATATGTATTAAGCGTTTAGCATAATACTATTGATATATTTACTTCCATAGTATAGTAGAGAAATAATATACAGAGAAATCATGAACATATTCGAATAATTTGGCAGAAATATAGCAACTAATATATTTCGGTTGAGCTTTATAGGAAATCGTTATATAATTTATAGTGATTACACAGCTCTTCCGATTCTCACATGCTATCAAGGGTAAGATTACAGATAAAGAGAGATTGGGTACTAAGCTGTTTAGGTTAACTTTTCTGGGCCAAGTACTCAATTCTCGACCAAAAAGAAAAAAACATTTCTGCGATACAACGTTATGAAAAGCTAGTGTAGCTTCCTGTACATCTGAGCATTTATTCTTTCTGTTGAAATCGCTAACAGTCACTGCTTTCTAGGTTATAACAAAGTCCTCTACGCGAAAATAGAAAATACAACGAAATTAATTTGTTTGGAAGCATCTTTTAACGCTAAATATAGAAAGAAACAGTTTCGAGATAATATTCTCCATCAGTGACGCCAACAGTTTTCTAACTAGTGTAACTAACTGGGCGGGGCTTAACGTGACCTCGAGCGGAAGGAGACCAGACCTCTCATTACCGCAGAAGCAACCTGCGCACCTATACGACATTTCGCTGTAGAGTTTCAGGATTACTTTCTTCTGTGTGTGGACATCCTGGAATTTATACGATTATTATTTATACGACGTTTCTTGTGTGTGGACACTCTGAAATGTATACGATGATTCTTTATACGACGTTTCGTTATAGAGTTTCGGGATAAATTGTTTTGTGTATGGACACGCTGCAATACTAAGAGCCAGAGGACACCATCTCAACTCCAATGCTTTCGTACGATAATGTAGTAGAGCAAGCCATTCTTATAAGCAAATAAAAACCTGGAAAACACTATTCTTTCAGCCATTTATTAAAGTAATTAACATTAATAGCTATGTATTGAGGACAAGCTCGAGCAATAGTCCCGTGCTATACTGCTTCTGTATTACGTTGTTCAAAAAAATATTAATTAAAAAAACGTTTGAGATGAGAAAAATAATCAAGTATAGTTATATATATCAACCTTTGCCGTATCAACAGAAACTACATCAAGACGTTTTGTTGTATTTTTGATCCACACATGAATGTTGATGTTACTGGAAATATTGATGAATAATGCTACTCTGTATGGGATTTGACGGGTGAGGGGGTTAAAGATAAGGTTGAGTTCTGGTCATGCGATTGAATGAAACAGTGTGGAATTGATCAGAAAAAGTTGATCATGTAGCATATAAGTATTGGTGTGTACTGCAAGGTTCAGAAGTCATCAAAATGATTTTAAAAATTGGTCCAGTCTTGGTAAACTAACAAGCACTACACACAGAAAGAGAAATATGGGACTACAAAAACATGTGGCATAAAAGACGGGCCTCATTTTAAAGCTGTTACTCGTCATACTTAGAATATGAAAGCATTTGAAGAGCAACGGTTTTCAGGGAACATTTTTTCTCTGATGTTCTTCCACACTTGCATAATAACAATGATACCGCTCAAAATTATTTGTTACCTCTCCCTAGAACACATCCTCCTTGGTGTTAGTCTGCAGGTACAGACTCAATAGAACCTCGTCGCTAAGCTTGTATATCTCTCAAACAAGTTTGCAGCATGAACCGTTGCCAGTCGCTGTGTAACAGTGAATATCTGCACTGTGAGACTAGGCTGACAGCATACTGTACTTAAGCTGCTCCGGACACACCCAGAGACCATGCAGAGACTGACAGAGCTAGGCTCTTCTCAAGACTTTAGAAATTCTATTAGAGTCTGTGCCTGCAGACAACGTCAAGTCAGTAGTCGTGGGAGTAGATTGAAACGACACCACTCATTCATAAACAAAGAACAAAATAAAAAGGGAAAATCCCTTGGATAAGCAGGTGGAGTAGGCCTACATACAAGTTCAATCGACTATAAAATAGTCATTCATTTTTTTTCCGTTGTGACAGATCTCTCTCAATCCCCCCCCCCCCCCCCCCCCCTCTCCTCTATCGCCTCTGTCTCTTACTTAGGTTTATGATATTCAAACAACCGAAAGGCCGTTTTCAGCAGGTCCATAGACATAGTTCACAAAATACGACGTTTCCATAAACATTATTGAACATACGGTATAGTAAAATGTGAGAAAGTCATAACTGAAGACGAGGTGATAAATCTAACTTTCACACATAATTTGTTTTGTCACCTGAGAAATAAGGGTGAAGCTATCAAATAAGACCTTTCATAAACATGGATGCCAATATGAGCCAAAGCTGTTTTTCACATTGGTCCTGTATATACATGATAACATACAAAATAACTATGAAATAAGCAAACATAAAATATAGTACATGAATATTAAATAATATGGTATTTCAAAAAATAACCAGCAACTAGAGACATGGATGTAAATTCATAGGTTTACCCAGAATCACAAAACGAGATTATCCAATGATTGGAAACACAGTTAAGAAAAAGAAAGAAAAATGTTTAAAACTTCATCGAAAATGTAATTAACTCTAACATCAATAGAATCCGAATCTCACAAGCACACTCATAGGAAACAAAAACACAGCACAGTACACACCCACAAATCCTCAACACACTTGGAACTACCAGTCACGGAAGCAATATAAGCACTCAACTCCCACGACAACATGATTAATTAACAACACTCATATTTTAAATACATTTTCGGTGAAGTTGCTTAGAACAAACAAAATATTTTGTATATTTAAATGGTTAAAAAGATATATACACACATCCATGGTGTCATTGGTTATTTAGTATATTAATGAAAATACACTTGTTTATAAAGGTATTTGAATGAAGAAATGAATTCTGCAAAGTACTAGGTAATATCTTTCACAAATTACTTTTATCAACCGCCAAATAAGAGTGAATTTCTTATGTAAGTCGTATTATATACTAATTCTTCCTCTTCCCTTATTCTTTCTCACCCCTCTGTCTTCCCACCCATATTGCCACTCTCATCCCATCTTTCTCCCCCCCCCCCCCCTCCTCTCCTCCCACCTTGTTTGTCACAATGTTTCACTGCATCTCGCCCGAACATGACTGATGATTGTGATGTGATCTGATGAAGCGAGGTTTAAAGAGAAACCACTAGAGATCCCTTTTGTGCTCGAACCCCCACACCCTTTCTATCGCCCCTGGTCAGACTGGTTTATCAACTAGGTCTTCTTCTCAGAAACAGGACGAGATCTGACAGTGAATTCGAACTGCCAACGATTGTCACCCACGATAGCGGGGGGTAATGAATGGTGAAGGGGGAAGGGTTTGTTTGTCATAACTTGGTCGCAAACATTGCTAAGCAAATTCGTCATCCATAGAAATTATCATGACCAATTCAAATGATGAACATGCGGGATGTAAAACAGCTTGAATAAATATTTTTCAATAAATATTTTAAAAATATGAAGGACTGTACACAATCATATTAAATCAATATCCCATATCACACCTGTTTTTATCAGGATATAAAAATAAAATTCATAATATATATCTCCAAAAGAACTTTTATCTGATTCTTTGCACAAATTTGTGTTAATGTTAATGTATCGTGCGCCTCGGAATGGTTTCCTAAATCGATGGCGTATCATAAATGTTATTTTTATTGTTATTATCATTATTATTTAGTTATGTATTCATTGTCTTTCCAAATTTAACATCATTGTATACATCTATCAATTTTCATGTCACATCTTTTTATTGAAATGAATTTATCTTCAAATATGAGACATTGGCTGTTTTTAGTACTCCAATATCGTTATGAGGGCTTTTTCTTTAAATTTTGCCAAAGTCTTATTTGCCAACTTATTACAAAAAGTGTAATGCTTTTCCGCGGTTAAAGTAACATATTTAATCATGTGATGAGTGCCTATTCAGTAATGTGAAAGGGAGAAAGAGGAAAAGAAACAGAGAGAGAGAGAGAGAGAGAGAAAGAAAGAGAGAGAGTGAAAGAGAGAGAGAGAGAGAGAGAGGGGGGAGTGGGGAGGGGCAAAATGCAGACTCAAGACCATGATTTAAAACGCAGAAACAAGAGGATAACGAATGAATTACTCTTTGTTGGAGAATAATACTTGGGAGCTGACATTTGTAAAAAAAAACATTTTGCATTAAAAATTACATTGCGATATGAAAATATAAATGATTATTGCTCGAATTCATCACCAGAAATCTTGAAAATCATTTTTACTTCCTTCCCCCTCACTCTCAAGATAATTGGCTAAAACCCGCGTGAGAGTATATCGACGTTTATCTTCAAACACAGTAATGGCCGTGAACAAGAAGCTGTCTATTCCATATGTTCTCGTCTCATTTTAGCTCAGGCTTCCGAGTCAGGCCTTATTGATCCCATTTATAGTGCTTGACATTTACATAGACATTCTCCTCTCTTTTAACCCAATTTATCTCTTTTTTAATTCAACATAGGAAAAACGATGAAGAATTGATGTACAGACAAGTACAGTTGTCCTTTTTTACAGTTCATCGACGGAATATTACCGTGGCCGGTAGCAATATTGATGGGAGAATCTCATTTAAGAATACGGGTCCCCACGGCACCTAAATACCGAATCATGATTCTAACATTACTGATAATTATGATGAGAGGCTATTTTTCCTCCGCGGAAGTGAACGTGCTTTCAAAACAATGTTTTACCGTATTCCCTTCGATATAGCATCTATATGTACTTTTGTCGAGAATGCGCATAAAAACAAATTAACATTTAAAGAGAGAGAGAGAGGTACATACATACAGAGAGAGAGAGAGAGAGAGAGAGAGAGTGGGAGAGAGTGGGAGAGGAAGGAGAAGAAGAAGATGAGAAGAAGAAGAAGAAGATGAGAAGAAGAAGAAGTAGAAGAAAAGCAAAATCAAAATCAACAGGCAACAGTTCCTCTCTACCCTATGTAATATTTATACATTTCTTTTATCCAAATACAAAAGAGGCAATCCTGTGATATAAAAGACGCTCAAAATGCTTTGTCACTGTGATTCGAACGAATACATTCATTATCCAATCGAACAGAACTGGGTTAATTCTAAACCAGGGCAAACTTTTGTAATATACAATTTTCTTTTGATTCCTTACCTAGTCTCATTTTTATTCTACAGACATGATCCTAAAGGTCATCAAATCCAAACCTGATCATGATTTGTGCCACCATGGTAGAGAGAGGATCTAGGACTCTTATAGAAGGTTTTACTTGGTAATCGTCCCTACTCATCACAATCGATATGGTGTCACTTTTCCTCGCCAGCCATTTATGACGTAGAGCCGCCTAAGTCAACAATCCTTGAAGCACCAGGGATTAGCTTTTTGCCTATTTTTTGTAAACATTCTACTCTTGAAGATAACTCAGCTTGTGAGATGAGAGCACAGCTGCTCCTCTTCAATATTCTCTTTTTATGAGCCGACGAAATTAAAATTTTATGATTTATGTCTCAATCTTATATGAAAGTCTCTCTAGTTTCTTAAATATTTGTTTTGGAAAGGTCTTCTTATCTTTATGAATATGGCGATGACGTACATAATCATTTCGGAAATTTGCTCTTAGCCACGCTGTCAGACGAAGTCTCGTCTGTCATTTACGAATAAAAGAGAAGCGTTCATGTCGTTGTGAATATCAAATAGTCTTTCGGTGGTGGATCCAAATGCGTGCAGCAAAAAGCGTATACCGTCCTCCTTTTTAAGGGCACCTTCCTTGCACAAATATCAAAGCGCCCTTTGCCCTTCCTCATGCCAATGACTAGATTAGCAAAGGTACACTTTGTAAGCATCCTAGAATCCTGTTAACCACTTCACTGTAAATATACTTTTACACGACTTTGTCAATAGGATTAACGTATTATGTCGCACTGTCAAACTTATTTTCCTGAAAAATTAAGATAGGCATTATTGATAACGATGACAGCAATATTTATTCGTTCTCCAGAATAGTACCCGAAGTTAGTGACGGCATGACGGGAGGGTTTAGAAGACCCCGATATCTTTCCAGACTCCACCATTGCTACATGAGAGCAGGGGCAGGTGATACTGACTAAACCTAATAACTGACGAGAACGCACTCTTGTATATTAGCTTAGTCTGATGATTCTGGTTTTCTCATGTTTGTTGAAGGAAATGAACAATTTTCTAGGAGAGCTATTTTCATCGTCACCCAGTATCGCTTCAAATCCTTATTATGTTGGTCTATACTCGGATTATGAAGATCCCCCTTTCAACCCAAATTAAATGGTCTATGAAAATTAAAAAGGCATTACAATGTGATTGCATTCGAGTCATTCTACCATTCTTTTGTTTAACTTAAGGACGAGGCGTAATTTAGGAAATACATCTCGAATGATTGCAACGAGTTATTGCCACAGAAGTAGGGCCTTTGTATGATTCGTCCACTATATCAACTTCTGAGAAATCTCGCCTTGGTAATGACAAACAAGGAATTTTCCCCACATATCTGTTTCGACCCACGTTTATCAATTTGACTAGACTGGCCTGGTATATATATACAAACCTGTAAGTTTAGTTTCAACCACAGCATTAAGCTATCACAGGAACATTTAACAAACTGGAAAAATCTAGTTTTCTTTTTCAATCCTCTACATTAAATAACTTAATGACGTCATTTCAATCGGCTGATTGTGTCAAATTACAATATGAATATATCAAAAGATAATGTTAAAAAAACAATGCCGATGATTTAAGCTGAAAATTGCTTTCATCGTGGAGCCCTCTAAAAAAGAAAACTCTAAACAAAGGTATTGTTCACATTTGAACAAAAGAATATTGTCCCATGAAATGTTTCATCCAGAAAATGCCACCATATTGTTTGTTTTTCAAAAATAAAACAGGAAGACTTGTTAAGCTAGGCAATATAACTCTACTCAGGAACCACCTTTTTAGTATGCCACACGGTCGAAAGTAAACATCCGAAAAGGGTATCATCTATCATATTTCTTTTAAAAATAAATCGGCGTTGAGTGGCGGTATGGCGGTGAAAACGACTGAAAATATAACATCGAGGGCAACAGGGTATGCTTGCCTCCTAGTAATGAATTAGTGACGTATAGAGTGACGGGGCTTGACGTCACAAGTGTTTTGTTACCATGGAGACACATGAGGAATGTGTATTTGCCTGCGAGTGTTGTGATGGGATGTATGTAAACCGGGATGGCATACGGAATACGGGATGGTAGAAGGCGACTATGGCGACAAAGCTTGAGGCGTAGATCAGAGGTTAGAATACCAAGCTCATTTAGCAGGCTGGTAAGGGAAAATGCACTATAGTGCGTCACTAAAATACTACTAATGCCTTTTAGCCCCCTTTTCTAATTCGCTTTGCAAACAAAGGAATTCATACTCATATCTGTGTAAACTGTGGTTATATTTTAATTAGTGGGTTTTTGTTTCTTGTTTACAGCCGACCGTATCAAAAGCACGTCTTCCATCCCACATGGCAGTGAATGTAAAAAAATAAAAAATAAAAAACAAAACAAAACAAAAGGAAACAAAACAAAAAGTAAATATTTTTTTTTTTTAAATCTATCAGCAGGCCTTATCAACCAATGGATCGGGATGGGAGGCAGGCAAGATTCAAGCAACTCAAACTTTCTCCCAAACTCCAAGCATGGAGATGTAACTTTCAGCAACCACGGCAGAGGCTGGGGTATCCGAATTCGCCACTATCAATAGCGGTGCGTATGCGTGTGTGCGTGTGCATGAGTATGTGGGTGTGCGTTTAATTGGATTACACAGACGTGTTTCGATTATTACTGTACCTATTGGGACCGACCTTTAACTTTACCATCCCAAAGACATGACTAAGTGTCAAATCTGGATTCGTCAGAGACAGTTCGTAGGCGAAGACAGAGAGCAGACCGTACCGCTGGACCAAATCACCTCACCACTTCATCATTACTTTCCTCTATCCAGTTTCACTGATGTCGTCTTCATTCATTTTCTCTTCAGTCATTATTATCCAATGAGCACCAAAAAAAAAAATCAAGATCAATATTTCACAAAACTTGGCTTTACACCCTGAAACCATATACATATTGTATCTTTCTGCATCCACTCACACTACTCGACCGAGTACACGCCTCTTTTAAAAGGCAAAATAATATGAATGTTTGAGATGCCGCCAATAGAAATATTGTGCTTTTACCGTGGACATACCTCCTCAACTAGCCGTCACAGGCAAATACTACTACTAGGTCGAGCGTACTCGCACTGATTTGACAAGCTTTATCCATTCAGTTCTATTCTCCATGATCTTCGGGAGCTCCTGCCTTGGTAGACAGGTATCCTTTTCTAACTTGTCAATGTAAGTCATTGATGGGCGCCAGGCGCGTACGCAGGATTTTTTCAAGGGGCAAGGGGGGGGGGGGGGTTTAACATTTTGAAATCGGGCCGATAATTTCGCACTCGACTCAGCCAGCCGCTGAATAAGCGGGGGGGGGGGGGGGGGGGGAGGGGGTAAGAGGACACTTTTTTTTTTTGTGGTCTCGAAATTTGAAAATTTGACATTTTGCTCCGTTGGGGGAGGTAAGGTCACCTTTTTTAGGTCAGCCGTGGTAATAATTTTTAATTTTAAAAAAAAAATTTTTTTTTTATTAAAAAAAAAAAAAAAAAAAAAAAAAAACCAAAGGGGGGCGGGGGGGGGGGATTTGGTTTTTTTTTGTAGGGGGGTTTAAACACATAAAAATACCAAAGGGGGGGTTTAACCCCCCCAAACACCCCCCCCCCCCCCCCCCCCCTGCGTACGCGCCTGATGGGCGCCCTCTGGTGCGTTTGCCCCTTGAGGGCTTCCAGAAGAGCATTTGTGAAATGATTTCACTCTTGCTCCTCCAGCAGTGCCCACTGAAACGGAGGCGGCGGTACAGTACAGTTTCCACTGTAGCCCTGAAGAAGCGGACTTTCAGTTTTCTACCGAGGTTTGATTTCCAGATGGCTGTCAGCTTGTTCAAAGCAGTCCAGGCTTTTGCCTTTCGGATGTTCAGATCTTGTTTGGACTGATCAACCCATGAGCCAAGGTACTGAAAGTTTTGGACCTGCTTCAACTTTGTCCTGTCAGCAGTACAAATCTCGCCTTCACGAAGGTTGTACAACATGAATTCTGTCTTAGTACTGTTTATTTGTAGCCGACTTGGCTTGCTGCAGACTCTACTTGTTCTAGGAGCTCCTGTGCCTTTTCCAGATTGTCTGAAATTAGTGCAATATCATCAGCAAAGTCGGTATCTGTGATCATTACAGCAGGACATCTGCTACTTTTCCTTTCTTAAAGGTTGAAGCCTAGATCCTCAAACCCTTCAGTAGCCATTCTTAGAGCATAATCCAATGCTATGATGAATAGGTATGGTGCTAAGGTATCTCCTTGAAGCACTCCTGCTAAGATGGTAAAGGAGTCGGTCTCTCCATCTGGTGAACGTACTTGAGCTGTGGTGTCTTTGTACATCACCCCTACTGCAGTAACTATTGTGTGTGGTATTCCGTAGGCTCTTAAGATATCTAACACCTTCTTTCTATTGATTGAGTCAAAGGCCTTCTTAAAATCCACGAACGTAAGCACTGCTGTCAGATGCTTTGCTTTAATACCTTCCACCAGTCTTCGCAAAGTTAGAATTTGCGACACTGTAGATCTTCCTGGACGGAATCCATTCTGGTTCTTGCGGAAAAGGGGTTCCAGGTGAGGACGGACTCTATTCAAGAGCATTTTGTTGAATACTTTTGCAGCTACTGGGGTCAGTGCTATCCCACGGTAGTTTTGAGGGGTACTGAGATCTCCTTTTTGAGGTAGAGGGATTATTATGCTCCTAGACCACAAGTCTGGTTTCTCGCCATGGATAAGTGTTTGTTACATACTTCCAAAAGCTGCTGGTCAAGGGCACCAGACTTCCATACCTCTGCTGGGATTCCATCCACACCTGGGCATTTATTATTGGAGAGGGAGGTAACTGCCACTGTGAGTTCTGCCATGGTGAATTTGCTTGTTTTAATTGGAAGTGTCTTTTGGACCATCTTCCTTACTGGGTTGTTGTTATCCGGTGGAGGTTGATCAAGAAGATTAGAAAAGTGATCTTTCCACTGGTTTAGTCTCTCTTGGGGCGTTTTACCTCTAAGCTGATCCACTGGGGTCGAGGCCTTTCCAGTGATCTCTTTTACAATATCCCAAACTTTCCTAGTCTGCTGTTGGACTGCACCAATCTCGATCTCAGTGCATTTTTGAGCTATGTAATTTGACTGCTCTTCGTCGTATGCATCCTGGAGATCTTTCTCGGCTTTGTCAAGTGTTTCTGCATGTTCGGCAGTTGGAGCGCCATTCTTTTTATTATATGCTACCTTAAGGCATTTCCGTTTCTCCCTGATCTTTTCGTTTTCCCATGGCACCCGTTTCTTCTTGCCCTTTCTCTTTGGTACGTATTTCGTGGCTGCTCCTTCGTGAGCTTCTATTAGTACAGAGTAGATCTCATTCGCTGTAGGATTTTCGATAGGTTGATACAATGCCTCAAATCTATTGTGTACCTCCACTGTATATGCTTCCTTAATACTACAATCTGATCTAAAGAGCTGCCAGTCATGAGGAAGATTTGATTTGGCTTTTACCTTCGTATTGCTTCTCAAGCTTAGTTGCATTCTGGTGGAGACAATTCGATGGTCCGAGTTCAAGGGGCCAAAAGAGTTGTAAGCTTGACAGTCTTTCACACTATTTCTCCACTTTTTGTTCACTAGGATATAGTCTAGTTGTACTCGGCTCTTATTTGGGTATGTAAATGTCCACAACTTTTCTTTGGCTTTTTGAAAGCGTGTGTTACACGCAATCAGGTCACATTCATATATCATGTTCAGTAAGTATTGCCCATTTCTGTTAGTCCTATTGCCAAAAGTAAAACCCTTGCTGTCTGCAGAGCTAACCTGGGCGTTCATGTCACCACAAATAATCTTCATGTTGTGCTGAGGGATCTTTTTAATTACATTAGACAGTAAGCTATAGAAATTTACAGCTTTATTGTCTGGGGATCAGTTGGTTGGACTGTAGCAGGTGATAACAGTGAGAGCTGGATTTCCACTGAACTAGGCTAGGAGTATACGAGAACTCACTTTTTCAAGGTATTCCAGTGACTTATAAGCAAAAGGACTCATTAATATACCGACCCCTCCAACTGTGCTGTTCACTGTATTCTTGGTGCCTGAAGACATAGCTAGTACCCATCCTTTGCCCATGTCCTTCATCTGAATATCCACATTTTCATGATAGATATGATGATGTTCCTGTATACACAGAATGTCTATTCTCTTTTCTTCAGCTAGTGCTGTTAGCTCTCCCATCTTCTCCTTTGATTTGAGAGACCAGACATTAAAACTCGATATTAGAGTTGCTGCTTTGCAATCTATGATTTTAAGTCTAGATTTGGATTTGAAACCAGTATTCAATTTTCCGACCTCAGCCTGGTTTGTCACTGGAGGACGCGGTTCTTGTTCATCCGTTTTTGTTGGTTTGTCTCATCATTTTACTGTTTTTTTAGCTTGCTAATAAGAATAAATTCAAAGTATAGCTACAATGGAGGCTCGCTACACCTTCCAATGCCATCTATGCAAGGCAGGGGAGGTGGATTTTCCCTGAGCTAATTAAAAGGGGTTACCTACATAAAGAGCCGCATACCCTGGCATATAAAATTCGAAATACGGAACTTCTTTCACGATTTGCGACGGAGTATTCATGGAATCGATAAATGTTAATAATAATGGCGTTGCGTTTTAATATGATATTCTCTCTGAAATAAATTTAAAGTATCGAGTGACCACTGACGTGATTCCTCTGGAGAGTAAAATGAAGTGAAAAAAAGGGAAAATTTTTCTTCTTATATAGAGAGCACTCGAAATTCAATCGATATTCACTCCTAAACAAGTGATCACTAACGTGACTCCCGGGGGAGTAAAAATACTCATTTTCTTTGATAAGAGAATACCAAGCAGGTAATTTTCTTGAACGTTGACCAATCCCTGACCAATACAAGAGGAATGTATATACTTCATGATTATCCTCGGTCCAATCAACATTCTAATCATCTTGCCGATCCCACAATAATAATCAACAAAACATTTTATTCTTCCAGATGCGCAAGTATAATCAAACGAGTTAGATTTATGAGTATGTTGATAGTTTCAAGTACATTGAAAGGAGATAAATCACTGTTTTCGCTATAGAAATTATAAACACGATGTTTTGCTCCGTATTTAAAACAATCTCACGAGTACAAAAAAAAGCTTCACAAAGTCGACGCAATCATATTTATGGAAAATCATCGATCATGATGAAGTAATGCGGCGCCATGTCTCAACACCATAAATCTTTCCTAAATCTCCCTCTCCATCTCTCTCTCTCTCCCCCCTCTCTCTCTCTCTCTCTCTCCATCTTTCGATAAACACATTACTTCAGATTCAAGCACGACGAGATTCGCATATAAATTTGAAATATTTTGTATTGTACACGTAGCAAAACTATTTTGGAGTGTCTAAGAGAGTTAAGCAAGTCGATTAAATGCAAAACAGTCAAATGTTTTCCATCAGGATGGCTATGGCCCATCACTACAAAATCGATTTTGTTCATTTGTTGATTATTTTGATTATTGTGAGGAATGAAAACGAAAGATAATTATGGTTCTCCGTTGCTGCCATATTTGATATTTTTGAAAAAGTTGAACAAAAGGAAATGTCTTCACCGGAACTCGGTTCTTCCTGGCTAAGTTACACCACCGCCTTCACCACTAGACCTCGAAGACGTGCAAGTGGTTTCGGCGAGCCCATATTCGACTGACCAACCTATTGACAAAATGTTCAATCTTCTTTTAGCTTTTGTCGGAGGCAGGCGAGGTTTTTGAACAATAGCAAGCCGCGTGCTTCATTTGGATCCTTACAATGTGTACTTTAATATCGTTCCTAAGTTGGAATGAATAATTTATAATACAATACAAGAGAAGAAATTTTACAAGTAGAAAACCCTGTTTACATGGCAGTGCCCGAAATTAATCGCTGATCGACGAAACGTATGTGTACCCAATTATAAGTTCTTTCATTAGATACTATACATACATTGTATACACATCATTCGTAATTGTTTTGTGTTTTATTTCTCTTTTACCTTGTTTCTTACTTAGACGAATCTTGTACTGACATCACTATACGCCTTTCCATTCGCATGATGCGAGGAAGCAACAACAAAAGAAAAAACCCTAAATATTCCACATCTTCAAATCAACGAAAATATTCCGCTTTACACATTGATCGTCCCTGTTTTCACGAAGTGACGGTAGAGCGCGCAACTAAAAGAAAGTTAGTTTTGAATAAATCGCTTTCAAAGGTTCGAGCCATAATCGCAACCTCTTTAATTTATCAAAGGCAAATAAATTTTATATCCTGGGATTGAAAATATCTAAATGTTTAGTTCTATCTTTAAATATTTCCATAATTTCTTATATTTTTTGAGGAAATGAGCTGTAAACATTACCGTCACTTCGTGAAAACACGAAATTCAAGGACGCGCTGTGATTTTGTTTTCACAAAGTGACGTTAGGTAGCCGCGCGCGTAAAACATATGGGATTTTTCTCTCGTGGATGGAATTCTCGAAATGGACACTAAATACGGCAAAACGTTTTGTTTAATTGATGTACAGATAAAATAATTCGAACTGTGAGAAAGAGTACATTTTCCTCTTTCTGTAGCTGCTTTTTCATTTCTCTGTGTGGACTGTTAACACATCCGTCATTTCGTGAAAACACAAATTGCATAGAACGCTTTGATTTTGTTTTCACGAAGTGACGGTACGTAGCCGCGCGCGTAAAACGTATGGGACTTTTCCCTTGTGGATGGAATTCTCGAAATGGACACTAAAAACGGCATTATGTTTTGTTGAATTGATGTACAGATAAAATAATGCGAACTGAGAGATAGAGTACATTTTCCTCGGTTGGTAGCTGTTTTTTTTTATTGATAAGAATAAACTGAATGTCTCTGTATGAACTTTTAACTTAACCGTCATTTCGTGAAAACACAAATCACATAGAACGCTTGTATTTTGTTTTCACGAAGTGACGGCTCGTAGCCGAGCGCGTATAAAACATATGGGATTTTTATTGTGTGAAGCAATTTCATGAGATAGACACTGAAATACGGTAAAATTACTTTTTTAATAGATGTATGGATAAAATAAGAGCACCTTTTCTTCTTTGTATAATTATGATGTTAGATGTATGATGTCAGTTTTTGTTCACGAAGCTACGGCTCACAATAAATTAACTATCAATAGCACAGATGGATATTGGCACAAAGTGCTTTTAAAATGATTAATAAGCTATTCTCTTTAATCTTAAGCTAAAAATGGATATGTATTTAATATTCTTTGAGGTTTAATTATCAGGTATATTGTATGTAGTAGGAACTAAAGATTGCACTAAAGTTACTATATACTCTCCACTTAAGAACACGTTCAAGTAGTCTCCCTCTCTCTCTTTACCCCCTCCATCTCCTCTTAATATCACACAAATTCTGCCATTTCTTGTTGAAATTCATGCGGGTGATATTAGGGCTTTTGCTACTCTATTACTATGTGGAATTTCTAAAATTTTAGAGAGGGGCCTAGCTAAATATATTTTTTCACATAGGAAATAAAGCAAATATGTTAAGAAATATTTTTGAATGAAGGAAAAAGATTCAGTATTGATCATTGACCATAATCTGTAGTTAACTACTCAACTCTGCAATATAAACACAGAAAATAAATTTCGACTGAGCAGTTTTAATTCAAACATTTGGAACCAGAACAGCAAGTGGCAAATGGAGAATAAATTAAAAATATTAAATAATTCATACCAAACATAATTATCATCATCAATTATCATCAATACTATATTGCATTTTGAAATGTACATTTAGGAATTTGTGGAAGACTCATCAGGTATACAGCCATGGAATACAAAGGTTATTTAGCACATTATACAGTATAAATAAATATGCTAAAAATGTCTTTAACTTATTCTTCATACATGTCCTGGTTATCATGTTTATTCAGCAATCATAGCAAATAAATGCCACATACTACATGTATGATGAAGTCAACAAAGAAATAAATCTATATTCAAAATACCATTCCAAAACAAAATGAATAAGAAATTTTACATCATTAGTATGCTGAAATATACTGGTTGCTAAATAAACTCTTTTTTTTAAAGGTTCATCTGCACAGACTTTTTTTACCTGAAGACAAAAGAGGTATTCAAAACAGTACTGTGTGGTATAGTCTCTTTCTTGCACGCCATGGTTATCCTGTTCTGGCTGAAAGGTTTACATGTTGATCGTAACAAAACGAGGCAGTTCTTGAAAAAAAAGATGGCACAGTTTTTTCAATGGGAAATATGACTAATATAATCATCATCATTACTTTTTTGTTCATTACTGTTTTTCATTAATATCTTGTGAGTAGAGTTTCAGAAGCAAGTCAGTTTACACAATCTCTTTCTAGGGTATTTCAATAAAATTTAGTACACAGTCTCAAACACTACAAAGTTTACCAATGCTAAAAGGTTGTCTTCACCCAGGCAAACACGTAATCTGTGACTAAACAATTATCAGCTGAACAATGCATGATAAACATGGAAATATCAATTTGACTAAACAATTTCATTTCTCATCAAACAGATAAAATTCAAAACAGCAACATTATATTGTATGATTATAAGATAGTTTGAAGTACCAAATACAATTATGATGAGAATGACTATAGAAGTAAAAATAAAAACATTAAATGTGAACTAGTAACATTGTGTTGTGTTTTGAAAGAAAAATCAATTGTGGAAATGTAACTTATATTCATGTTCTAATGAAGGCATCAACCCCTGTGAATACAAACATTTAAAGAAAATAGATAAACAAATTCTTCAATACAAAGATACGATATGAGGATTCATGGAACTGGAATCGAAAACTCTAATATGCATTACTGATTGAGGTAGGTATACCTGATAAATAGCTGTTCTGAGCTATACATTTGAATAATACAGATTTATGTGTGCAGGAGTTCATTGCAATACTGTAACAGAAAACTGACACCTGTACGACTATTCAGTTCATTGTTTCAGAAATCATGGACAATGTTACCAGTTTGCTTTGAATCAATTCATTGATTTTATAATCAATCCATTTCATTGCGATTACAACACACAATTACAATTATGAGTGGTGTTTGCTTTGTTTATGATATTTAAAATGTTTAAAATAAAACAGTATAAAAGAGAGATTGAGGTATTGAAACATTGAAGCATTGTCAAAACGATCATGTAATTGATTCTAGTTTCTCAAGCATGCTCCTCAACAACAGTTCTTCAAGTTTCTTCACACGTATGTCATCCAAGCAATAGTGGTTGAAGCAGCGAAGATCCTTTATCTAGACTGCGTGAAAGCAAAAGGAAATAAAAGAACAATCAATAGAAAACCATTATCAGAATTTCAATTATGAAAGGGAAACTTTACAGTGCATTATGATTAGGCGAAATTATTTTGTGTAGTTTTGGTACCAACTTTTAGAGAGGCTCTTAATGAATTAAATACTTTATTTGGTATCACCTTAGTATTGGCAATTTTTGTTAAGGATTTAAAAAAAATTTAGATGCTGACCTCGATAGGACCACTCATTCCCTTAACTAAGGGACCTAAGCATTAAAATCAATTAAGAATATCAAAAATTTTAACTATTGGGAAACAATCAAGAAGGAGAGAAGATACCTTTTGACTCGCTCAGAAGCATAGACAATGGGTCATCATCAGAATCGCAATCGGAGCCGTCAGGAGACTTTAAGGGTCACCATGCCAAGTCACACATGCAGCTCTGACTGTACGTGTTCGGTGAATTGCTTCAACGGTTCCATACCGCTCCCACTCTTAGGTCACTATGCCAAGTCACAATCCCAGCTCTGTGTTCAGTGAATTATCAAGGACCCATCTTCCCAGCATGTCGGTCCCTGTATCCAATCTAATTTTGTAGAATGAAAGAAATAATTACAATATATTTTCTTTCATATTTTTTGCAAGCAGAGGTAAGGAAATGAATCCAATATTATCTTTTGTACATCAAATTAATTACTAGGCATAACTGACCCAAAACAGAAGTTTTCAATTGCCCCTATTACCCCAAAATAGAATTTTTCAATTGCCCCTACCAAACAACAACCACCCCAATGCACATACGCAGTGAGTGTGCTTAGTAATTTGCTGCTAAAGTGTGATTTTCCTGAACAGATCATGAAACTATTCTCACCTGGATTTGTTTCTGGCCTGTGGCATTCTTGAAAAGTAGATGTACTTTCCCAGTGCTTCCTTCATATAAGTGCAAATTGTATCTACTGCATCTGAAACTAAAGTG
Source organism: Strongylocentrotus purpuratus (assembly GCF_000002235.5). Taxonomy (NCBI): domain Eukaryota; kingdom Metazoa; phylum Echinodermata; class Echinoidea; order Camarodonta; family Strongylocentrotidae; genus Strongylocentrotus; species Strongylocentrotus purpuratus. The sequence goes on along the minus strand of NW_022145612.1, from coordinate 32,670,559 downwards.
AAAGCAAAAACATCATCATAATTTCATTACCACTGAAGTGCAGGTAGTGAGACATGTACATTATCTGGTATGGTGCTTGCTTGGAAAATTCTTTAAAATATGAAGTGGAGTTGGGCAACATTTGCTGGTATCAAGGACAATTGTTTACAAGAATTTTTATATAGGGTGAGGGACCAAGGGTACTAAAGTGCTGCCTTTGGATATAACAGACACAGAGTACAGATAATGAGAGAAACTAAGCTAAATATGTGGACATTGTCCCCCAAAAGGTAGACTACTCATGATTACTTCGGTCTCAAAACAAAAGTATTCCTTTTTCGGATGGTGCAATTTTTTCAGGGCAGGACTGTATCTAATTTTCAATTTTTAATTAAATGTTCATTCATGTCCTTCTTTGCTTGACAGGCAAATCGTGGACTTCCCTAACAGTTAACCAGGAGGGGCTACTTCCCAGGTCATCTCAGCTCAGCATGATGATAATTTTCATAACTCCCTTTGCCCTTGGCTATGTTGATGTTGGCCTTGGGCTTGGAGCCCTGAAGTTTCTTAAACCCCAGGCACGCCTTACAAGAAAGGTCTCAGTCTGGTCTAGATCCTGATCTACTCATCTCTATATTCTAGATTGATGAGTAGTGGCCGACATAAACTGATAATTATAAAATGATGATCTAGAGTAACTAGAGTTCTAGACTCTAAATCAAATTTATAATTAGCTACAGGCCTAAAAGTAAATTACTGAAAAAATAAAAGTAAAACTCTAGTCTCTAGATCTAGAGTCTAGACTACTTGAAGTTGATCTCTAACTTTCTGTAAAACTTGTTCAAATTTATAACTTAAGCAGATATAAAAAGAACCTTAGAGGTCTATAGCATTAATATTTGGTGTGGAGCTAAATAAGAAAGACTCTCCACTTAAGTTATTTAGTCTAGATGTATATTTGTTAAGACATAAGTTGATCTTTTTAGTTTTTGATCACATGATACTTCACTCCTTTATTCACTTACATGAAAATAAGTATATGGGGCGATATGTGGAACGGCGGTGTATATTTCACACATTTCTGTGCTCATGGACATATTTATGGCTTACAAAGAATCAGAATGAATCAAAAGAGTGTACCACATTAATTTACCTTTAAAAAAATGTTTAAAAACTCACCTTTTCATGGTCTGTGACTGTTCCAAACTGCGAAATTTTCACTACCGTCACTTCGTGAAAATATTAAAAGCAGGAAAGAGCAAACGATGTTTTCACGAATTGACGGCTGTTAAGCGCGTACTTGGCCGTCACTTCGTGAAAACAGAAAATCCTTTTGCTAGGTATTTTCTTGTTTACGTCATCGTCATAGTGACATAATTAGATATTATTACGGTCTGAAATTTTTTGAGGTTCAAGATGTTAGTGAATGATGTCCAAAAATGCAAAAAAAATCGAAAGTGAAATTATATGCGATTTTGCTCACTACCGTCACTTCGTGAAAACAGGGACGATTGATATAGATGAGAAGCGCAAGAGTAAATATGAGAACAAGATGAGTAATTATCCTGTAAGAACATTTTTCCTCAAACTGAGTTATAGTATAAATGTGGATAACAACATTCGTGTTTGCTTTCGTAAATGGTTTCGGATTGTTAAAATCGTACTCGAGGTTGATGTCTCCTTCAGGCGTGATGAAGTTATTTCAGGCATGAGAATGAATCAAGCTTCTACACTCATTTCGCTCTTAAATGCAGAGAAAACGTAACAGAGAGAATAGAAAAGGAAGAGAGAGAGAGAGAGGGGGAAAGACATAGGGGAAAGGAAGTGAGAGGGAGAGATAAAGTTAAAGAGAGGAGAGAGAGAGAGAGGGGAAGGGTGAGAGAGAGACCGGGGAGAGAGAGGGAGAAATGAAGTGAAGGAGATAGAGAATTAAAGGGAAGAGACAGAGAGAGAGAAATAGAGAGAGAGAGAGAGGGGGGCGAAAGAGAGAGAGAGAGAGAGAGAGAGAGAGAGAGAGAGGGGGGGGGGGTGGGGGAGACGGTGAAGGCGATATTTTCTAATGGATCGAATTTTAATCCCAAAATGCCCTTGAAACGTAAGTGTTCTTTGAAGCTCAAGCATTCTTACAGTGTCGAGGCAAATAAGGACGAAAATTGGCGGTTCATAATACGAACAGTATCAGATAGCAGAATCTATTATTAGATAGTGCAGAGAAAGAAAGGCTCGAGCTTCAGGCACACGTCATTAGCGATTCTATTCTACGTTAAATTTCATTCACGCTAGATTGCAAAAAGCACTCGAAAATACTATTCATTGCTCCTTAAAAGGAAGAACTGAACTAAAATCCCATTTAAAAGAAATGGATTGGATATCCCTCTATCTTATTTAACACATTAACACGAGCCTATTTTTATTCTTTGTATAAAAATAAAAGAGGTATTATTTGTTATGTAATTACATTATATTCATACATTTCAAAGAAACATTGCTTTTGGCAACCTAAGAGCTGACTGTTGCCCGACATCGCAACAGCCTATGCAGTGGCGTACGCTGGATTTTTTCAAAGGGGTGGGGGTTAAAATCGGGCCAAAAATTTCGCAACGACTCAGCCAGCCGCTGAATAAGCAGGGGGGGGGGGTGGTAAGAGGACACTTTTTTTTTTGGTCTCGAAATTTGAAAATGTTGTTACGTTGGGGGGGGGGGGTAAGGTCACCTTTTTTAGGTCATCCACAGGCATAATTTTTTATTTTTTTTAATTAAAAAACAAACAAACTCAGAAGGGTTTTTTTTCTCCAAAAAATAACATACACATAAAAAAAAAACTCAAAGGGGGGGGGGGGGAACCCCCCCCCCCACTTTTGCGTACGCGCCTGAGCCTATGCATGCAAAAGTTCATTTAAAAAAGAAAATTAATCGTTTGAAATAGCTGTATTATATATCTTGTCATTGGGTACTGTTTGTAAGAACACTAAACGGGTCATATAACAAAAATGGTGCACGGGGGAGTCGATTTAAGCCCTTTTAGATACATCCAACAACAAAAAAATTAACATCACTCATTTCAAATATGATAATACCAGAGCAGTGTTATACAGTGACATTATAAATCAAGTACTGATCAGCAACACGCTTTCCCCATGTTATTTGTAGAAATTATTTCATATCAAGACCTTAAATTTAATGGGCACTCCAAAATGGTATATTGATTTCTCCTAATTAATTATTTAAAAACGGCAAAAACGAACAACCCCGTTTCAAGTGTAGCTGAAGAGCTGAACAAATTGGAGGTCAAGATTTGTATCGAGATCAAGTTTGACCTACAAACAATGTTTCATTGTGATGTTTTATAACAGCTCTCCATCGCATAGGGGTGCTCAAGGTGCCTACAAAGACTACAGTATTATACAAATGGGTTTAGCCCAGCTGCCCTAAGGTGCTCAAGGCATTCAAAGAATAAATCCCCACTGGGTAACCTTTTACTACACCTGGGTGGAGGGTTGTGCTTTACCAGAAATGACTTGTACCGTGGCGTGACTCCGACCGCGAACCATGTAATCCACAGTCCGGTGACATATCCACTAGTGTGTGTGTGTGCGTGTGTGTGTGTGGTTTTTTTTTACATGATACAGAAGTGTATCAATCGGATATGATTATTTACATCTGGGGACCGAACTTTAACCAAAACATCCGAAAGAAAGACGTGACTCAGTTTTGAACCGAGGTCGCCTGAGCCAGTTTTAAGACAGGCGAATTAAGACAGAGAGCTGACCTAGTAAACGTGCCACTAGACCAATTCACATCTCCCTTTATCCACTTGACCACGCACCTCTATATTTAAATTCAAGACCAAGGCCTTATGCTTCCGTCACATCGTCAAACCGAGTGCACTCCGATTAAACACTGACCACTTCCTGGTAATAGTACGGTGTAATATAAAGTTTTATTCGGTTTGTCGTCTGTCTTGCCGGTGTGACTTGGGTGTGGAAGCTAATCATGTTTGTCAAGTTTGTAATTGCATTCATTGAGCTTCAGACTATGTATAAACAAGGTGGGTGGAAACTTGACGTCAGTACTGACGTGTGGATTAGTTTCTTAATGGAAGGGAAATATCCATCAGGTAAAAAACAGAATCTTACCATAATAAATAAGACATTTCTGAGAAGGTTTTTTGATTTCAATTTGACAGGCTAAATGAGCCTGTTTGAAAAGCCGTGATTACCAGGTCACCTGGGATCTACACTGCATTAACGTGTATAATTCACGTATTGTGCATTAAAGTAAACCACAAATAATTCGAAAATAAACATTGCGTGCTTGAAAGTCAAGTGTCAACTTATATACAGTTAACTCGAGATTATTCATTGCAAGAAAATATCCCACTTTTGAAGGATGACATTTAAAGCCTTTGTCATCTTAGCTTATATTCACAAACACTGCATTACGATTTCAAAAGGAGAGTTCAAAACGGAATTGAAACGTATAGAATGCAAGCTTGAAACTTTTCCGGATGTTAAAGAAAACGTGATCATGGTTGAAAAGCGCAACAGCCATCCCCCTTCTCTCTATCTCCTTCTCTCTCTCTCTCTCCTCTTTCGTTTCTCGTCTTTCTCCTTGTCTATAGAAGTCTCCCCCTTCCTCCATCTCCTCTCTCAATCGCTTAATACCATGCACTTACAGTACAAACTGGAGCAATCGATACAAATTGGTTGTGCATCAAAATGCCACTCGCCAATAAGCCAAGTGAACTAGAAAATGACGGCATTATAAGGAACGGGCGAGTGAGAAAAAAATGAATTATAAACCAAATTTCTATCATTTCCACTCTGATATTAAAAAGAGAAAGGGGCAGGAATAACAGGAGAATGACTTGTACGCTCATTTCATGCGTTACTGAATATGAAGAGGTAACGGCTTCATCAAGAAATGCACGGCGAACACACACACAAAAAATGAATGTAATTGTATAAAGCGTAAAAGTTAATGGTTTCAACTTAAAAGCATCAAACTGTTCAGTGGCAAGTTAGTTTCGGGTGCTGAACACCCTACAGATATCAGGCTAGTTCTTTCCCAATATATGTTGATTTTCTTCGCAAGGGATATCTTTCCCTACTCATTGAGCAAATAGCAGACGATCCGCTTCCGATTCAAGTGTTTTGCTCTACTTTCTAAAACCGTATTATCAAACGGTTGCTTACCTACTTGTGTGGTCAAAATGGCGTCTCCGTCAGAAAGAAGTGTAGATGTACAATACATGCCAGTCATACACAAAGATAATTAGCATCAAGATATTTCTTTAATACATTTAAATACATTTAAATACATTTATTAGTTTATATATATACATGTATGTATAGAGCCTGAACGAATGAAGAGTCACTGCTACTATAACATATAAATACATAGAAAAAACCTTACACATCTCTGATTTTGCAGGCACTGGGCACCATATTTCATTGTCATCTGATATTGTACCCAGTAACAATCTTGTTGAAGTTAAAGGTAAAGACCAGTATTGGAAACGCCCCAATTCCAAAAAATTAAATGGAAGCTCTTATTACCAATCATGTGAAAGTATATGTTTTGACTAATACATGATAAAAAATTTGCCCGGAAACCGCCTACTAATTGATATATTTGGTAAATTAGTTTATCTACATGGTCTGTGAGAGATAAACGCATGTGTGCGTATAGTCCCATATACATCTATCTGTGTACAGTGCTTGTAACTTTTCGAAGACTGGGCCATATTTCTTATCATTTTGATGATTCCACAACATTGCAGTACACACAAAACTTATATGCTAGATGAGCAACCTTTTATGATCGATTCCACAACATTTCTTTCACAATGCAATCGCATGACCACAACTGGTCTTTACCTTTAAGTTCCCAATTTTACATTGAAATATTTCATGAGGCTATTTACTTTTCACTTAGCAAAATTTTATCTCAAGATTTGAAGTGGCAAATATTAGCTTTATTCATGCACGTTTTTTTACTCAAATGGTTTTACTTATGTACTGCCTTGGCTGAACTTCTTCAGGAATTTTAATTAAGTCATATTAGGAAGCCAATCTTAAAGTGTAGGCTACCAATTACCTGAAAAATCATTTGTGTATAGGTAGAATGTATAAAATCAAGCTAAAAAACTATACCTGGCATTCTACTGGTAAACAGTTAAGGAGCATGAAGTAAATAAAGGAAAACACAAAAAACATAAAAGGTGTTTTACAGTTCACTAGAAGTCTCTATGTAGAAGAAATATTTGAAGCTCATAGTAGACTACACTATAGCATCGAGAACAGAACGTGTTTTGGTGATTGGTACTCCTGATTTTTTCAAATAAAATGTCATGTACAGTAAATACAAAAGCAATGAGAGCTTACATATACAATTGTGACTATAACATTTAATGTTACACATAATATATAACCTATAGCAGAACCATATAATTCTATTACTTTACCTTTCCCAAGCTATTTTTGTAGTTTGCAGGCACAATCCTTTGTTCTTCCTTTCTACATAGTAGTGCCTGCACTTTGAGACTAGCCTGACATCATACTGCATAAGTGCATAGGCTCTGTATTTAAAGGGAAAGTCCACCCTGATATTAAGTTTGTTTTAATAGAAGCAGAAAAATGAGATGGACAGATCAGTGAAAGTTTGGGCAAAATCTGATTGAAAATAAGAAAGTTGTGATTTTTTGAAGTTGCAATCAATCAAACACATATTGGCAATTCTGTAGCTATATATGAACCCATTTTTATTTCATTGCTCACCCAAATTAAAGTTGTAAAAAAGGATGCCTAGTTTGAAGTTCTCCTTCAAATTCCTTGATGACATCATTCAAAATAATCTGAAAGGGGGTTCTCATGGTCATTCCCTCATCAGTCAACGCCAAGTAAAAATGAAGCTCCTCTCTAGCTGACTACAATGTCTCAGCATACGACTCATCGTGCTGCAGGCACAAGGTCATGTATTCCTGATCATTCACTTCTAATATTTTGATTACTCCATACATGTCATATGACAGGAATTTCTCCCTTCATCAACTAATAAAAAGTCGATAGTAAATTTGTGACGACACGATTTGAGTAGCTGTGTATCAAATAAGCAGGTATTTTTTAAGTTACAGGCATTTAAATGCTTACGACCTTCTGCTTAATGCAATAGTGCATGTCTGCGTTTAGCGCAATAGCGCGCGTCTGCTTTTAGGACAACAGCGCAACTCATTAGCGCCCTTCTTCAAAATATGAGAGAATTTTTGAGTTCCAGAACGACTTAGGAAGACTTGATGAAAGAGCTCTATGAGCAAACAATATCTTCTCACATATTTCCATTTTGGATGGTCTCAAAACTGTTGACAGGCACAAATGGCTCCAAGTCTCTTTTCACCCGTGTCACAAAGTAGTGGAATGGCTCCTGTTCTTCACCTTCATCATCTATGGCCATATCTTTGGGAGAAAGAAGACACACAGAGAGAGAAAGCTATGAGCATTAAAACATTTCAACCATTCAGCAATAGGCCATTTTCATAATGTAACCAAATTTAATATATAAGTCTTTGTGAAGTACCTCAAAACAAATTATTTTATTCACCTGATAAACAGAATTACGATAGTTTGAAATAAATCGGACAAATAATGAAAAAGTTATGAATATTTGAAATATGGGATCACCAAGCCTATGCCAATCTCAAATTGGCAGTTTGGTCAGTGGATTGTGACAAAGACGCCGATTACTGCCCTGTTTGTTAAGTACAAACATATAATTAATATCTGTTTTCTCCCAAGTGCCTTCTCCCTTGGGGCACTATTCAAAATATATTGTGGATAACATATTATTATAGGTCCTCTAAAGAGAACAGACCCTCTGGAGTCATAATTTTTGTGAAATTTGTGTTATGTTGTGTGTTGGAACAAATGGGAAAGTTATCCGCCACTACATCACAGAGACATTATTAATTCAGCCAATTTGAAGAGCCCACACCTATAGTGATTACAACTTTAAAAAAGAAAAATAACTTGTTATTATTTGTTTGTCCAATTCCTTTCACACTTTCACCAGTGTACTTCTCTGATTTTCCTGCTTTCCTCTAGAGTAGTTTGTTATCAAGGTTGGATTTCCCTTCAACTTTAGCAAAGTCAAATCTGTTTGGACTGCAAAAGTTTGACTTGTGCAAAATTAGTCATAGGAAGTGTCAGTAGCATATGTTTTGCATATTTCAGTCCATTGTAAGGAAAATTGGACTTGTGTAATTTCGAGTTGATATGCAGGGTTAACTGTATTATGGTTCTTTGTCTATGACATGAATTATTTGATCATGTTTCTTTACAATTGTCTCTATATATGCATTCCGGACGCGTCTTTATGTGCCCCTACAGTACGTTACCCAACCTGAATACATCTCACAAGTGGTAAAGAAGAGGACGGGAAGAGGATAAGTCTCAAAGAGAGAAAAAGACAACAACAACAACACTTTTGAGTGGGCTGTAACCATAGAGGAAGAGGCAGAAAGCAATCCCCATTGAATATCCTCTTTCTAATGGTTCTATTTCGAATATTTCAAGGGAGTTGATGAAGCATTCAGGTTCTAGAAACCCTTCAAAGAAATAATAGGAAAAGACCTGCGGTACAATATTGAGGTTCAATCCAAAATAGTACTCTACGTTCTGGTTATAACTGTTTTTCACAATCGGGAGTACCATTACTTTGAAACAGAGGCTACACGAATATTTGTATGTCATGTATTATGTATGATTCCTGCCATTAAAAGAAAAACTTGAGTTTTTTTCCAGGTATTTACTGGGAATATGCAATGTTTCATAAAGTGCTGCAAGTCTTCTGAGTTCTTGATCAAGGCGTGGGCGCTATTTTGAACGACGAATCCGTCACTATTACTGTACGGATTTGTTGTTTCATAATAACGCCGGAATTAAAAAGCCTACATTGTCTGTATTTCTATCAGTAAGATGTAATATGGTTATACAACAAAATGTAAATCAATGCAATACAAAAATAAAAAGTACTGGAAATCACCAACAGGGATGTGGGACTACTTAATAAAGCCATGATTTAGCAATTCACATTTATGTTCTGCTTATCAAGATCACACATACATGTATGTTTTGCTTAAAGATAAACTCCAGTTCTGGTAAAAGAAAGAAAATTAATTCTCACAGAATCAAACGAAACTTACACTGAATGCTCAAGATTACAAATAAATGACATGTGCCAAACAATTTTGGAAGAAAATATATACTGGCTGAGTAATGAGCATAGAAAGACAAGGAAATCAAGGTAGTACTAGCCCCAACACCATGTGTTTTGTCCCATATATAGCTTTCTGTGTACAGTGCTTGTTACTTTACCAAGACTCGGCCAAATTTATTATGATTTTGATGACTCCAGAACCTTGCAGTGCACACCAATACTTGCATGCTACATGATCAACTGTTTCTGATCTATTCCACATCTTTTCTTTCACAATGCAATCGCATTACCAAAACTCACCTTTATCTTTAGTTACCAAATAACTTTTATATTTTCAATCACAATCAGTCATTGGGCGCAGTATTATCTACCTGTTAATAAATGTTTTTTGTATCACAGAATCAATAGAATATTAGCTTAATAATGCATGTGGTTTGTTAGGAGAGCATTCAAAGGGAAGAAAACCACTTCATGTCTAGGCCTGCATGGTAACTATGAACAATTAGAAAATTCCCATGATTGTTACAGTATGTGAGTCTGTGGAATTGTCTACCCACAAATCATTTTCCATGTATGTTACTTATAAGGGTTATTTCTGAGTAAAAATTTGCATTAACTCTTTACAGAATTTATATTGAAAGCTAAATTTGAATAGAGGTTACCAAAATGGAATCCTGAACACAATGAGCACATAACCTCTTTCAGCGACTGGTTTCCTTTCATTCTTTAATGGCAAAGTCCCTTGATTAAACATGCAATTTTTAGAATAAAGGTAGTCGTAATGACTGCTTCCATGAATAGCTAAGGTCAGATGCATTTAGGAGCGAACAACACCCAAAGGAAATGCGTCAGTCAGAATGTTATTTAGGTACCTAGTTCATGGTTCATCTTACATCATGTAATCTCTTCCTAAGAAGCTGTACAAAAAAAAAATACTGAATGTTTGGTTTGGTTTGGTTTTATTTTCCGTATAAAAATTCAATACATACAAGAATACAATTTACAAATAATACAAATCAAGAATTAAAAAACGACTGGAAAGATCTATTCAGAGCCATTATTAAAATGGCTCTGTTCTTCCTAGAGGTCCAGAAATAATCAAACATAGAAATAAAACACAAAATATTACAAACGCACTATCTACAACCCCCTCCCAAACCCTCTATAACACATTATGAATACGACTGTTACCATCCCTCCCCCCTCCCCGTTTACACCAAAAGTTTATACATCAAAATCTAGCATCCATTCATTTAGGCCCTGTCGAAATAAATTGAGTGTGTTCGGTCTACGTAAGTTAATCGGTAATTCATTATATAATTTAGATCCGCGATAAAAGAATGTTCGTTTACAATGATTAGTTTTAGGTTTGGGCAAGACTAAGTTATCGATATTTCTTAGGGCATAATTGGTTTCTTTTTCCAGGGAGAGAGAGCACAGGCAATTCAATTCTATTCTGAGAATAGCAGTCATCTGTTTGGAGCCAGAAGGGTATTAACTCGTACTAACACAGATTTAACCCCCTCCTGGCTCTGACCAGATGATCTGATATGGTGATTGCTTTTATTGCATGTACATGTACATGAACACTGGAAGCTGTATTACAATTTTTGAAGTAAAATTGTCTTTAAATTGACTTGGTAGATGTTGGAGAGAATATAAGAGAATAAATTATGAGATAATGTATCCTAAAAATTCAAATTTAATACAAGAAATCAGATTAAAAAAGTGGAGTGAATTTTTTCTTTACAGTAAAAAAAAATGTTCAAATTTGTAAACAATTTGTTTTCTTTCCAAAGTCAAATCCATTTCTGCAAGTCAATTTGAGAGCTGTAAGGAGATGACATACCTGTAGATCAGGGCTATCTCCCAGCTGATTACAGTCATTTTCCCTCCTCTAAAAATTTTGTTCTTGTTAAGGAATTCCACATATTGTACTTCATTGTTTGAACAGTAATCAAAATCTTTTGATTGTACGTTTGGAAAACTTCTTGTAAGAAATAAAAATATGATCTCTCAAAAAATGCAAGAATTTCTGAGTAATGTATTGAAAGGATTAAGTTTGAAGGATCATGGTTATATAGCAATCCTTAAAAGGGAAGTCTTGGATTCACTCAAAACATGTTTTTGAAAATGAGAAAATTTTCAAAAATATCTTTTACCACTTCAATATTAGCCAACCATGCAAACACAAAGGCTAGCTTCCATATTTTATGAAAGCCTTACACAACTCTTTTTACACAAGAAATCCTCATAGGTCAATGGAGTGAAGAAAATGGAAGCCCTTCAGCTGAAGGTATTTATCACCCTAGCTACATAACATATATAACCCACCCACACACTCCCCATGGTAAATATGGTCTTAACTCTAAAGGGGGGCTTTTACACTGCAATAAAAAACCCTGGGTTTTTCTGATTAAGTCATTGTTTTGATAGAAAAAGCTAGGCAACTACCCATAAATATGAAGAAGAAAAACAGGAACGAAAAACAGGAAGGAAAAAAAACACTTTTTATATTTTTGTTTAATCCGCCGATCTTTGTAACATATATTATGTGTGAACGGTTGCTCTCAAAACAACTGTGAAGTAGTCCTGTATGTGCTCACTTCCTCGCAAGAACATGCAAAGTAGTGATAAGTTGTGTGCGCATACACACCCCTCACCAAAAAACCTGAATGTTTTGATGGTAAGCAAACAATGAAGGTTTCATACAGGTTTTTCCATTTGTGTAAACGGTAGTTTTAAAAACTGCCCATTTTTCAAATTGGGCTGTTTTTTTCTTCAGTGTCAATGGTCTTCAAATAGCTCCCTCCCGTGGTATGGTTGAAAGAAGATTAAGGCAATCAACATTATTATTCATTGGATAGAGAGTTCCATTTAATGCCTAGTGTGCTTTACTTTCCACACAGCTTATAAATATGTGTTCACATTAGCCCAAGAAGTCTGCTAATTCTAAGCGGGAGAAATCGGCCTGAAAACTTACAAACACTGACTAATATGCAGTGAAAAAATCACTGATGCAATTTATGAAAATAGTTTGAGAACTTTCCTAAATGTATAGTTGGTGTTGTTTGTTAAATAGCCCATTAAAAAAAAACAGGTTAAAGGGCTAATTCATAATGAAGATGAAGTTAGACTATGACGTATATGATATGTTCTGTTTCTCTAAAACAAATAGATTGTGAGGCCATGATCGTTTACATACGTAGACATTTTGTTCATCACATCTGCCATACTGCTCAATCTTAACATCCAATGTGATTCCACTACATTGCTCCTGGTACATTTCTGTTCCATACTTATCTCCGGCACAATCTGAATTTCTAACTTAAAGCCTAGACCCAATACTAAACCTAACTCTGATCCAACACTAAACCTTACCCTGACCCAACACTAAACCTTACCCTGACCCAACACTAAACCTTACCCTGACCCAACACTAAACCTTACCCTGACCCATAAACCTTACCCTGACCCATAAACCTTACCCTGACCCAACACTAAACCTTACCCTGACCCATAAACCTTACCCTGACCCAACACTAAACCTTACCCTGACCCAGTAAAACCTTACACTGATCCGACACTAAACCTTACCTTGACCCAACACTAAACCTTACCCTGACCCATAAACCTTACCCTGACCCAACACTAAACCTTACCCTGACCCAGTAAAACCTTACACTGATCCGACACTAAACCTTACCCTGACCCAACACTAAACCTTACCCTGACCCATAAACCTTACCCTGACCCATAAACCTTACCCTGACCCAACACTAAACCTTACCCTGACCCAGTAAAACCTTACACTGATCCGACACTAAACCTTACCCTGACCCAACACTAAACCTTACCCTGACCCATAAACCTTACCCTGACCCATAAACCTTACCCTGACCCAACACTAAACCTTACCCTGACCCAGTAAAACCTTACACTGATCCGACACTAAACCTTACCCTGACCCAACACTAAACCTTACCCTGACCCATAAACCTTACCCTGACCCATAAACCTTACCCTGACCCAACACTAAACCTTACCCTGACCCAGTAAAACCTTACACTGATCCGACACTAAACCTTACCCTGGTCCAACACTAAACCTTACCCTGGTCCAACACTAAACCTTACCCTGACCCAGTAAAACCTTACACTGATCCGACACTAAACCTTACCCTGGTCCAACACTAAACCTTACCCTGGTCCAACACTAAACCTTACCCTGACCCAACACTAAACCTTACCCTGACCCAACACTAAACCTTACCCTGACCCAGTAAAACCTTACCCTGGTCCGACACTAAACCTTACCCTGACCCATAAACCTTACCCTGACCCAACACTAAACCTTACCCTGACCCAACACTAAACCTTACCCTGGTCCAACACTAAACCTTACCCTGGTCCAACACTAAACCTTACCCTGACCCATAAACCTTACCCTGGTCCAACACTAAACCCTAAACCCTAAACCTAATGCTAACCTAAAACTCAACAGTAACCCTAAACCTAAAGCCAAGTGCAATTGATGCTGGAGCAAATGTTGGACCATTTCTAATGTACATTGAAGGGTGACATCTTGAAAGGCATACTGGGCTAATGGTGACAGGGTGCTGCACCTTTGCTATAATCAGTCTAATTTCTCAAGCTTCAATTTGCTTAGACTAGTGGAAAAGCCCATTATACAATCTAAAGCTCACATAGGGTTCATTAGTGCATTACTGGTCATATTGACTTGCCAAGGGTAAAGAAATAAAGAGTACAGCCTTGACTTTGGGAAGAAGACCAAATGGTGTGTGTCTTATAGAATACCGGTAATTAATGAGGATTCATTGATGTTGATGGAACATTCGAAATTGTCAGGTGACCATGAAACGAGTGAAAACTTGCACTAATTCTTTTCTTTTTCACCTTTTTGTTGTTAAAAACAGGCATATTAAAAGAACTGAGGCTTTCTCCCTCTGTCAGAAATATACATTACTTTCTAGTTTTTGCATACACTATGGAAAATAATCTAATTTCAATCACACTTTTGATTTTGTTTTAGACATTGCCACCTATATATATTTAGGTAAAATGGTACATTTACATGTACTTGCATGCTGTGCAGTCTTTAATTGCTGTAAACCTAAAACTGCCCAGCTCCCCACCCCACATCATAACCATGTTTGCCTCTTTCAAGAAACATGGTATTTATTACAACTACCCTGCCGGAAAAAATAGACTATTCTACACATTTTTTCTAATTCCATATTTTATTTCTTTTGTTTATTGTATCACTGAATTATCTTGAACGCTCTGAGAGTCAACTTGTATAAGTCATGTTTTACGCAATGAAGGACCTTTGATTAATCAGGAAGAAGAAAAAGTTGTTTGGATGGTATTTTCAATGAAATATAAAACAATGCATGTCTAGGAGAGCAATCATGGCTGGGTTTGTAACAATGAAAACCAATTATGGTTGAAGAAATACTTGAACTGTCTGAACCTCTAGAAACCCAAGCACGTTGATTGAAAGTCATTCAATTTACCGGTAGCACCCAACACTTAGTCTTAAGAGGTAGAACAATTAAATTCATTGTAATAAAATGTCATCTTAGGTGTTTCTCATACAATCATATGGACTCCAAAAAAAAAATTACCTAAGAAAAACTGAAGTCTGTTTTATAATAAGAAAAACGGAAGTCTAATAATAAGAAAAAATCTAGACTCTCTTTTTTTTTTAAAGGTGAGGTGAAGTATATTACATGACTCTTATTTTCTAGTTTAAGTAATGCTGCTTCATGACACAAAAACAACTGAAGATTAGTAAACAAAAACCATTGACCTACCAAAAGTTAATGAGGTTAATTATTACTGATTAATTAATTAATTAATTGTTACTGATTAATTTTGGTATTATCGGCGTTTCATTCTTTTTGAGAATATTTTTCTCTTCAAGTATGTTTTAACCTTAGTTGCAATGACGACCTTCGTCATTGCCTTGTTTTCGTTCACATTCTGCCCCATTAATATTCTCCTTAGTATATTCCTTATCGTCCGGAAATCACATTCGTTTTGCACGTAGTGCTTGTTATTCCTAGTTAGGTGCCTTTATTATGTCCATTTCCTTTCAAATTTCGTAGGCGTAATCTCTGATATCTCATCAAGGTCACCTACTTTTTCGATTTTCGAAATCAGTCATGCATAACCATCCAGGCGCCATTTTGTCCGTTTCTGGTCCATTTTAAGGCCTTTCTTCATTCCTTCCTATCTCCACTATCCTAGATCCTACAAACTTCTAACAAATTCCTCTAGATAGTCTAAGACATGTTCATTCCTCTGCGACGTATAACTTGACCTTCAAAATGCCATCTTCATAGTCAAAATTCAAATCTGAAACCGACTCCGTCAACAATCTCTCAAATTCTTGAAAAATAGACCCCTACAAATCTAAAAATTGCAATAACTTTCTTTAACCAATTCCGTTCCGTATCATCTTCTCGCAGTATCTTTATTTCATAATTGCACATAGCCATGCCAATTTTTACGCTCCAATGGCTATGCAAAACATAAATAGCGCCCTCTAAAGTTCTGGGAATTGGCTTTCTTTCTGTGGCCGTATCTCCATCCTGGCTTCGCAGACCCGTACCCTTTTTTGGATTTAGATACTTAAACATATGCCCTTTCCAGCCATACACAAAATTATATACCCTAACACTGACCGACTTTGCGAAAAATGCCCTCCAAATTCGCCATTTTCAAGAAAATTGAGAAATAACTTCAACTTGCTCTAAATTGGCGATCTTTATACCTACATCAATGAAACTTGGCAGACATATGTATCCATATACGTGACAACTGTCTGCCAAGTTTGGTAAAATTCGAACTTGTCAGCGCAAAGTTATCGCCAAAAATGATGAATTTACTATGCATTACGTAATACCGCGTTTAATGCGTACAATACATTGCGCGAAGATAACAATGGTGTCAAACTGACCACAATAAAGTGCCCTTTCGAATGATACCAAGTATAGTATATGTTCACACAGAAAAGTGTGAATAAATCGCATTTAAACAAAGGTCACTACACGAATTCCGCCGAGTTTCCGCCCGAATCTAACACGTATCGGCTTTGACGTCATTTTTTCAGACTGCGTTTCGCCCCTTAAACGTCCTTTTTTTTCCTTGAAAATTTGCAGTGACATGCCAAGTTCCAATACGCAGGGCACCTCTTGGCCGGATTTTTGAAATTGGTCAATGGGGCCATTTAAGACGCCATTTTGTCCTATAAATCTATTTTACATCACGTGTTTCGATAGGATTATCATAGAAAAAAAGAGAGTTGTTTACAATAACAACCATGAAATCCTCTTTCTAATGATACCAAATACGGCCCATAAAGAGACATAAAGAGAGAGAGAAAAAACAATTTAACTCCGGTCATAATACAGATCCTGTACGTTTTCCGCTCATGCATTACACGCATTGTCTATGGGGCATATCGGGTTCACGCTTTTGACCCCCAGGACGATCTTTATTGCAATGAAGAACATGCACCAAATCCCCTTGGTTTTTGCACGCATTGCTTGCGAGCCCTTTCTACGTCCTTTCCCATATCCCAATTTCTTTCAAACTTCGTAGGCATAGTCACTACCATCCCATCAAGGTCACTGTTGAGGCCTTTCTTTCGCCCTACCTGTCTCCAATATTACAGAAGCTAAAGACTTCGTACAAATTGCTCTGGATAGTCCGAGAGAAGCTCTTTCGTTCGACACGTAGAAACACGGCGTCATTGCACGCACATCGTTGTGACACGATTGCATTTCTAGTTGCAATGACGAACCTTCGTCATTGCCTTGTTTTCGTTCACATTCTGCCCCATAAATATTCTTCTTAGTATCGTCAGGAAATCACATTCGTTTTGCACGTAGTGCTTGTTATTCCTAGTTAGGTGCTTTCCCCATGTCCATTTCCTTTCAAATTTCATAGGCATAGTCTCTAGCATCTCATCAAGGTCACCTACTTTTTCGATTTTCATAATCACTCATGCATAACCGTCCAGGCGCCATTTTGTCCGTTTCTGGTCCATTTTAAGGCCTTTCTATCTTCCTTCCTATCTCCACTATCCTAGATCCTAGAAACTTCTAACAAATTTCTCTAGATAGTCTAAGAGATGTTCTTTCATCTGCGACTGATGACTTGACCTTCAAAATGCCATCTTCATACTCGAAATTCAAATCTAAAACCGACTCCGTCAAAAATCTCTCAAGTTCTTGAAAAATGGACCCCTAAATAATCTAAAACTGCCATAACTTTGTCATATAAATTCCGTTTTGTATTTAAATCTCACAGTATCTTTATCTCATAATTGCACATAGCCATGCCAAATTTCACGCTCCAATGGCTTTGCACAACATAAATAGCGCCCTCTAAAGTTCTGGGAATTGGCTTTCTCTCTGTGACCGTATCTCCATAATGGCTTGGCAAACCCGTACCCTTTTTTGGATTTAGATACTTGAAGATATGCCCTTTCCAGCCATATACAAAATTATATACCCTATCACTGACCAAATTTGAGAAAATTGCCCTCCAAATTCGCCATTTTCAAGAAAATTGAGAAATAACTTCAACTTGCTCTAAAATGGCGAACGTTATACCTACATCAATGAAACTTGGCAGACATATGTATCCATATACGTGACAACTGTTTACCAAGTTTGGTAAAATTCGAATATGTCAGCGCAAAGTTATCGCCAAAAATGATGAATTTACTATGGATTACGTAATAGCGCGTTCAATGCGTGCAATACATTGCGCGCAGATAACAATGGTGTCAAACTGACCGCAATGAAGTGCCCTTTCGGATGATACCAAGTATTATATATGTTCACACAGAAAATTGTGAGTAAATCGCATTTGAACAAAGGTCACTACACGAATTCCGCCGAGTTTCCGCCCGAATCTAACACGTTTCGGCTATGACGTCATTTTTTCAGACTGCTTTTCAACCCTTAAACGTCCTTTTTTTTTCCTTGAAAATTTGCAGTGACATGCCGAGTTCCAATACGCAGGGCACCTCTTGGCCGGATTTTTGAAATTGGTCAAGGGGGCCATTTAAGACGCCATTTTGTCCTATACATCTATTTTACATCACGTGTTTCGATAGGATTATCATAGAAAAAAAGAGAGTGGTTTACAATAACAACCATGAAATTCTCTTTCTAATGATACCAAATACGGCCCATAAAGAGACTTAAAGAGAGAGAGAAAAAACAATTTAACTCCGGCCATAATACAGATCCTGCACGTTTTCCGCCCATTCATTACACGCATTGTCTATGGGGCATATCGGGTTCACGCTTTTGGCCCCCAGAACGAACTTGATTGCAATGTCAAACATGCACCAAATCCCCTTGGTTTGTGCACGCAGTGCTTGCGAGCCCTTTCTAGGTTCTTTCCCCTATCCCAATTTCTTTCAAACTTCGTAGGCATAGTACCATCCCATCAAGGTCACTGTTGATGCCTTTCTTTCGCCCTACCTATCTCCAATATCACAGAAGCTACAGACTTCGTGCAAATTGCTCTGGATAGTCCGAGAGAAGCTCTTTCGTTTGACACGTAGAAACACGGCGTCATTGCACGCACATCGTTGTGACACGATTGCATTTCTAGTTGCAATGACGAACCTTCGTCATTGCCTTGTTTTCGTTCACATTCTGCCCCATAAATATTCTTCTTAGTATCGTCAGGAAATCACATTCGTTTTGCACGTAGTGCTTGTTATTCCTAGTTAGGTGCTTTCCCCATGTCCATTTCCTTTCAAATTTCATAGGCATAGTCTCTAGCATCTCATCAAGGTCACCTACTTTTTCGATTTTCATAATCACTCATGCATAACCGTCCAGGCGCCATTTTGTCCGTTTCTGGTCCATTTTAAGGCCTTTCTATCTTCCTTCCTATCTCCACTATCCTAGATCCTACAAACTTCTAACAAATTTCTCTAGATAGTCTAAGAGATGTTCTTTCATCTGCGACTGATGACTTGACCTTCAAAATGCCATCTTCATACTCGAAATTCAAATCTAAAACCGACTCCGTCAAAAATCTCTCAAGTTCTTGAAAAATGGACCCCTAAATAATCTAAAACTGCCATAACTTTGTCATATAAATTCCGTTTTGTATTTAAATCTCACAGTATCTTTATCTCATAATTGCACATAGCCATGCCAAATTTCACGCTCCAATGGCTTTGCACAACATAAATAGCGCCCTCTAAAGTTCTGGGAATTGGCTTTCTCTCTGTGACCGTATCTCCATAATGGCTTGGCAAACCCGTACCCTTTTTTGGATTTAGATACTTGAAGATATGCCCTTTCCAGCCATATACAAAATTATATACCCTATCACTGACCAAATTTGAGAAAATTGCCCTCCAAATTCGCCATTTTCAAGAAAATTGAGAAATAACTTCAACTTGCTCTAAAATGGCGAACGTTATACCTACATCAATGAAACTTGGCAGACATATGTATCCATA
Source organism: Strongylocentrotus purpuratus (assembly GCF_000002235.5). Taxonomy (NCBI): domain Eukaryota; kingdom Metazoa; phylum Echinodermata; class Echinoidea; order Camarodonta; family Strongylocentrotidae; genus Strongylocentrotus; species Strongylocentrotus purpuratus. The sequence goes on along the minus strand of NW_022145612.1, from coordinate 32,650,843 downwards.
TACGTGACAACTGTTTACCAAGTTTGGTAAAATTCGAATATGTCAGCGCAAAGTTATCGCCAAAAATGATGAATTTACTATGGATTACGTAATAGCGCGTTCAATGCGTGCAATACATTGCGCGCAGATAACAATGGTGTCAAACTGACCGCAATGAAGTGCCCTTTCGGATGATACCAAGTATTATATATGTTCACACAGAAAATTGTGAGTAAATCGCATTTGAACAAAGGTCACTACACGAATTCCGCCGAGTTTCCGCCCGAATCTAACACGTTTCGGCTATGACGTCATTTTTTCAGACTGCTTTTCGCCCCTTAAACGTCCTTTTTTTTTCCTTGAAAATTTGCAGTGACATGCCGAGTTCCAATACGCAGGGCACCTCTTGGCCGGATTTTTGAAATTGGTCAAGGGGGCCATTTAAGACGCCATTTTGTCCTATACATCTATTTTACATCACGTGTTTCGATAGGATTATCATAGAAAAAAAGAGAGTGGTTTACAATAACAACCATGAAATTCTCTTTCTAATGATACCAAATACGGCCCATAAAGAGACTTAAAGAGAGAGAGAAAAAACAATTTAACTCCGGCCATAATACAGATCCTGCACGTTTTCCGCCCATTCATTACACGCATTGTCTATGGGGCATATCGGGTTCACGCTTTTGGCCCCCAGAACGAACTTGATTGCAATGTCAAACATGCACCAAATCCCCTTGGTTTGTGCACGCAGTGCTTGCGAGCCCTTTCTAGGTTCTTTCCCCTATCCCAATTTCTTTCAAACTTCGTAGGCATAGTACCATCCCATCAAGGTCACTGTTGATGCCTTTCTTTCGCCCTACCTATCTCCAATATCACAGAAGCTACAGACTTCGTGCAAATTGCTCTGGATAGTCCGAGAGAAGCTCTTTCGTTTGACACGTAGAAACACGGCGTCATTGCACGCACATCGTTGTGACACGATTGCATTTCTAGTTGCAATGACGAACCTTCGTCATTGCCTTGTTTTCGTTCACATTCTGCCCCATAAATATTCTTCTTAGTATCGTCAGGAAATCACATTCGTTTTGCACGTAGTGCTTGTTATTCCTAGTTAGGTGCTTTCCCCATGTCCATTTCCTTTCAAATTTCATAGGCATAGTCTCTAGCATCTCATCAAGGTCACCTACTTTTTCGATTTTCATAATCACTCATGCATAACCGTCCAGGCGCCATTTTGTCCGTTTCTGGTCCATTTTAAGGCCTTTCTATCTTCCTTCCTATCTCCACTATCCTAGATCCTACAAACTTCTAACAAATTTCTCAAGATAGTCTAAGAGATGTTCTTTCATCTGCGACTGATGACTTGACCTTCAAAATGCCATCTTCATACTCGAAATTCAAATCTAAAACCGACTCCGTCAAAAATCTCTCAAGTTCTTGAAAAATGGACCCCTAAATAATCTAAAACTGCCATAACTTTGTCATATAAATTCCGTTTTGTATTTAAATCTCACAGTATCTTTATCTCATAATTGCACATAGCCATGCCAAATTTCACGCTCCAATGGCTTTGCACAACATAAATAGCGCCCTCTAAAGTTCTGGGAATTGGCTTTCTCTCTGTGACCGTATCTCCATAATGGCTTGGCAAACCCGTACCTTTTTTTGGATTTAGATACTTGAAGATATGCCCTTTCCAGCCATATACAAAATTATATACCCTATCACTGACCAAATTTGAGAAAATTGCCCTCCAAATTCGCCATTTTCAAGAAAATTGAGAAATAACTTCAACTTGCTCTAAAATGGCGAACGTTATACCAACATCAATGAAACTTGGCAGACATATGTATCCATATACGTGACAACTGTTTACCAAGTTTGGTAAAATTCGAATATGTCAGCGCAAAGTTATCGCCAAAAATGATGAATTTACTATGGATTACGTAATAGCGCGTTCAATGCGTGCAATACATTGCGCGCAGATAACAATGGTGTCAAACTGACCGCAATGAAGTGCCCTTTCGGATGATACCAAGTATTATATATGTTCACACAGAAAATTGTGAGTAAATCGCATTTGAACAAAGGTCACTACACGAATTCCGCCGAGTTTCCGCCCGAATCTAACACGTTTCGGCTATGACGTCATTTTTTCAGACTGCTTTTCGCCCCTTAAACGTCCTTTTTTTTTCCTTGAAAATTTGCAGTGACATGCCGAGTTCCAATACGCAGGGCACCTCTTGGCCGGATTTTTGAAATTGGTCAAGGGGGCCATTTAAGACGCCATTTTGTCCTATACATCTATTTTACATCACGTGTTTCGATAGGATTATCATAGAAAAAAAGAGAGTGGTTTACAATAACAACCATGAAATTCTCTTTCTAATGATACCAAATACGGCCCATAAAGAGACTTAAAGAGAGAGAGAAAAAACAATTTAACTCCGGCCATAATACAGATCCTGCACGTTTTCCGCCCATTCATTACACGCATTGTCTATGGGGCATATCGGGTTCACGCTTTTGGCCCCCAGAACGAACTTGATTGCAATGTCAAACATGCACCAAATCCCCTTGGTTTGTGCACGCAGTGCTTGCGAGCCCTTTCTAGGTTCTTTCCCCTATCCCAATTTCTTTCAAACTTCGTAGGCATAGTACCATCCCATCAAGGTCACTGTTGATGCCTTTCTTTCGCCCTACCTATCTCCAATATCACAGAAGCTACAGACTTCGTGCAAATTGCTCTGGATAGTCCGAGAGAAGCTCTTTCGTTTGACACGTAGAAACACGGCGTCATTGCACGCACATCGTTGTGACACGATTGCATTTCTAGTATTCTCCTTATATTCCTCGTCAGAAAATCGCATTCGTTTTACACATGGTGCTTGTGATTCCTAGTTAGGTGCTTTCCTCATGTCCTTTTCATTTCAAATTTCATAGGCATAGTCTCTAGCATCTCATCAAGGTCACCTACTTTTTCGATTTTCGAAATCACTCATGCATAACCGTCCAGGCGCCATTTTGTCCGTTTCTGGTCCATTTTAAGGCCTTTCTATCTTCCTTCCTATCTCCACTATCCTAGATCCTACAAACTTCTAACAAATTTCTCTAGATAGTCTAAGAGATGTTCTTTAATCTGCTACGTATAACCTGCCCTTCAAAATGCCATCTTCATACTCAAAATTCAAATCTGAAACCGACTCCGTCAACAATCTCTCAAATTCTTGAGAAATGGACCCCTAAATAATCTAAAACTGCCATAACTTTCTCATATAATGTCCGTTTTGTATTAAAATCTCACAGTATGTTTGTCTCATAATTGCTGATAGCCATGCCCAATTTCACGCTCCAATGGCTTTGCAAAACATAAATAGCGCCCTCTAAAGTTCTGGAAATTGGCTTTCTCTCTGTGGCCGTATCTCCATTATGGCTTGGCAGACCCGTACCTTTTTTTGGATTTAGATACCTGAGGATATGCCCTTTCCAGCCATATACAAAATTATATACCCTATCACTGACCAACTTTGCGAAAATTGCCCTCCAAATTCGCCATTTTCAAGAAAATTCCGAAATAACTTCAACTTGCTCTAAAATGGCGATCTTTATACCTACGTCGTTGAAACTTGGCAGACACATGTATCCATATACGTGACAACTGTCTGCCAAGTTTAGTAAATTTTAATAACGTCAGCGCAAAGTTATCGCCAAAAATGATGAATTTGCTATGCATTACATAATAGCGCCTTTAATGCGTGCAGTACATTGCGTGCAGATGACAATGGTGTCAAACTGACCGCAATGAAGTGCCCTTTCGAATGATACCAAGTATGGTATATGTTTACACAGAAAATTGTGAGTAAATGGCATTTGAACAAGGGTCACTATACGAATTCCGCCCGATTATAACACTTATCGGCCAAGACGTCATTTTTTCAGACTACTTTTCGCCCCCTAAACATCCTTTTTTTTCCTTGAAAATTTGCAATGACATTCCGAGATGCAATACGCAGGGCACCTCTTGGCCGGATTTTTGAAATTGGTCAAGGGGGCCATTTAAGACGCCATTTTGTCCTTTAAATCTATTTTACATCACATGTTTCGATAGGATTATCATATAAAAAAAAGAGAGTAGTTTACAATAACGACCATGAAATTCTCTTTCCAATGATACCATATACGGCCCATAAAGAGACATAAAGAGAGAGAAAAAAAAACAATTTAACTCCGGTCATAATACAGATCCTGTACGTTTTCCGCCCATGCATTACACGCATTGTCTATGGGGGCAAATCGGGTTCACGCTTTTGACCCCTAGAACGATCTTGATTGCAATGACGAACATGCAACTAATCCCATTTGTTTTTGCACGTAGTGCTTGCGAGCCCTTTCTAGGTTCTTTCCCCTATCCCAATTTCTTTCAAACATCGTAGGCATAGTCACTACCATCCCATCAAGGTCATATTGAGGCCTTTCTTTCGCCCTACCTGTCTCCAATATTACAGAAGCTAAAGACTTCGTAGAAATTGCTCTGGATAGTCCGAGAGAAGCTCTTTCGTTCGACACGTAGAAACACGGCGTCATTGCACGCACATCGTTGTGACACGATTGCATTTCTAGTTTTCAATTGAATTTGTGATCAAATAAACATTTTAAGGCAGTTGTTTGACGTGGGGAAAAACAAAAATAAAATAAAACAAAAAAATTATGAAAAAATTTATTTTTATGAAGGAAAAACATACTACTGTAATTTGGAGGAAAAAACAAAATAATTCAGGAAAAAATGGTTTTTGGCAGCTCTGTAACGACGACAACAACACAAACAACAACAACAATAATAACGATATGATAATAATCTCTCTGTTCCTTCTAACATTTCTTCCTGTAAGATTGTGCAAGGCATAATCTGAATGACAAGGAGTGTTTAACGCACCTGTTGTTTGGATGACACTGTCAATGAACGGTCTTGAGCTGAGCTGATAGACCGAGCTGGTCTTATCACCCCTACATCCACACTGTGTAGTCAACCTCCATACACTCGGCTGCTGACTGAAATCAAACCAAAACAAAGAGAGAACAATAGATCTTAAAGTGACTCTGTAACATTGCCTCAGATTCTTAAACAAAATCCTGGATTTAGCTCATGCTGCAATCATAATTATAAACCTTTAGGTCAGTCAGTAATCCCATGACTTTTACAAGTCGATCGCCTGTCTGATTATCAAGATATTTATGATTGGAAATACGGTAGACATTTCATTTTTTGTTTTCCTAATGGTTTTTATTACACTACAGGCTATTGGGGAAAATGAGTCCATGGTAAAACCGGTCACTCAAAGATTTTCACTTTTTTAAAGGCACTCATGATCATTTTAAAGCAAATTATTTTTAGAGCTTCTTAAACGATGCCTTTAAGCATGGATCATGCTTTCTTCAACACTCTTTTCATGCAGTAACACTTTGTACTAAGACTAAAAAAACAAAAACAATATCTCTCTATTACAGAACTCATCAGAAGAACAAGTAGGCTGAATACTCTTGTGCTCTCAATCATTCAGCTCCATGTACATGTAAATGGGCAATAACGTAAAAGTTGTACAGGACATTGAGACAATATCTAACCTTTAAAGAAAAGAAATCAGCAGAGAAGATTTGTTTTATGGTAATAGTAAAGTACTACCAGGGGGCCCTATGAAGATACATGTATGACGACCAACTATAAATTACTCTTTCGTGGTAATATAGAGCTGAAATTAAAATATATCTTAGAGGACACAGACAAATGTGATTTTCTTGGCAATTGAAGTTTATGCTCACAACCTCTATATCATATTACTATTTGTACAGGAAATTAAGAGAATCCAAGCAAAACTTTTCCATCTCAATTATATTGTACGGGACAACATTGCTGAAATGACTTGGCCAATATCGGCCCTGATGTCCACGTTGGAGTTAAATTTTGTTCGTGTTAACTCAGACTGTATTTTTAGCAAAAAATAAACTGAAACAAAATACTTCCATTTCCTTTTTCAATTTTCTTTCTGTTCATTATCTTCATGAAAACTGTAAAAAAAATAAATAAATAGATGTATCATGTGGTACAACATATTTCATGATCAACAATGGCTTTCTTTGACATGTTTTACTTAGATTTGATATTTTCCACTTTTTATAATTTAGGGCAGTCATATCTTCTATTGATTTTTAAAATAAACAAAAACATGTAACTCCAGATTTATCTAATATGTTCATATCTTCACCTGATAGCCTGATTAACATCTTGTAAACATATGTAAATGGAACACACAAATATTAAATTATTATATTACAAAATACTTAGCCTATCACATAATGACATGGATTTACAATATATAAGTTACCTTTTTATGGCCAGTCATCCCTATCGACTTCATCTATATCTTCAGCTGATAAAGATGTCTCAACAAAGTTTGAATGTTTTCGCCTCATATTTTAAAGGTATAGACCAGTTATGGTCATGCGATCGCATTGTAAAAGAAACGTGGAATCGATCAGAAAAGGTTGATCATGTAGCATGTAAGTATTGGTGTGTACTGCAAGGTTCTGGAATCATCAAATTGATAAGAAATTTGGCCCAGTCTTGGTAAAGTTACAAGCACTGTACACAGAAAGATGTATATGGGACTACGGGATATCTATCCAGGCCAGATGGATAAGATAATTTACCAAATATATCAATTAGTAGGCGGTTTCCCGGTAAACTTTGTATCATCACATATTAGTCAAAACACATTCTTTCAAATGGTTAGTAATAAGAGCTGCCAGTTCATTTTTTGAGAGGGGGGGGGGGGGCGTTTTCAAAACTGGTCTATACCTTTAAAACACCAACGTTCTGACAACATTGCTCTTTAGGTAGCTCTATACATTCACAAGTATACATTCATCATTCGGTATATTCAGTGATCTATCGTTGGCTCCGGTGACACTTGCTCCACAGCTTTATTTCTTCAAAAATATGTAGGATTAGGTTCGCAAGTGGGTTGCAGATTAGGTTTACGGTTAGGATTAGGATTATGAATAGTGTTGAGTTTAAGGGTTGAAGGGAAGAATTCGATGAGTGTAACAAATTGCCATGGAGCAAGAGACTGGTTAAATAACATATATTCAAAATTGAGGATGTTTCTTAATTTCCTGAGGACCTTGTGACAACTTATCTCATTACTCTGTTATTGATGAATGAACTACTATACTTGGAATCCAGTTTGCATACATTACTTGTTGCTATGTTAGACTAGCCTTGTGCAAGCTTTCATGCTGAACAACCCTTTGTTTAGAAATTATGCATACAATTTGGATGGGTGAGTAAACCGGTCTATTGTTGCAGGAGTAGTGGAGCTACAGTGTGTTCATATCTACCGCTGATGAAGACTTTATGATTGTCATCCATATGTTAAAATGCATCTTTGTTCCGAGAACAATGGCTAAGTTCATTGAGAGTTATTGCATGCCTGTTGCTAGTTGATCATACTACAGGGCTTTGAACAAAAATACTGAAGCGTATCCTTGCCGAAGAAAGCACACATAAAAAAAAAGAACCAGCACAAGACTAGATTTTAGAGTGTGTGTGGTTGTTATTTTACCTGACTGCTAAGAAAACATAAATGCTTGTAATTAAGCAACTAGAGGACCGAATGCTTTAGGGTCCTCTCTGAAGGACCTGGTAATGAGGATTAATGCCTTACCAAAGGGCACTTGCACATCGACTTGGTTTCGAACCCGGGTTGTCGGAATACAAGACCACTCCTCTACCAACTGAGCTAACGCGCCTCTTCATATATTGAAGTATCAAAGGATAGAACTCTGTTTCTCCCACACTAAAACATGATGATGATGGTGATGATGACATTTTTCTTGCTCATGACTGGAATAATGGAAGTATGTATGCCTAACATTTCATTTTTCGGGGAGGGGGCGGGGGGAGCGGTAGATGTGTAGAGGTAAATGTATAGGGCCTACTTTAGGGAATGTAGCATACAACCTCTGATTGAAAATATAAAGATTTACAAATATCTAAAAAAACCTGAAAATACTCTTTTATCCACAAGGCCTAATTCCTGCTTATTATGACATCATCAATTATTGGTGATGTTGTTGTTGTAGCAGGTGTTCTGGGTGTACAGTTTCACCTGAATATATGATCCAGACATCCAAGACTTGAGGCAATGATGGATAAATGCAGTTATATGAGATGTGACCTTTCCATTGTATCATGTAGGCAAACCACGCATTGCCTACGCAGTAAGCCTCAAGTCGGGATCCAAAATAGGAAGGAGGACAGCCAGTTTTAGTTTCAAGCATCTGCTTTTAGCTGATGTTGTTGACACAGAATGATTCTACCTTGCTCACGTTCATCGTGAAGAAATCACGACTGCATTCTCCCCATTCTCATTAATATGATGAATTCAATGATATTCAAGAATAGAATATCAATATATTGCAACACTGCCTTGAAAACCACATCCGAGAATATGTTTTAAGAAGTCACGACTGCGTTCTCACCATTCTCATTAATATGATGAAGTCAATGCCATACAATAATAGAATATCAATATACTGCAACACTGCTTTGAGAACCACATCCGAGAATATGCTTTTAGCTCTCTAGTGCTAATTATTGATTATTCTCAACGTCACTACAGGTGTGAGGTGAGAAAAGTCATTAATAGTCTATATATAAACTATAATGAATGCAATACTAAGAGTTAATGGATGTCATCACTCGGATTGTCATTCAGATATCAAAATGAAGACCAAGTCAATGCTGTATGAATATCAAAATAAATAAAACCCAAGTTAAATTTTCTAACCTCATTAATATTTGTTCAGGGTATTACAAGTGTTGATTTTGCTTGCATCAATGCCAGTGAAGTATATGTGTATATTGAGAGAAAAAAAAAATCATCCCTAGTACAAATGTGAAATACGACAACTGTATTCTTGAATTTATTGATACTATCTAACCCCCAAACCCCCCCCCCCCCCAAAAAAAAAAAAAAAAAAAATACCTGTCAACTGGATCCTCTTCAACTGGACATTTTTTAATAAGATTTTCTTAGCACTTATTTTCTCTTGTCTTATTTATCCTTTATTTTTTATTTAAAAAAAAAATGAAATGCCTTTCATTTCCCCTTCAATATTTGTGAATAAGTTTCACTGCACTTATCATTATAATCATTAATCTTCTTTTTTTTTTGGGGGGGGGGGATGTGGGTTCTTCTAATAATTTCTAATGGTATGCACGTACTTGCTTTCCTTCTCTTCTTAAATTTAGTACAGGAATTAACTACATATATTATATTTGTCCATACTTTGACAAGACTTCTAGGAAAATCAATTCTTCAGGTAAGCATAAATACATCGTTGCATTGTCTAATGTCTATAGATTTTGTAAAATGCCATTATCACATACTCCCATATCAGACAGTATGCCAGGCTATTCACATTGCCGTAAGATTTTGCTATAAATGTTAATTTGAGATTATATCATTATTTTGTTTCTTCACTCATTCTTATACATGTTTCAACATTTTTTTTCTATTCATGTAGAGAGAGAGAGAGAGAGAGAGACAGACAGACAGACAGAGAGAAAGAGAGAGAGAGAGAGAGAGAGAGAGATAAAGAGAGAGAGAGAGAGAGAGAGAGAGAGAGAGAGCGGGGAGCAATAGACAAAATCAGAATCAGCTGAAATTTATGAAAAACCTCAGGACTGTTTACTATCATCTCTATCTTTGCCATAGTCTCCACGACTGACTAACTGACTGACATCATAGAAGCCCGAGACACCACTGTAATCCCAACCACCTCACTGACCATATGCTGCCTTAGCCTAGCTGGACAAGGCAGTGCGTGCGGTGATGGATACATGGATCTGAGTGGCAAGACTTCTGTTCTCCGGTATCAAATTGGACACTCCTGGGTCATACTGCTACTTGTGATCACTGGTGCCTTTCAATACTGAACCCATTTCCATGTAAAACACTCCCGCCGGCCCGCCTGTATACACCCACACACCAGCCCTTAATGCCATATTGATGGCAAGGCAGTTGTTTGTCAAGCACGGTGCTCATTATAGTGTATGAATCATAGCGTTCAGTTTCATCCTCCTTGCCTCTAAGGTTGAAATCAAAAACATGTGAAGCTTGGAAAAGGGGTTACTTGTTATAGGTCTACTGAAGTATTCTTGCAAAATGTCAAAACTACCACACTCTAATGAATATTCATCCTTGAAAGCTCGCACAGCTCTCAAGAAGTAAGATTATCAGCATAGAAAAGAACAAACAGGTAAAAAATGAAAAAGATTCTGAATTAAATTTCTAAAAACGGACATCCATGGCTCAAGGATGTGATGAGACTAATAAGAATCTAATAATGGCCTCTGGATACCTCATTTGCCTATCTCTGTGGATTACTCCCACATGTTTTGAAGTGGTAATGGCAGAACCTGGAAGAATATCAATCAGTTCAGGGATTAAATCAGAGTTGAATGGCTACAGGCTTAACTGAAAAATGCACATAAACATCTCTCAAATTTTATGATGAAGCATGAGAGTCTCAATAGGTATGTCCTCATCAGCTCGAGATTGCCAATAGCCCGCTATTTCTGATTTGGGAACAAATATTTTGCTCAGCGTTTGCGCATACCGGTAGTTCGAGTCTTCGGGCTGGTGAAGATGCACCTGACAAATAGCGGGATATTTTACAAACTACCTCAAGATAACTTGGGATGATTATTTCGACCAAATATCCCGCTAATTGCAACTGCAGGCTGATGAGGACACAAATTAGCTGGATAATTTACGATCGGGATAGTTAAAATAGCGGGTTATTTGGCAATCTCGAGCTGATGAAAACAGGCCTAATGTTTATCAAAATACAGGACTGCATAATGTGGGGAATATTTCAGAGGGTTTGAAGTCTGATTCGTTCATGGAAAACACTTGTATGGTCACATGGGAACCATCTACATGTAGTTCATTTAGTATTAGCTTGAGAACAACAATAAATATGCTAGAATACAACGGAGGATAAAAAAACACAATTTTGACAGATTTCTGAAAATCTGTCACTTCTAAAATGTTTACAGCAAATTTGAAGACTATTTTTCATCACACGATTAAGCTGTATAACAGCAAACAGAATACAACATTGAGGCAACAGTCAATTTTAAGAGTGAGAGATCAATCTCTTTCAGGTAAACGACATTAAAGTTCCCTTTTTAAGAGAGAGAGTGAGAGAGAGAGAGAGAGATATATATATATATATATATATATATAGAGAGAGAGAGAGAGAGAGAGAGGAAGGAGCAATGATTGATACAAATCGATTCATTTTGAAGCGTATGCACAGGGCCCTAGGAAATTCTATGCTCTTAAGACTTCAACCCAATGGTTCTATCCTTTCTTTCTTTCAAAATCTGCCCTTATAATGTAACGTTCCCCCTTGATTCTCGTACTAAGAGAAGAATCATAATCTTCATAGATTTTAACCTAACAGAAATCTTCACTGACAAGTCTACTGCCTTCATTCAACACTTGTTGCTTGTTTCACTTCTTATTTTCTTCTCTTTTTTCTTTTCCTAGTTTATTTCCCGATGGATAGTTAAACTCCTAACCTTTTCATGGCATTTGCAAATACCATGCCTCTAGTGACATTCAACTGCGCGTGGCATTTCAACACTGTTCATCTTCCTTGTTTGTTTATTTTTTTCAATTCCACTTAATGGAAAACAGGTGGATTGGTGACTGTAAGGTGGCTGTAATTGAGACTGTGAAGTTAATAGGAAATCATATGATTTTCTTCAGGCTACTCTCGTATCACAAACAACATTTTAGATTGAATGGAATATGCCCTGTATGATATAGTACAGTGTACTTGTCTTTTAGACGCAGCTGCTTCTGTTTTGCAAAATAATTTGAAGCACATTCTTCATAACAATATAAAGACAAATACAAAAATAAACGAACAAAATGAAAGTGAGGGGTGAAGGACGACTGTACAGAGAGGGAAAACATGAATCATCAAACAAAAGACTAGTTGTGCAGGGGTAAAAAAATGTGCGTAGGCGGAATCTGAAAATTCATCTGCTTCTCAAAGAATTTACCATTCAAATGTTAATGCCTTTTTTTATTGATTGATAATCTATCTATATCTACTTCCTCCCTCCATTCTATTGATTTGGAAAGCCCATTACTCTATTCTCCTCCCCCGTACACCATTAGTAAGAGTATCTTGAATTTAATGCCTGAAAATGAATAAATCATACATTTCATATAATGGATGAAATGAATATGAACTACACAAGAAAGATAGATTAAAGCTGCAATACTCTGGTTGATTATGGCATATACTCTGAGTTTTTTGCAGTCAGGTACTATCATCTGTTGGGAGCCAGAAGGGTGTTAAAGGTTTAGGTGTAAAAGGATAAGAATGAATGCCCTTCTGGCTCTCAACGGACAGTAGCATTAATATCAAGATGATATGTATTTTAAAGTGCAGATGGTGTACTAAAAGATATTATAATGTAAACATCAATTGTGACTTGAATGTGCTAGTCATGGCTTAGTTTTTAATAAAGGGCTTTTTGGTTCACTCTAAAGATTAAAAAGTTAAATCGCCATTAAAAAGGACAGTGAGTGACCACTTTTTTTCTCAAAACGTCGGATTAATACTTTTAACATGCTTGATTCAACCTTCATAGATTTGGATTCAGCACATTCAAAGTGTTAATCTACCATGTAGAAAAAGTGGTCACTATTCAATGGTAATTCAAAATGTTAGCGTTTAGGGTGTTTAAGGCCCTTTACGACCATATTGAATAAGGATGATCCACTAAATAATGCTATAACTTCACTTTTTTGATATGTACTCTATCCATAACATATCAGGACAAGTCAAAGCTATTTTATCCCATGCGCTACCTCCCTCATCTCAGATTTTAGTTTGTCTCTTAATCCATAAGACGAATATTAAATTCCATGGTTTTTCTTAATCTACAAAAAGCTCATCATTCTCTTCGAAACTACACGTTTTTGTAACCTGGACAGATTAAAATTTGTTAGGTTAATTGCTAATACTGTTTTTTGTTAATATATTGCAACTATTCATGATCCTTTCTATAACTTTTTGAGTAGAAACATCGATTACAAGTATCAAAAGCCTACAAAGCGCCCTAAAGCAAGAGATAATATAGCCTAATAAAGAATGTGAGATTGCATCCATTATATCTTGAAATAGAAAGTAGAGTCACTTGATTGCATTTGTGCAACTGATAGAATAGGATTTCAATATAACTATAACAAATCAAATCTGGTAGGAACAAGATTATGTAAAAGTAAAAAGCTTTTTTATTCAAGCACAAATCTATGGGCTAATACTCTCGTGAATGTGATACTGATGTGTGCTAGCATATCAACTGTACTGGATGGAATGGATGCATACCTTGAATTTCAGTGTGATATAAAATCTACATTATTCCTCTATTATTTCTCTCTCCAAGTACTTCTCGTATTCAGTTACACAAACTTTTAAGTATAATGAAGCTGTAATTCCTGAATGGTGGGATGTAACGTTTATGAAACATATCCCTCTTATCGCCAAAGTGGTAGGGCGACTGGGCCCAACAGTTTCTGAAAAACCTACAGATACATGTACAGTGTTTCAACCCACCACATTTTAATATGAGATATATAATAACAAGATTTCCTAAAAAGGCCAGCGGTCGACACTTTGTCATTGTCTTATCGCATGGGCATGTTTTCACAAACGTACTGAAGATTAGCTTACAAATTTCAAGGACCATCATTAAAAATGTTTTGATTATTTGCATTCAGTTTACCCCACCTTTCGTGAATCAAGGGGTATAGGGGGAGGTTTTCATGAATGTTGTCAATATGGGGGCAAGTTTTCATGAAAGGTTGTGTATCCTGAAAAGTGAAAACCCAACCTGATGCAAAGACCCGATGGAACAAACTAAGCCCTTCCACTCTCTGCTAAAAATGCACAAAAATAGATCACAGCTGCTATACATAGTCCAAATAGGCACATATTATGAGCTGAGAGAGGCAGTCAGTTGTGTGAGGAGGGAATAGACAGAGACATGATGTAATTGAAAAGGACAAGATGTGTCGACCATTCATATGCCCACCGGCTTACACTTACCAACTTGGAATACAAATGAAGGTTTAAGATCAATAAACTATCTATCTCTATTACTTGGACAGATTGTCAACACAGGCAGGTGGAAAATCAGGACGATGCTTAGGACACCTCACCCCTGAAAAAGGTTGTATTCCAATTATGATTTTTTTTTTTAAATCTACATATTCATAAATGTCCCTGTATATTTAAGGGATTGGGTACCTTTGTCTCGGATTCTAAACAAAATCCTGGATTTAGCTCATGCTGCAATCATAATTATAAACCTTAATGTCAGTCAGGAATCCCATAAAGTTCACAAGCCGATTGCTCGTCTGATTATCACGATATTTATGATCGGAATTTGAAATTTCAGAAACCGTTTTCCCAACGTTTTTTAAACACTACAGTCCATTGGAGAAAATAAGTATGGAAAAACCAGTCACTAAAAGATTTTTACTCTTTGGGGCACTTCATGATAATTTTGAAGCACAATTTATTTTAGGGCTTTAATATTACACCATATCACAGATGCTGATAACATGTAGGGCCAAGCATTTCAGATTTGGCATTGTTAAACAACAATACCTTTAAGAAATAATAAGATTTCAATCTCAATACATGTAGATGTACACGGACTACAAATATTTTAATTAAAATAAAGTATGAATCCACACACATGCACACTAATTTTTAGTTGGTTCCAATTATCATTCATCAAGACATTATATTATTTGTTATATTAATGGTACTATCATATATGTACAGTAGAATGAACATATGTATTGCACGATTACATTTGTGGATAAATGCTGTTCCTTTAATTCTAGAGCTGAATTAATTTTGTTAAAGATCCTATTATCAATTTGTATGAAACTGTTGAAACATCATTTCCTTGTGATTCAAGCAGCACCTGGGATTCCCCTAGCATCATGTGACATATTAACAGTGTACATGGATGAAATTCTGATTGATGTTTTCCATTCTACAAATGAACATTGAAGGAGTGAATGAACCGTTTGATATTCATGACATTCCCAGTGAAGCGAGATCTTCCTAGAAAGTTATATCAATGGGACACTTTTTGATACACTTTGCTTCAGGTATGCTAGACATGCATCTAGTAACAGAGAGAGAGAGAGGGGGGGAGAGGGAGAGAGAGGGGGGAGAGGGAGAGAGAGAGAGAGAGAGAGAGAGAGGGAGAGAGAGAGAGAGGCAGAAAGGGAGAGACGAGACAGAAAGGAAAGAACAGGAACATACATTGGGAGAGAAGGGCATTTAATCAGAAGACTATACTAACTTGCAGACATTACAAATATAACCAAATGCCGCAACAGCAGCAATTCATGTATTGTGTGTTGGATACATGTATTCTTGCCTGACTAGCCAAGTAATTTTGAAATTCATTTTTGGAAGAACGATCACAAATTTCATTGCATAGGGGACCTTTGAAGGGCACGTTCAGAATATTTTGAAAATGAATGTGTGTTGTGTTGTTTGTGCAGCCATGCAATCCGAAGAGGGGGTACAACGGGGGGGGGGGGGGGGGGGGGTAATCTCAAAGATGCAGCATGAAAGAAAGACACAGAATGATGCTGCATCCAGCTGCCTCTAATGTGAGTAACCTTGAGGCTTGAGCAAATCAGTGGTAAGGAATTAATAAGACTAGAAATCAGTATTCCATGAACAAGGTGAAGAGGGAGAAGAGGCCTACTTCACTGATAATGTTCTCCCTCAGTCACAGCTTAAAGGCAGAAGTACAAGTTTAAGAGCACGGGGATGGAATCTTATAGCGACAAACTTTTGTTTCATATCAAATTCTGATATAATTTATAACTATTTCCTATGTAGGGGTATATCAGTAGTGTACTAGTATCAATTTATTTAAAGTTTCCTCCATATCTACCAGGGTGAATGGAAATACTTTCATTTTCCTTTGCAGATATGTTCAAATGTAAATATCAATATTATTGGTATGAAGGGTTTTAAGCCAACAAAAAATTCTTACACTTTGCGCAAAAGTACCTGCATGACCGAGCAATTTTTAAAACCATATCTCGTCGTTTGTGAAAAAAGTACCCAGATGATTTCCAGTATTTTTCTATATCTCATAGTTCAGGGTTTGTGAACGTGTAAAAAATAAGGACAATGGATATATATGGATGTAATCTTACAAATATTTTACTCGTCGTGCCGACTCATGAAATTTGCTCATATACTCATGGGATATATCCCGAGTAAGGCCATTCAAAATCATATAATTACATACCAATATCAATTTGCTACTGAAAATTAATTTTTCTTTAAGATTTATGTGCAAACCTATAGGAATAAAATCAAGATCTTAATATTTTTCAGCTAACCAACAATGCCGAGAATGTATTTGTCTTACATATATATAGTCAGCGCTCAAAATACACGAGGGCGATGGGCGATTTGCCCCCGTGAGCTACACAATCGCCTCCATCAGAGTGCTCACGGGGGCGATTGCAAAATTAAAAATCGCCCCCGTGGAATATAAATAACAAATATAAAATAAAGATGATCCTTTCTGTTATAACTTTCACACAATGTTGAGTTTCAAGTTTCAAACCTTAAACCAATGAAATGGAAGTATGGAAGTAACATTTTAATAGCGTGCAGGATTTCTCGCTCGAATTCTTCGGTGTCTAGAGGCTGCCATATTGTGAAGGAATAAACGCCTTTTCGCCGCAAGATTGCGCTATTATATATATTATCTCCCATCTCCACATCTCTATGGGTATTACGGATACAAACAAACAACGGAAGATCGCAGTGCACTGCGGTCGTCAGCAGAGTGGCTATACTGGCTGCGCCGGTAGTATACTGGTGTGCACGCATGTCACCCCATATTTGCTGGAGCTAGAGGCGATCGCGCAAGGACCGAAACGTGGAGAAGGTTTTTGTTGTGAAAATCGTTAATCCTCAGAAATCTAATTCCAAAACACCAGCAAATAATGAACCTCGACCAGTAAATCAACCGAAAGCTAAAATTAGTAAAAGGAGACCTGTTGGCAAGGAGGCAAATGTATACGGGCTTGGACCAGAAATTTCGTACAAAGGGAAGAGATCTGACCATTAGCTGCATGTTATAACTTGTAAAGTTGTAAGAGGAAAATAATGCCGACTATTCATGATAATGATGAAAAAGCAAATAATTTAGGAGTTTTATGGGTACCCCCAATTCAATGGAAAATTTTATTAATAAAAAAGCCCCCGTCAGTACTAAAAATTTTATTTTGGAAGAGCCCCCGTGGACAAAAAATTAATTTGAGCCCTGTATATAGTTAAAGGTTACATTATAAATCTTATATATGTTATATCATGCTTTTGAGTACATGTCTATACAGAGAGTGTCTTTGCATACTTTCAAGTGGTTAACATGTTTAGCCCCTCCATGCGCGGGCAGCAAAATCTGTGCAAGAGATGTACTGCTGACCAAAGAAAGGCTAGTTTTGGTTATTTTAACTGGGCAATGCATTGTGCAGTTTATACAAATACAAAATAGCCTCTTAAAAATATAGCAATCATACAAAGTATTCAAACTCGAAATGTCTCTTGAAAGTTGGTTTATCATAATTGCTCATAAACGTGATGGTAGAGAAGAGGTGAATGATAAATGTATGAAATTTACAATAATGTTTTCTTCCTAGGCTGGTTCTTTTATCTCCACATATCCACACATAATTTTGAAATGCAAACATCTATTTCTATCGCTCTATAAGAGTTCAATTATCAATGATATTTCTAACTTTCATCTTCAAGTAGCTTGTCCATCAATTCTGCAGTTCTCTTTACATCCTTGAAGCAATTTAACATGGATTCATACTCATAAAATGATGGCAAATGAAGGAATAAATCTTCAAGTAACTTTTCCAGCAATTCAGCAATTCTATTTACATCCTAACAGCAATTTAACGTGGATTCATACTCAGAAAATGACGGCAAATGAAGGAATAAATCTTCAAGTAACTTTTCCATCAATTCAGCAATTCTATTTACATCCTAACAGCAATTTAACGTGGATTCATACTCAGAAAATGACAGCAAATGAAGGAATAAATCTTCAAGTGAATTATCCATCAATTCTGTAAGTCCATTTACATCTTAACAGCAATTTAACATGCAGTCATACACACAAGATGACAGCGAATAAACAAATGAACCATAGATCACCAGGCCCTGGTCTAACCCCCTTGGTACCACCATCCTTTGACAGGACATCAATCAACATTGGTGAACGTAAGTCTGGTGGGAATGGAGGCCTTGTGCAGAGCTGCCAAGTTGTATTTTGCATTTTCAGTATTCTTATCCCCCCAAATCAGCATTTTTTCCCTCGAAAAAAATATGCATGCATATCGGCAATGTTTGATCACTTATTACATTTCCGTCCCACATGTAAACAATTGTGTTGTACTAGATCTACACTACCGTTAATCTCCATGTAAAAGACGCACTTTTTTTGCCGCCGAAAATATTCAAAGTCGGGGTGCGTCTTATACACAGGTACAAAAAAAAAATTAAAGTTTCGATTTATGCCCCTCCACTTGGCGCTATGCCTGGCAATGTCTCCCAGCTCAGTAATCGGTGTGTTGACTCGCCACTCAGAAACTAGAACAACACTCAAATTTGTCTGTCATCTTGGATTGAAAGTAATCTTTCTGGTAGATCTCAATATGAAGTTTAAAATAACAATTCCTCCAATTTTTCTTCTATTACACATGGCGTACCACAAGGTTCTATCCTAGGTCCTTTACTGTTTCTTTTTATTTTACATTAATGATCTTACACATTTAACTGCACCTCGCAGTTAAATGAAAGTCCTTCCCGCGTGGGTTTTTTTTTAACGCAGACCTGGCTTGCTGCCGAAAGAGTCGGCAAAAAAAAAAATCCCTTTTTTTTCTTTCGTATTTTAACATGAAAAAACGTACGTCCGTATTTTTAAGTTGATTTCCGTACGGAATATGGTAAATCGGTACTACTTGGCACCTCTGCTTGTGTGATAATAAGGAATTTGCTATCGGGAATTTTCATTGAAATAAGCACCAATACAGAGCCATACTGCAACAAAGGTTCCAAAAGGAATACAAATGTACATGTACATGTATGTTTATACCTATATATGCCACCAGTCCTTACATGTTTGATATGCATAAATGTGTAACAGATGTCTATATTTAAATGAATATTTGAAGATGATCATAATTTTTTCACCATCAGCCTACCCTACCTTACCTTTTACCTTTTACATGCAGGTCAATCACAGTACACCCGACATCTCATTCATACATAAACCATTCTATGAAAAAATGCCAATAAAAATGAATGAATCTCACTTTTAAGTGGACCAATCACACACACAAAAAAAAAGTTGTATATTGGTGGAGACATTCAATGTCAAATCATCCCCAATAAATGACATGTTCAATTAGTTAGCATTAAATTTGATCACAATAAAATTCATTTCATATCAAGGCTTTCATAAATGTTACTCCAATTGAACTGTGTTTACTCACACACTGCTTTTTTGTTTTCCTGTATTCTAACTTAGGTATCTGTTTACAGAAGTATTTTTTGAAACTGATATACAATATACAGGTATGAAACCCTAAACATACAAAACAAAATATATGTTTGTAATCTGTCCTCTTTAAAATTTCGCAATTTTTTTGCCTCATAATTTCTATATTTTATTTATTTATTTATTTATTTATAAAAATCAAATTAATGGCATGCTCACTTCATTCCTTCAATATGATTTTCCTTACAATGATTCTCCTGGAGAGGGCAGTATTCCTTTTTTTCGTGGAACTTCATACATTTATTCTTTTAATGGTGTTTGGGAAGTGAGATATATAATATGCCACATTATCCAGAATAAGTTTCAGATCAGTTTAAATTGTCTTTTCATCAGTCTCTTGGCAAAATGAGATTCATTCCTGACGCAAGCACCACTCTACAGCTACTATGAAGAAAGCATGGTTCATGAAGTTTGTACTTCTAAGTGAATACATTATCCTTTCTCTACATACTGTGGTACTTGTTTTTTCTCATCTAATTCTAAAGAGAAATTTATCAAGAATCTGCAGTATGCCTGCAAATGATCATAATGTATAATTTGGTTTTATTTGCCCTGGGTAACTGCATCAGTATTAATACTGCAATTATCATCACCCTATTACATAGAGAGGGGTACATTTGGGTATAACACTAAACACTGTGTCCACAGATGTACACACCAACCAACGGATCAAACTGGGAACCTCATGTTCTACAGTAAGGAGCCTTCACTAATAATACTACAGTACATTGATGAAGGCCTTTTTCCATTTTTCCTACCCCATGTTCTCAATTATGATATATTTCATGATGAGTTTAAATGAACGTTCTACTTACTTTTGGTACAAGCTGACAACACTGGTCTGCTCCACAGGAAGTACAAATGTATGCTGAACATCAGGAGAGTTATTCCGATAGTAGTCCAGGGCATTCCTAAATGATCATAATATAACAAAATAAGCAGTATATTAATAATGAGATGAAGGGGGCAAAGAGTATATTGCATTCTTAGGTGAAATTAGTTATCAATTCTTGCTTGTTGTTTTGGTGGCAGGAGTATTATTAAGCAAAATTACGCAAATTTTCTCAACAAAATGCAGTCGGATGTTTCCTAAGCAAGAAGCAAGAACCTGGAAGACCGTCTCTGTATACATATATGAAGCACATGTAATTACAAAGCTAGCTTGATGGTTATCCCTTGAAAAACCCATTTATTAAAGGGAACCTGCAAACAAATGAACATATCTATTGTTTCCCTTCACCAGTTTCTGTTAAACAGTCCGACTGATCAAAGGCTTCAATAATATAATTTTTTCTGCAAAGGACATGCATAGATGAACTGTTACAAAATATGGTGATCAAGCTTTCTCAGTAAATGCACCTATCCTTTGGAATAAATTACCTGTGCATATTCATAATATTCATTCTCTTGACCAATTTAAGTCCTTGCTGAAAACGCACCTTTTTAATTCATGAATGATATTCAGCAGTTGTGAGTCGGTCAAAGGAGGTGCACACTGTCTTATTCCTTGTTTGTTTGATCTTATGTTTGACCTTATGTATGTTTGATCTCATTTCTATTTTTATTATTATATATGCATGATTTATTGAATAAAGAACAGATTTATAATTTGCGTGTTTATTATAAGTTTTGGTTAATAATTTTCAGTCAGACAATGGTGCGCTTAGAGACACCTGTATTAAGCACATAATAAATGTTGTGTATTATTATTATTATTATTATTATTATTTGATGTAGGAAAGTCCAGATAAACAGAATAGTTCATATCGTCCATGCAATGCAATGGAAACTGCTGAAAGATAATTTCAGGCATTTCTTTGCCATCATCGTTGTCTAACTGAAATTTAAGTACCGGTACTTCCTATATCAGTTTGGACTCATTTTGGTATATTAAATACTTGCACTTGACAAATGTTAAAGAGGAATCAACATATCAGTGACATTTACAACCACGGGACCTAGCTAATTACCTGATGAGTGTGAGTATATTGTTGGTAGGAAGACCCAAGGATTGAGATGCTAGCATGGAAACCTCCAAGATACAATGTAGACTCCGTAACCTCTTGACCAGCTCACCCGGGGTCAAGAGGTCAACTGATTGGACGAACCATTCCAGGGAATACAGGGTGGTCAACTTCTTGGCTGCAGGGAGAAAATGGAAATATTTTATAGTATTCGTCCAGCTATTCCCTTTTTTTTTTAATACTCATCCCTTTTTTCCCCATGACCATTCCACTCTTTATACATATCTAAATCTTGAAACAATCACAGTAATATAAATACAAACAAAGAGATTTATACAATTTCCAATATTAATTTTCATTCATTTCCAAGAAATACTAACCAGATTTAAATCAATTTATATGATCAACTTAAAATTGATACAAATAAGATAATTCAAGTATTTTTGTTATTTCACCTTGAAACCAAACTAAAGTAAAGATAAATATATATATATTTTTTTATTATTGATCATTTATGAAAAGAACTTAATTTTTAAACCACTGGATCTGGGACAAAAAGCATTTTGCCACAGTTATTAGGTTAACCTTTTCTGTCCCTTGTGTTCCAGCGGTTGTATTCTCAATTCTCAAGTTCTCCATTGTCTGTTTTCTGACTTCTGTATTTTCTTTATTGCCAAATAAAATACTAATAATAATAACCATACCATTATACGTTCCTAACCCATTTGGGAATATACATTGTGTGCTATGAGCTTCTTCTACCATCTATAAAACCTTTGAAAAAAATCAGGATGCTGTATTTAATCACAAAGATTTTTTTTAAGGCGCCTGATTGCTATTTGCAATTGATCACTATGTACAATCCATTGATCAATTAGTAAGCTTTGTGTTATGGGCCCAAAGCGTTGATATCAATCGCAACTTATTTGGGATTGACATCGATCTTGACTATGTACATAAGAGATAGGGGATTGCAAACTTGTGATTGATTGGAGGACTTGGGATTGATTAGGATCAATTGCAACTCTTTCTAAGACGGGGCCCAGGTCTACAACACTTATATATTCATGATAGACCTACCTAAGAAGAAGTTTGTATAGTCTCTCTGAATCTTATCAATGGCTATCTCCACAAGGTGAGTCATTGGAGAATGATTTAGACTGAACATATGGGCTGGGTCTTCGTACAACATCCGGAGCTCTTGGGCTAATGTAGTCTGATTACTTCTGTGAACCTGATACGAAATAGAGAATAAACAAACAAAGTTCTTTAACAATTTCATACTATCATGGGTGAAAAGAAATAAAAATCTGAAACATTATTATCCTTTGGTAGAGCAGTGGTCTCTGGAGAGGTTCCAGATTCAAAATCAAGTAAATGCGCTTGTGGCCTTTGGTAAGGCATTAATCATCATTACCAAGTCCCTCGAAGAGGACTTTAAGCTGTCGGTTCCCTGATTGTTTACTTACAAGCATATACATGCTTTCTTAGCAGTCAACAAACATCGATCACGATCATCATCAGATTATTTGAGTGGAAAGTTTTTAACCCTCAGATTTCATATTGCTCCTTCCCTCCGCATCCCAGTTTTACAAACCTGTGACAACACTTTCTGAGAAGAAATGTTTTGTTTCATGCATATCCTAAACAATAAACAAAAGATAATATAACATAAACCAAATTAAAACAAAACAAGAAAACACAGCACAAAGCAAAACACAACAAAAACAGAGAATTTGTTTCTGCTTCATCAAAAACACCTGCTTTATTAAATTTGTGTAAAAAGGGTGAACATATTCAGAAGGAACTGTAAAACATAAAATAAATGGTTTTTACACTCACCATTGGCTGTATCTGTCCTCTGTTAAGTTCATTGATCACCATGCTGAAGGCTGTAGTGATATCTTCATAACATGTTGCATTATTCCGGAGGATATTCCAGAGCCGTTCAGTGAAGTCTAAATCGCTTCTATCAAACGCTGCCTTCCAACAAAGCTGGGCATCCAAATCATCAGCGTCGTCTCCAGTCTTTCTCTAAATTATTAAAATAAAAAGAAAAGAAATTGATTAAAATGAAAATATTGCCATGTTTGAAATGGTAGCTGGTTCCTGTAATGTTTATACACACACAAACTTGTGTGAAGAATCATAACTGAAGTCATTTTGCACAGAAGAGATGGTTACTTGTACCTGAAATTGACAAAATTGATGTATCCAACAACAATTTGGAATGGACTAGCATTCTAACTTATTAAAAGTAATGCTAATGAAATCATAGTCATATTATGTTCCATTGTATTTGTATGAAAATTCAAACAGCATTGATTCTGTTTATGGGCACCAACTTTGCCATGTGTAATACTTTCTATTTTGAAATCTTTGATTCTGTAATGGAATCAATATAACCAATTGCTTTTGTGGATGACATCAATAAGAAAGCCTTTTTTCTTAATACTAGAATCATCTGTTTCTTAAAGATCAGCGACCCCTTTCTCAAAGCCTTTTTTCAATGACAAATGACAAAAGTCGGTGACAAATCTGCTGATAACCAATCACAAGCAAGGATTTCACTAGCATATATAAACAAAAACTGTCATTTGTCACTGATGACAAGTTTTGTGAAATGGGGCCCAGAAGTGTTACAGTTGCCATGCTATACCAAAGGATATTTGGTGAGTCACAAATATCCTTGGTGACTCATTTAAAATTCTTCTCTGAATGAACGTTACCTTATAAATGGGTCCACCTTTGATCTCATCCAAGAAGGTTGTTACAAGATCTTGAATTGAGCTCGTCTTCTCTCGTGTTATCCAGTTCACTTCTCCTGTTTCTAAGCTGTCAGCAAATGTCTACATGAAAAAGACAAGCAATATATGTCAACACCAGGGGAGTGTTTCACAAGACTTAGCTATGGCAGGCTGTTCATGCCACTGTTTTCTCTCACCATTTACTGGCATTGGTCTCTCACGGGACGTACAAATCATGGCCACAAATCTACAGAAATTGCTTTTTTTAATAGTTCACTATTGAACAACAAAAATATTATCTTATCCCCAGTACATACAAATATAGCAACTAAAGTAAGTTACACGCAGTCGTATACCGGGTACATTAAGTATTTTGTTTCTTGGAAGAAAAATGCCACTGGTGTTAAGTCTTTCTACTGCAACTTTAATTTGAGCTGGGATGGTAGACAGAGCAACAAACATAAATCATACCTTTAATAAGCATAGTTCTTTGTAGACTTCTAAAGGGGTGTTTCTCATGTCACCTGGCACAGCACGTATCAGCTGTGAGAATAAACATGTGTGGAAAAAGAAAGATCTTTATATGTGATTTGAATCAAGTAGTAAAAGTTTCAATCTTAATAAAACCGTCCAGTTGTAGCTGTTATGGTCTGTATTTTTTCATTAAATTGTTCACACTAAGTCAAATGATTAGTTTCAAAACATATAACTAAACACAGCGTTAGCTCTTTAAATGATAAGAAAACTTAATAATGACTGGCACATTCTGTCTCCTGTACATAATAGCTTTAAATTGGAAATTTATTTGAATAATGTATGCTTAAACAACAAAAGTTGTGAATGTGATCTACCAAAGCAAATATTTGTAGTTGAGGAGCATTAACACCTTTGATAAAAAACTTTAGAGAGTGTGGGAGAAGGGGGAGATTAGAGAAATGCATGCATATGAAAGATGACATCAATATTTAAACTAGATATGACATAAACCTCAGTAAAATAAGATAACAAATAGGAGTATATTCTCACCACTTTACAGCTAGCATCCCGTGGGCTCTCCAGTATCTTCTTGACTTGGTTCCATGTACACTCTACTGCTATGTAGGAGGAATCACTACTCTGAGTCTCAGCTAATGTGGTATCTGCACTAAGCTGGCTGACCACTTCAAACTGAGCAAAGCCTTGACTTGCTATGTACTGTTAGGGGAAATAATAGGAAAACAAATCATGCCATTTCAAATATTCAATAATTCCTCTGGCACCTCAGAGGTAGAGCCATAAAATATAAACATAAGACAGTCATGAAATACATCTCAAGAATTCCTCACTAATTCTCACTTTACTGAAGAAGTTTTTGTCATTTGCTACAGGCAAACAAGACCACTAGCACTGATTTGTGCATGAGTCACATGAGCTCAAAGAGAAGGACACAAATTGGGAGCGTCGTGGTCGAGTGTTTTAAGGCACTTGACTGGAGATGCGAAGGTCGAGGGTTCAAACTCCGACACAGCACTATTATCTTTTGGCAAGATATTAACCTATACTTGCTAGTCTCCACCCAGGTGTTAAAATTTGGTACTTGATAGGATGCGACCGTGATTGTTGGTCAAACAGTTTTTGAGCGTCAAGTCATGCCTGGCTGGAATGCTCCCCAGGGAGTGGCAAGCACTGAATCCAATGACCGTGGTAATAGTATATTTGTAAAGCGCTTAGAGATGTCCGAGATGTATTAAGCTCTATACAAAAGCTGAATATTATTATTATTATTAGCAAAAAGAGTAGATAGATATACCTTAGATGCTAAGTCTTCATGAGCCTCTAAAATAACCTGCTGCAAAGTTGGAACATCTGCCTTGCTAGAAATGGGATCTGTAAAGTATACAAAGAAAATATTTACAGAATAAGAAACTTGAATTCATTACCCTGCTCATGCTTTGTAACCAAAAATACTATGTAGTAGGAAAAGTTTATAAGATTTATCCTGATACAACTGCATTAATTATTTTGAAATTTAGAAATCTTTACATTCTTCTTGCTATAATGATGCAATAATCATCCCGACAGGAATGGTTATGGAAAGAAAGGCAAAATACTTTGGCCATTTTAAAAGACATCAGAGTCTCTCGAAACATTTATTTGACAGAAGAGTAGAAGGTACCAAACCAAAAGGGAAACCAAGAACTATTAAACTGGTAGGGGAACATTAAGACATGGAGTGGAATGACACTGCAAGAGTGTACTAGGGTGGCAGGAAACAGAGATGTACTGGAAAATGTAGCAATTCCACCTCCAAGCTGGGAGAAGATACCTCAATTGATAGATAGCACTACTAAATCTGATTCATTGCTGAGAAGAAAATTATATATTTCTACAAATCCATGTATGAGCATTCGTTGAAAACATGTTCATCAAGAAAATCTGTTTTCAAGATTAGACATACATTCATCAAGTTTACTAATCAAAATGACTGTTCCTCTAAAATAATGTAATAATGACATCTTTAAACTTACCATCAGATGTGACTGTGGTGAGGATGAATGGACTGCTGTCTGACTCCTGACCTGAACCGGTATGGGCCAGTTCACAGCCGATTAAACTGGTTCTTTCTGGATCCTTGCCATCACACAGGATCCATAGTGGAAGGAGAGACTCTGGGTCTACTTGGTTGTTGGTCTGTACCAGGGGACTATGCAGCATGGTGTACATCGTCAGAATGTTCCTGTTTGTAATACACATGAATCAACGGATGGACATTCTCTTTGAAAATACAAGCCACTGAAGTTAAAATGAGCGAACTGCATGTAGATTTTACAATCCTACTTCAAATTAGATATAGTATGCCTAAACAATGGGAATGTATGTCACTTGATTTCCCTGATAGCATTGAGTCCTTCATAAAAAGTTTCTTTTTTATGAAAAAGATACAATTTCTGGACATGAATCCAGAACATACATGTGAACAATTTTTTTCTTCTTTTCTGACTCAGTGCAGCTTCTTACCTTGCATCTTCCACTGGCAAGAGATGACTGTCTTTATCCTCTCCATTCAGTAAGCTACATGAACTGACATCCTTGCTTTCTTCCTTAGATTCATCCAAATCAGACTCTAAAGATATGTCACCATTTTGATGTGAGGTATCATTCTGTTAAAAAACAAAAGAAAGAAGAAAATTTATTTATTGAAATATTTTTACCACACAGCTGGCATATACTGTATACCCTTTCATAAACAATAATAATAATTGGGGTGGGTGGTGGTTACCATGGCAATCACTTATTTTCATACAGGTTTGTACATGAGCGCTCATAATAATTAGTGCTCCTATTATGTATTCTTCTACTACTTCTTCAGTCTAGCATGGGGAAGAGAAAAGTGTAATCCATAGTCTCTTACATTTACTAAGAGTGTCTTTCCAATTGCCTTTAGATATTACAAAGTTTAGAGTTTATAATCACTGACCAAATAACTAGCTACATGCAATTCATAGAGTTTGTTTTGTATAGTGTAAAAACATGGGTAATAATCTTTCCACATCATAAAATGATATGAGAGTAATGGCTACATGTAACTAAAGTTCGTACTTGTCTATTGTTTTTCTGTAGCAAGGCTATCCTCTTGTTATGTTTGTTAGCACAAAGAAGGTCTTTCAAGAAAGTTTCCCCAACAGATACTGCTTTGATGAGCCATCCTTCAGCTGTTATCTCACTGTCTTCTTTAGCAGCAAGTCTGTGAAAAGTTGGGATGAAAAAATATTCCATATAAGTCTAGATCTAAATCAGAGATTATTCAAAGATGCTATGTAAATCAAGATATTACAAGTTATTACAGGATATTATAGTTTCTTGTGCATTATTTTTGGTAAGCAAATATGTTCACAATTACAGGCAAGGGACGTGTGTATCTGTGCCATTGTGGACTGCATATCTTTACACTTTTATTCTTTAACTCATTACACTTTCTTGTGTTCATCATCAGTAGCAACCATCATCATCATCATCATCATCATCATCTCCATATATAGACTAAAAAACTTAAAAGCTTCTGTCTCTAATAAATTAAATTGACGGTTGTTCCACTGAGAATACGTCTTGCTCATGTGACCCCCTTTACTCAGTTAGACTCAAACTCAGAGACTGCAGTGCATCGCGTCGTTACTCATATAAGGGTGTAGTGTGCCGGAAGCTCAGAGTCGGAGGCTACCACTACACTAGGTCTAGTACTACCAAGCCCAAGGCACTACCACCAGTACCAGTAGTAGGCCTACAGTAATATTAGTAGTAGATAGACAGATTAGCTCAACTTTTAACCAGATTGTGAACAAATTGCCACATAACCCCCTGTGTAGTTCAAGGTGTAGATCCAATTTTTACATTGTTCATTCAAAGTCAATCTAGTAGTAGACTCTAGTAACATTGCGCCGACGATACCGCTCAGCTCAGCTCAGCTCAGCCTCATTCGCATGCACCACCAGCCAGGCATACACCAGGCGGCCAGGGGAGCGGGCGGAGGGTGGGCAAGGTCAGGTCAACTCCGAGGCATAACATACAAATTGTCGACGCGTTGGCGTTTGTGAGAGCAGGACACCTTTTATTTTGCTTCTTATCATACTGTAACTATCAAATTTTTATCAGTACTCACCTCTTCATTGTATCATTCAGTAACTCGATAGAATCCATCTTTATTTGCCTGTTGAAAACGAACGACGAACGGAAGCTCACCGAATACGTTTCCTATAGATTGACATTTTGATCTTCGCGCAATAGCGGTGATATTCTAAACCCTGTGTTACTTTCGGTAGCATATATTGGCACCAAGATTAACGGCGATATGAATATTCATTATTCCCTACGTCACAGACGTGCGGCGTGCGTACTCTGTCATATACACATGTATTCAGAACATGAGTACGTTCGTAAGCATTCGGTCGTGTACATTGCTCCGGATCGGAATGAAGAGAATCATTATAAAGGACGAATTACTCCGTGAAGCCAAGTACAAGCAGGGAATTGAAAATAGCAAACGTTCCTCGGAGCGGCTATACACTCCCTAATCTAGCTAGTTTTGTAATGATAGTTTATTTAGGATAATGGACATTTAGTAGGCCTATTGTTTAGTTGTTAAATAACATCACTCAGTGTGATTTGATTCGAGATATATCTCATTAATAAAACAGTATAAAGGCTGTATGAGTCTCGAACGAACCATATCGCCACTAATCTTGGTGCCAACACCGTTAAACTATGCTCCAAATTTAGTAATACATTTTGTGTGCCCTATAATGACCCGGGGTTGGATTATTTAGGAGTACAGAAGATTGATATTGTTAAGTTGTTTCATAACATCACTCAGTTTGATTTGATTCGAGATATATCTCATTAATAAAACAGTATAAAGGCTGTATGAGTCTCACACGAACCATCGCCACTAATCTTGGTGCCAACACCGTTAATCTATGCTCCAAATTTAGCAATACATTTTGTGTGCCCTATAATGACCCGGGGTTGGATTATTTAGGAGAACAGAAGATTGATATTGTTAAGTTGTTTCATAACATCTCTCAGTTTGATTTGATTCGAGATATATTTCATTAATAAAACAGTATAAAGGCTCTATGAGTCTCCAAGAACGATCGCCACTAATCTTGGTGCCAACACCGTTAATCTATGCTCCAAATTTAGTAATACATGTTGTGTGCCCTATAAAGACCCGGGGTTGGATTATTTAGGAGAATGGAAGATTGATATTGTTAAGATGTTTCATAACATCACTCAGTTTGATTTGATTCGAGATCTATCTCATTAATAAAACAGTATAAAGGCTGTATGAGTCTCACACGAACGATCGCCACTAATCTTGGTGCCAACACCGTTAATCTATGCTCCAAATTTAGTAATACATTTTGTGTGTCCTATAATGACCCGGGGTTGGATTATTTAGGAGAATGGAAGATTGATATTATTAAGTTGTTTCATAACATCACTCAGTTTGATTGGATTCGAGATATATTTCATTAATAAAACAGTATAAAGGCTCTATGAGTCTCCAAGAACGATCGCCACTAATCTTGGTGCCAACACCGTTAAACTATGCTCCAAATTTAGTACTACCTTTTTTGTGCCCTATATGCTAATGACCCATGCAGGGTTGGATTCTTTAGGAGAATGGAAGATTGATATTGTTGTTTCATAACATCATTCAGTTTGATTTGATTCGAGATATATCTCATTAATAAAACAGTATAAAGGCTCTATGAGTCTCACACGAACGATCGCCACTAATCTTGGTGCCAACACCGTTAATCTATGCTCCAAATTTAGTAATACATTTTGTGTGCCCTATAATGACCCGGGGTTGGATTATTTAGGAGAACAGAAGATTGATATTGTTACGTTGTTTCATAACATCACTCAGTTTGATTTGATTCGAGATCTATCTCATTAATAAAACAGTATAAAGGCTGTATGAGTCTCACACGAACGATCGCCACTAATCTTGGTGCCAACACCGTTAAACTATGCTCCAAATTTAGTAATACATTTTGTGTGCCCTATAATGACCCGGGGTTGGATTATTTAGGAGAACAGAAGATTGATATTGTTAAGTTGTTTCATAACATCTCTCAGTTTGATTTGATTCGAGGTATATTTCATTAATAAAACAGTATAAAGGCTGTATGAGTCTCGAACGAACCATCGCCACTAATATTGGTGCCAACACCATTAAACCATGCTCCAAATTTAGTATAACATTTTGTGTGCCCTATAAAGACCCGGGTTTGGATTTTTTAAGAGAACAGAAGATTGATATTGTTAAGTTGTTTCATAACATCACTCAGTTTGATTTGATTCGAGATATATCTCATTAATAAAACAGTATAAAGGCTGTATGAGTCTCGGACGAACCATCGCCACTAATCTTGGTGCCAACACCGTTAAACCATGCTCCAAATTTAGTAATACATTTTGTATGCCCTATAAAGACCCGGGGCTGGATTGTGTAGGAGAACGGATGATTGATTTTGTAAAGTTGTTCCA
Organism: Strongylocentrotus purpuratus; assembly: GCF_000002235.5. Taxonomy (NCBI): domain Eukaryota; kingdom Metazoa; phylum Echinodermata; class Echinoidea; order Camarodonta; family Strongylocentrotidae; genus Strongylocentrotus; species Strongylocentrotus purpuratus. The sequence goes on along the minus strand of NW_022145612.1, from coordinate 32,619,341 downwards.
TAACATCACTCAGTTCGATTTAATTAGAGATATACCTCATTAATAAAATATATATGTATATATAAAAGCTATAGTCTCAAACTAACTTACCTGTACACCATTAAACTTGGTGCCAACACCATTAAACCATGCTCCAAATTTAGTAATACGTTTTGTGTGTCTGCAAAGACCCGGGGTTGGATTATTTAGGAGAACGGAAGATTCCTATATTGTTAAGTTGCTCTATAACACAGGCGCGGTTCCAGGGGGGCAGCGCCCCCCCCCCCCCCCCGCAAAAATAAAGAGAGAGAGAGAGAGAGAGAGAGAGAGAAAAGGAAAAGAAGGACAGGGAAAGAGGAGAGAAAGGGAAAGAAAGAAAAGGAAGAAGACAAGAAAAGGGGGAAGAAGGAGATTGGGGGGGGGGGGACCGAAATGGCCTTGCCTTCCAGGCTGTTGCCTCCCCGCCCCCCCCCCCCCCCAATCAAAAAAAAATATGAGCGAAGGAAGGAAAGGGAAGGGAAGAAAGGAAAAGAGGAGATAAAGGGAAGGGAAATAAAAGAGGAAGAAGAAAAGAAAAGAAGGAGGATATCAGTTTTCCTGCCAATAAGTTGTGGTTCGGGGGGGGGGGGGGGGTTATTTCTAATTCCATAACGGTGACTTACAAATGTTGCTAAAATGACATCATTTTCCGAGATTGTTCCTCACTTTTTATTAAATTATACTTTTTTATGCGTTTGTTGGAAAATGACATATTCCGAAATTTACAGTCAGGCAAGAAAAATATGCTTATTGAGATGCCTACATGTCGGGGCCCGCGGAACGGTCGGGATCGGGAGCCTCGAGCTCCCTCGCCCTCCCCCTCTTTTTTGAAAAAGTATATTAAAGAGAGCAAGAAATAAAGAATAGTGAACTGCCAGTGTCACAGAAAAAAACGAGGTATCAAAATATGCTCATCTGACCGTGATTAAATGCCTAACCCCCCCCCCCGAACTTTCGGGGTCTCTACCCTCTGGATTCCACCTAGGGCCCAAAGGTCGGCCCTTAAATGCTCACCTGACGGTAATTTAATGCCTAAAACCCCTGTAATTCTTGGGGCTTCGCCCCCTATACCCCAAGCCAAATAGTGTCCTGCAAATGTCACAAAATAATAAGGTATCAAACATTGCTAACCTGACCGTAATAAAACGCCTAAAACCCCTGAGCCTCCGGGGGCTCTGCCCCTGAACCAAACCAAGGGCCCTAAGGCGGGCCCCTGAATGCTTATCTGACGGTAATTAAACGCCTAAAACCCCTGAGCTTCCGAGGGCTCTGCCCCTAGACCCAACCAAGGGCCTTAAGGCGGGCCCCTTGATACTCATTTAATTTAATGCCTAAAACCCTTGAGCTTCCGGGGGCCTCGCCCCCTGAACTCCACGACAATTGGTGATCTGCCAGTGTCACAATAAGTCCCCCCCCCCCCAAAGAAAAAAGAGAGGAGAAAAGGGAAAAGGTCATAGGAAGAAAAAGGAGCAGACAAAGAACAATTTTGAAATTCAGACAAGGATTAAGAGTCCAGAACGGTACACAAATCGTCTTCTTTCTTTAATGATTTAATGAAACGTCAAAGCTTCCGCGCTTCGCGTATGAGGGAGGGGAAACTCGCCCCTCCCTGCATCCCCCCCCCCCCCCAGGGAACGCGCTCTGTAAGTGATTCGCACGCATCGCGTGCTCCGACCCCCCTTAAATAAAATCCTAGCTACGCGCTTGCCTGACCGTAATTAAACGCCTAAAACCCTGAGCTTCCGGGGGCTCCGCCCCCTGGACCCCACGCAATTAGTGACCTTGCCAGTGTCACAAATAAGGTATAAAAATATGCTCATTTGACCGTAATTTAATGCCTTAAACCCCTGAGCCTCCGGGGGCTTAAGGTGTGCCCCTGAATGCTTATCTGACCGTTATAAAATGACTCAAATCCCTGAGTTTCATGGGGCTCAGCAAGTAAGTTTTGAAAAAGAACAAACACGAGTAATCCAATCGTATCGGCAATTGTGGTATTGCGAATGTCATCAAATATGTTTTTTCATTTTAACGAAATAATTGTTTTGCAACTCAATTTAGGCCTGACTAAATATATACTTTTTCGTGAGGCCACAGACAAGTTATTTTATCATATAACTGATTAACATTTGAAGTTTTCCTACACTAGTGCCTGGCCGCAGTGGCGGATCCAGGGGGCCCGGGCGCCCTCCCCTGGGGAAAAAAGAAGGAAAAAAAAGAAGGGAAACAAAAAAGAAGGAAAAAAAAGAAGGGAAAGAAATCAGGAAAAAAAAAGGGGGGAAAAAGAGGACAAAAAAAGAAAGAGAAAGAGAAAAGGAAAAGAAGGGAAAGAGGAGAGAAAGGGAAAGAAAGAAGAGGAAGAAGAAAAGAAAAGGGGAAAGAAGTGATCGGGGGGGCGAAAGAGCCTCGCCTCCCCCTCTCTCCCCCCCCCCCCCCCCAATCAAAAAAATAAGAGAGAAGGAAGGAAATAGAAAGAAGGGGGTATCAGTTGCAATTTTTCCGCCAACAAGTTGTGGATCGGGGCGGGGATGGGGCAAAATGCCCTTGCCTCCCCTGCCCCGCTAAAAAAAAAAGAGAGAAAGAAGGAAAAGGAAAAAAGGAGAGCTAAAAGGGACCGAAAAAAGCTGAAAAGAAGGGGAAATAGATCATTTGCAGTTAATCCCGCCAACAACATGTGGAGAAGGGTGGGGGCCGAAATGACCTTACCTCCCCCTCGCCCGCCCCCCCCCCCCCCATCAAATCTTACAGAAAGAGAAGGAAGGGAATGGAAAGGGAAAGAAGACAGAAAGGGAAAGAAAAAAAGAGAAATAAGAAAGGTAAGGGAGATCAGTTGCGATTTTTCCGCCAACAAAGAGTAGATCGGGGGGGGGGAACTGGCGTATTGATCGAGGAGGGGGCTCGGGGGAAATAAAATTTAAACGTGGTTTATTTCTAATTCCATAACGGTGGTTAACAAATAATGCTGAAATGACATAATTTTCCGAAATTTGTCCTCATTCTTTAGTAAATTATACTTTTGTATGCGTTTGTAAATTAACAGCCAGGCAAGAAATATGCCTCTTGAGATGCCTACATGTCAGGGCCCGCTCAACGGCGGGGATCGGGAGCCTCCAGCTCCCCCCCCCCCCCCCCAATTTTTTTTTTTGAAAAGCATTTTAAAGAGAAATAGAAAGAAAGAGAGCAAGAAAGAAAAAATAGTTAACTTTCAGTGTCACAACAAAATAAGGTATCAAAAAATTGCTCATCTGACCGTAATTAGACGCCTAAAACCCCTGAGCTTCTGGGGGCTCTGTCCCCGGGACCCAACCAAGGGCACTTGGGCAGGCCCCTTGCCTACTCATCTGACCAAAATTTAGTGCCTAAAACCCTTGATCTTCTGGGGCTCCGCCCGCTTGACCTCAGTGTCCTGCCAGTGTCACAAATAAAGTATAAAAATATGTTCATCTGACCGTAATCAAATGCCTAAACCCCCGAGCTTCCGGAGGCTCTGCCCCCTAGACCCTACTGGATGCTAATCTGACAAATCTAAAACCCCTGAGCTTTTTGGGGCTCCGCTCGCTGGACCTCACGCAAATCAGTGTCCTGCCAGTTTCACAAATAAGGTATAAAAATTATGTTCATCTGACCGTAATCAAATGCCTGAAACCCCTGAGATTCAGGGGTTTCCGCACCCTCGACCCCACCAGGGGCCCTGAGGCGGGCCCCTGAATACTTATCTGACCGTAATTTGCCTTCAACCCATGAGTTTCCGGGGGCGGACAAGGTATCAAAATCGTCTTGTTTCTCTAATAATTGAATTAAATGTCAAAGCTTCCGCGCTTGGCGCAGGAGGTGTGGATTAAGAGTCGGGAACGGTACAACAAAATCGTCTTCTTTCTCTAAAGATTTAATGAAACGTAAAAGCTTCCGCGCTTCGCGCGCGCGGATAGGAGGGGAAGGGGAACTGAATTCAGACGAGGATTAAGGGTCGAAAACGGTACAACGAATCGTCTTCTTTCTCTAATGATTTAATGAAATGTACAAGCTTCCGCGCTTCGCGCGGGAGGGGGGGGGGGGGGACTGAAAACAAACGAGGATTAAGAGTCGAAAACTGTAATCAGAAGAGCAGGCGCGTACGGAGGGGGGGGGGGGATTTGGGGTTGAACCTCCCCCTGTTCGGTTTTTTGTTATGTGTGTATCTTGGAGCAACCCCCCTTTTTAATTATTTTTTTAAATTATGCCAATGGCTATCCTAAAAAAGGTGACCTCAACACCCCCCCCCCCCCCCTACGGAACAAAATGTCAAATTTTCAAATTTCGAGACCCCCAAAAAAGTGTCCTCTTACCCCCCCCCCCCCCGCTTCCTCTTTTTTGTTCCCTTTTAGCTCTCCTCTTTCCCTTCTCCTTTTCCCCCTTCTTTTTTGGCGGTGGGGGAGGGGGGGGGAAGAGGCAAGGGCCTTTTGCCCCCCCCCCCGGATCCACAACTTGTTGGCGGAAAAAATAGTAACTGATATTCCCCTTCTTTTCTTATCTTCTTCCTCTTTTTTTTTCCTTTCCGTTATCTCCTCTTTTCCTTTTTGCTTTCCCTTTCCTTCTTCTCTCTCTTTTTTTTGCTGGGAGGGGGAAGTGGAAGCAACATCATGGGAGGCAAGGCCCATTTCGGCCCCCCTCCCCCTGATCTCTTTCTTTCCCTCCCCCTTTTTCTTTTCTTTTTCCTCTTCTTTCTTTTCCTTTCTCTCCTCTTTCCCTTTCACATCTTTTTCTCTCTCTCTCTCTCTCTCTCTCTCTCTCTCTCTCTTTCTCTCTTTATTTTCTTCTCTTTAGAGACTTTTACACCATTTTACACTATTAAGAGACATAATGCGCAATCAAATCAAACTGAGTGATGTTATCGAACAACTTCTCAATATCAATCTTCCATTCTCTTAAATGATCCTGGGAAGCCTCGGTCTTTATAGACACACAAAATGTATAACCAAATTTGGAGCATAGTTTAATGGTGTTGGCACAAACTTTAGTGGCGATGGTTCGTTTGAGACTTGTACAGCGTTTATACTGTTTTATTAATGAGAAAGATCTCGAATCAAATCAAACTGAGTGATGTTATGGAACAACTTTACAATATCAATCATCCGTTCTCCTACACAATCCAGCCCCGGGTCTTTATAGGGCATACAAAATGTATTACTAAATTTGGAGCATGGTTTAACGGTGTTGGCACCAAGATTAGTGGCGATGGTTCGTCCGAGACTCATACAGCCTTTATACTGTTTTATTAATGAGATATATCTCGAATCAAATCAAACTGAGTGATGTTATGAAGCAACTTAACAATATCAATCTTCTGTTCTCCTAAATAATCCAAACCCGGGTCTTTATAGGGCACACAAAATGTTATACTAAATTTGGAGCATGGTTTAACGGTGTTGGCACCAAGATTAGTGGCGATGGTTCGTTCTAGACTCATAGAGCCTTTATACTGTTTTATTAATGAGATATATCTCGAATCAAATCAAACTGAATGATGTTATGAAACAACAATATCAATCTTCCATTCTCCTAAAGAATCCAACCCTGCATGGGTCTTTAGCATATAGGGCACAAAAAAGGTAGTACTAAATTTGGAGCATAGATTAACGGTGTTGGCACCAAGATTAGTGGCGATCGTTCGTGTGAGACTCGTAGAGCCTTTATACTGTTTTATTAATGAGATATATCTCGAATCAAATCAAACTGAATGATGTTATGAAACAACAATATCAATCTTCCATTCTCCTAAAGAATCCAACCCTGCATGGGTCTTTAGCATATGGGGCACAAAAAAGGTAGTACTAAATTTGGAGCATAGATTAACGGTGTTGGCACCAAGATTAGTGGCGATCGTTCGTGTGAGACTCATACAGCCTTTATACTGTTTTATTAATGAGATAGATCTCGAATCAAATCAAACTGAGTGATGTTATGAAACATCTTAACAATATCAATCTTCCATTCTCCTAAATAATCAAACCCCGGGTCTTTATAGGGCACACAACATGTATTACTAAATTTGGAGCATAGATTAACGGTGTTGGCACCAAGATTAGTGGCGATCGTTCGTGTGAGACTCATAGAGCCTTTATACTGTTTTATTAATGAGATATATCTCGAATCAAATCAAACTGAATGATGTTATGAAACAACAATATCAATCTTCCATTCTCCTAAAGAATCCAACCCTGCATGGGTCTTTAGCATATAGGGCACAAAAAAGGTAGTACTAAATTTGGAGCATAGTTTAACGGTGTTGGCACCAAGATTAGTGGCGATCGTTCTTGGAGACTCATAGAGCCTTTATACTGTTTTATTAATGAAATATATCTCGAATCAAATCAAACTGAGAGATGTTATGAAACAACTTAACAATATCAATCTTCTGTTCTCCTAAATAATCCAACCCCGGGTCATTATAGGGCACACAAAATGTATTATTAAATTTGGAGCATAGATTAACGGTGTTGGCACCAAGATTAGTGGTGATGGTTCGTCCGAGACTCATACAGCCTTTATACTGTTTTATTAATGAGATATATCTCGAATCAAATCAAACTGAGTGATTTTATTGAACAACTAAACAGTAGGCCTACTAAATGTCCATTTTCCTATAAACTGTCATTACAAAACTAGCTAGATTAGGGATTGTATAGCCGCTCCGAGGAACGTTTGCTATTTCAATTCCCTGCTTGTACTTGGCTTCACGGAGTAATTCGTCCTTTATAATGATTCTCTTCATTCCGGAGCAATGTATGTAGTAATGCTTGCGAACGTACTCTTGTACTAGTACAGTACATGTACCTGTGTATAAGACAGATCCATAGACAGAGTACGCACGCCGCACGTCTGTGACGTAGGGAATAATGAATATTCATATCGCCGTTAATCTTGGTGCCAATATATGCTACCGTTACTTTCAGACAACCAACCGGCCGCAGTCACGAACCTGAATCAATTGCTGTGATAACAAAAAGCTGTGCTAAGCAGGCAAGTGCGATGACCAAAAAGGATAACCAAAAAGAATAATGATAATTTAAGAATCTAAAATATTATTCAAAGTCAGCTAGGGAAGTTCTGAAAAGTACTCTGATTTCCACACCATATACACATTTATAGCCCAACTCTCTCCCTATTTTCTAGTTCTACCTTCCTCTCGAACTCTCTCTCTGCTCTATACTTATGTGCTAAATAGGTTGCTTAGAAAATGATTTTCTTATTCTTACAAAATAGGTGATCAGTTTCAAAAAATGAATCTGAGCCCCGTTTCATAAAACTTGTTACCAGTAACAAGTTGCAATAACTGTTATAAGCTACTGAAATCAAGACATCCGATTGGCTGAGAGCAATCAGAAATTTAGCATTTGATAACAAGTTTTATGAAACAGGCTTAGATCTAGTTAGAGCCATGTTTAGTGTCATTATTAATGGTAAAAGAAATGCCCCTATAAAGAATAGGCCTATACAGAATATCGCACTTTATCACATTTTACCAACGTGACAGAAATCTCTGTTCATCTTTCAACATTCTCTGAGTTCCTTCCAAACTTCCTACCCAAGAATATGGTTGATTCTTTTCAGTAGAATTGGTATTCCGGAATTGAGTTTGATATGATTTTCATGGAGATGCTCCGAAACCAATTCAAATGCATTTGAAGAAGGCTCTTGCATTGTTAACTATTCTACCTCCTCACTTTCTGGTTACTTCTGTTCTGTTTTATTAAGCTATATAGACATTTCACTTTGTAACATGATATTGCAAATTGAAATGTTTCGCTTTTTTGGCCTAAATGTGGGCAATGACCGAGTCGTGAATGACGGCGTTGTGATGGCCGTTTACATTTTAAAATCATTCTCTGACCTTTTTCCTTATTTTCCTCTCTGAATTCCTTCATTCAATCATTGGTATTAGGATATTCACTTTTTCAGGACAGGGATCAAAGAAAATGACGACCAACTGTAGGAGGCTCTTCTCTAGACTTATAAAAGAAGCTCATTATCGACATCCTACTCCATCCCTCCTTCCCTTCTCCTCATCCCCAACTGAGTTGACGACCGAGTCAGCGAGTCCTAAATTTATGTATACACAACTCAACAAGTAATTTAGCAGAGGCAACATTCTGCCATACTAAAATTATAATTTCCAGATAATCTTTACAACTGTTACCCAATTACTGGGGGATACATGAGGAAGTATTTTTTGGTGGGAGTAATTGTATCATTAAAACTATCAAAACAAACAAATGACACAAAATACATCTGAATAGGAAGTACAATAATGATTTTTTTTTAATTCCCACAAATAGTGGTGATCAATGATTTTAAATACGATCATTTACATACAACATTGTTGCCAAGTCCCTGCCTGGGCATACAATATCTGTAATTTACAATATCTGTACATATTCTCAATATAAATGCATGGACCAGGCAGAACATAAAGTATACAAAAACATGATTTAAAATAGAGTACAATGAAATATCAGTCATTTCTGAACAAACACATTTCCATCAATTTTGTTATTATCCTCCTTAATCTACAGACACAACTTGTTTCTTTTTAAATACTTGCCATACCTGCAAATTTAAAAGAAGGCAAGAACTATAAAATTGTGATATGGCATTTATGGGTGACATGCTTATTTTTGGTGGATGGATTCTTCAACTTAAGTTCATGGACATGCATATGCTTCAGTATTGAATGTATAGTGATATAATATATCACTACACAAAGATGCATTTTACTTCTGTACTCTCATTTTATCATTTTACCAATGACAAGTAAATAATTTAATGTTTTATTGCCATTCACTAATCTCTATAATTCATGAGACTATTAATAGAACCATTGCATTGTCATCAAATTTGACATACAGCCAATGAGAGGTAGTCTGTGCTCCAAGGTTGGGTCCAAATACATGTATATACTACCAGAACTGCAACAATTCCAAGAAAATGTGGGGTCAAATCATCGTTCATTTTTTTTAATAACACCTCTCTCATTATACCGAGAGGAACACCACCACAAATATATGACCAATAAACAATATGAAATCATTACGTTGCATCAAATTCATCTGTCAATGAGAAATCTGGTACTTTAAAAAAAAAAAAAACAGGCAACTGCCAAGATGAAGTGCCAACAGTAAGGGCTGAATTTCAAATGTAGAATCTGACAAAGCATTTTGATCCTTTATACACACATTTAATTTAAAGACAGACAGAATTTAAAGATTACAAAACATAGCACATCAGCACATTTCATGAGCCGGTATCCCAGAAATTAAAATATTCAATATGAGAATTCTTAAAGGGAGAGAGGGAGAGGGAGAGAAATAGAGAGAGAGAGAGAGTTGATGAATCTCCACTGCAACTACAAAACATGAGATTCAACATCATTTCTAGAGTTGATCACCATTGGGTGTAAAAGAGAAAAGATGTTGTATTGCCCTTTGCGACCCAAAAATCTTGAAATCTACGGTCGACTTTTTAAAAAAGTTTTTTTTTTTTACCTTTTTTTTAGAAAAGAAAATGTTTAATGAATAAAAAATATTACAGCATTCACAAATGAGAAATATCAGCCCAAAGAGGGAGGAAAACAATTAAAAATAGAGAAGTCAATGGTTTAACAGCATTAAATCAATATTTGAAGGATTTAAAGGATTTAATGCCCTTCTGGTTCCAGAAGATGATTTCATCAAATAAGTTCTTTGAACAACATGTGACCATCTCTATTTAAAACACAGTAAATCAGTGCATATTCCTCTCCTTAATTACTGAGTCAATTTGGGATATAATCTCAATTTAAGTCAAACCCACATAGGTCGATATTAAATGCATAAAAATACAAACAAATGACAACTAAAAAGAAATAAAGTGTTACACTTTTTATCCTCCAAATTGGTGTGAATACATATCTGTAGATATCTTTCACCAATATACAATCCATGCTCTTCTTACAGACGCTCATTGGCTCCTTATAAATGGAGATTTAGAAAATAAATCCACAGCCTCGGGTCAATTTCCCATGAAAATAATCTTCATCACTGTAAACACATGCATGGAATAAGAAATGATAGACACACAAACAAAATAGCTTTGCTTGAATAACCGATGAACTTATAAAGCAAAACTAAATACACTTTTAGGAAATATAATCAAATGCTCATTGTGCATATGCATTAGATTAAAATCATGCACATGCACACACAAAACAAACTAAATGACAAAATATATGAGCAAATTTTTTTTTTAATATTATCAACCATAAGCAGTTTTTGTCCAAGCAGATTTTTGTCCAAGCAGGGAGTATTATCTATCAATAAAATACAAACATTCTCTGCATCATAATATTACAATTTAATAGTTAAAACTTAAAATAGACCCACTTATGAGCAGTGTGTCAGTGTGACCTGTAACATGCTTAAAACAGTGGATTAAAAAAGAATGCTGGGAACCACTCTCGTGACCAAATCACATCCTGAGTACATTTTGAAAAAAATCATAAAGAATTAATGATCATTTGCAGGTTATGATCTTTAATGTTCAAACAAAGATAAGCATTTACCCCAAAGAGTACATCATTTTTTAAAGAAAGAGAAATGAAAATAATATCTGCACCACATTAATGTCTGCCATCAGCATGGTTAAGTCAGACGCTCGTCTGATAAGGCACCGTGATTCAGACGATATCAAGTGATATCAGATGCTAGAAGCTATCTGGAGATATGACATCTTTGAGAATGAATAGGAGTGTCTACCAGGGGGTGTTTCACAAAACTTGCATTAGTGAAAAATGACAGTTGTTGTTATAAGCTACTGAAATCCTTGCTTCTGATTGGTTATCAGCAGATTTGTCACTGATACTTGTCATTTGTCATTGAAAAAATGCTTTGTGAAACAGGTCCGGTACTCTTCTCATTTGACGTCAGCGAGGAAGACTGATTTACCCAACTCATAGGAGCCGATCATGATGGCACAAGCTGGGGTTATCTTGAAGAGTCTGGGTAAAGTACCTGCAAAATAGAGTGAAGACATAGCAGAGGAACTGACATGTGTCTAGTGTTTACATTGGAATGAAATGACCGCCAATACATTACTGTTGATCTTTAAAAACTGAACCAGAGAACAAAAGATGCGTGTTTAATGAAAATGAAAGTGTCTTATAGACAGGGGCAAGAGGAAATATTGTAAAAGCAAAAGAATTAAATAATGGAGAAGGACATACATGTACCAATTTATGTCAACAGAGAAAATACAAGAGGTATTGCCATAGCAGGTATAAACACAAAGAGTGGACCCAGGCAAAAATAATGTATCTTTTAAAGCAAATTTATATCTTTTCTGTTTTATTTTTATTTTGTTATCTTTCAATACAATTATAAAAGATGTTATAAACTTAAAATGTTTAATTATGAAGAAAACAAAATCCGTCCCTAAGGAAGGAGGCATGATAGAAGGCTCTTATTAACTGGAAGATCCTGCATTATAAACTAGATGGAATTTTGACTGCGTGCAGTCGAAAATGATGCCTCCGCCATAGAGCAATTTAAACAAGTTTGGAGTTTAAATCTCCAGTGGTTCTTGAGATATCATGATAACAATCTCAATGTATGGAATTTCATAAGTTGACCTCTGTGACCCTTGACCTTTGACCTACGTGCTCCAAAATCTAATCAGATTGTCTTCCTATGGTGATACACACTATCATTAAGTTTGAAGTTTAAATCTCCAGTGGTTCTTGAGATATTATGATAACAATCTCAATGTATGGAATTTCATAAGTTGACCTCTGTGACCCTTGACCTTTGACCTACGTGCTCCAAAATCTAATCAGATCGTCTTCCTATGGTGATACATACTATCCTTAAGTTTGAAGTTTTTACATCTCCAGTGGTTCTTGAGATATCATGATAACAATCTCAATGTATGGAATTTCATAAGTTGACCTCTATGACCCTTGACCTTTGACCTACGTGCTCCAAAATGTAATCAGATTGTTTTCCTATAGTGATACACACTATCACTAAGTTTGAAGTTTAAATCTCCAGTGGTTCTTGAGATATCATAACAATCTCAATGTATGGAATTTCATAAGTTGACCTCTGTGACCCTTGACCTTTGACATACGTGCTCCAAAATCTAATCAGATCATCTTCCTAAGGTGATACATACTATCCTTAAGTTTGAAGTTTAAATCTCAAATGGTTCTTGAGATATCGCGCTAACAAACTCAATACAAGGAATTTCATAAGTTGACCTCTGTGACCTGTGACCTTTGACCTACGTACTCCAAAATCTAATAAGATCGTCTTCCTATGGTGATAAATACTATTCCCCAGTCTTAAGTTTAAATCTTAAATGGTTCTTGAGATATTGTGATAACGGTCAAACGGGACGGACGTATGGACGGACGTACGGACGGACAACCCGAAAACATGATGCCTCCGGCACCACCTTCGGTGGCGGAGGCATAAAAAGTAAACTTAAGTGCCCTTTTGTACAGCATTCATCCTTAAATCCACCCTGATATACAGTTTGTTTTAATAAAAGCACAACAATGAGAGAAACAAATTAGTGAAAGTTTAAAGCAAAATCCAATAAGAAATGGAAAATTATTGATTTCTGAAGTTCTTTCAAGAATTTGTGACCATCTTTTTATGAAACTAGAACATGTATGATTTTTGCTCAAACTTTCACAGACTTGTTTGTCTCATTTTTCTGCCTCTATTAAACCCAATTTAATATTAAAGTGAACTTCCCTTTTAATAACAAAGTCCATCAGATGGGACTATAAAGATGTAGGTTAGCTCCCTGATTGTATAAATGAGTGTGACTTACCTGCATATAAGCCATTCAGTCCCTTTGCAGCATATAACCTCTTCATGATGTTTAAGGTGCTACTTGACACTTCTTTTGATCCTTAAACAACAAATTAAACCGAACATATCGTGTCAACAAGAAACATACAGAAGTCCATTCAAAAGAAGAGCAGAAGAAATGAGGTGCAATTGAAATAATCTTTTATTTACAAGATCATCTCAAAATGGAAGTTTTCAATATCTCAGCTAATTGCATCAAAAATCTATTTACGATAATTGATTTTAACCATAAACTGTTTTACAACGACATTGTCTACAGTTTGTATGACTTACATTAGGTCACTTTAATAAATAACTATTTGAAATCAAAGCTAATGGTATCATAATAATGTCCTCGGAATTTGTAGGAAAAACTTGCTATATTTCTAAAGAAGTCCTGAAAAAAACTTTGAAGTTTGCACGCTTGCATGTAGGCTTGGGCGGTTCTCTTGTTGATGAGAACCGATCTCGGTTCCCACCCTCGGCCTCGGTTCCAAGCGGATTCGGCTCCCGCTGGCTGCCAGATTTGCAATGCACTAAAAGGCCATACACACACAAGTACACACATACATACTTTGTACTGACTGTGTATGTCGGTTCCACACAGAATCGAGTGTATGGGATGCATTGATAGTAACGAGGGCAGCGTGCAATTATCACGACAACTATCTGATTTTCTTGTGAAAACTTTACTTTAAAAATGATTATCAAAATTAAATATACATGGCTAGAATAATCACAATTCAAGCTTTGATTTCATACCTCTATTCACGAAAAGTATACACATATCGCGGCAATAATGATGGAAACAGAGCAATATCAAAGCAGGGATGTCCCTGGTCGAAGTGAGCTAAGCTAGCTCTCTCGGTTCCGACAGCAGTGGTACTGTTGGCGCTGTGTGTCGTCTTAAACAAAGTATGAATGTATGTGAGTGTAAATTGGTGTTGTGTTTATTTCTGATTTGTCTCATGATATCTCTACAATTACAAGCAAACAAGAGATGAATGGTGATAAATCCAGGGTGAGACAGCTTGACAGAACCTCCAAGTTTACAAAAAAGAAGATCAAAGTGCAGACCAAGCTTTATAAACAGTTATAAAATGATTTATTTTACTACTTTTATTCAAATCGAAATTTTAAAAACATGACCACTGCTGAAAAAGTAATAAATCAATAACTCCTGGCAAAAATATAAACCAAAAAAAAAGCATGTCTTAAATTCTAATTGCAATAATTGCAATTTTAAAACGTAAGAAATGCAGAACAATAATTTCCACTATATGTATTATGGTAAACAATCCATTAATCATTATCAGATTAAGAAGTTGTCATGTTCCCATAGTTACAACCATGTGCTTTCTCTCACACAATAGAAATAAACAAGAGATAAGGGTGCGCGCTAGATCTTGGTATGGGGAATACTAGTCTGCATTTTCAGCCTCTGTTAGAGATTGCGCTAATGCCAAAACAATATTTTTCAATGTTGTTGTTGTCACTTCATAACGACTAATAAAACTCATGTTTGTGTCTGACATGAATGATGAAATATCACTTGATTAATGCTGATACTTCAATAATTACTAAGAACAGTTAAATATACGTTTTAGAAAGGAAATGTCGTCAGAGTCGACAAATAATATTTACACATTTACAAGCAGGTCTTATCAAGAAGACTAGTCGATATTGTTTGTAATCCTGGGGTAGTGTTGAATTACATAAATAAATAATTTGTTCCTGGGAAGTAGACGAGGCAACATAATGCAGCAAATGTTTTGGAAACAAAGATAATTGATAACAACGAGAATGCGAGAGGGAGAAGTAGATGTAGACCTGTCAAACTTATTCTTTAAGAAGAAAAGAAAGAATGAAAAGAAACCTGATGAGGAGAATTCAAGAGATATAGAGAAAGGAGGACACTGTAACTTATGTTTATTTGGGGGAAGAAAACTAAACGATGTCTAGTGGAAGGGGGAGACAAGGCGAGATAGAAAGAGTAAACACAAAAATCTCATAAATCAGTTAGCTCACGAGAGAAAAAAAAGGATGGGGGGGGGAGGGCAGATGACTTGCAGAGTTACAGACAACACACAGCAGTATTGCCGACCACATGCACACACGTTTTACTCTGACACACAAATGTGTGTATCAGTGCTCTCAAAGATCGCATTGCATATTCTGCTTTCAGAGAGTTGGCTCTCATTCTCGGTGCTGTGGAATCGACTCCAGCGCCGAAGAATCGGGTCTGGGAGTCTCGGAACCGACGTGCTCGGGTAATCGACTCTCTAGAGATTGGAGTCGACTCCTCGGTTCTGGATTTCAGAATCGGGTAGAACCGGGTACTCGGCGCTCGCTTCCAAGCCTACTTGCATGTCAATACATATATTTCATTTTTTTTGCAAAGTTCAGTTTTCTTTTATTGCTGTCTTGCAGTGCATGCGAGCAGTGTTTAATGACCACCTTGATTTCACGACAAAATTTTCAGTAGAAATATATTCACTTCTGGATTATAAATACTTGATCCACATTTGGTTCATGCCATGTTCACTTACTTCTCATGTCTCCAATCTCCCCCATCTCTAGCTGTCTGTGTGTCTTTAATACATCAAAGGGCTGTGTCAGGACTCCTGCCACCTACAACAACATTTATACAGCAATCAAAGCAAATATGTCTCCAAAACATAAAAAAATGAGCATTTCATATAAAAAGAACACACATAACTGGTAACATTTGAAAAGCAGAAATACATGTACAAATTGGAACAGGTCACATGGGTCTGCCCAAGATCTAGTGGGAACAGTATGTAAAACTCCTTCATAATATCTTTAGGTAAGGTATTAATCTAATTGTATTTGCCACTCCATACCCAGGAGAGAAATGGGGAACTGGTAGGATGACGAAAGCCTTTTAGTTTATAGTAATTGCCATATGCACTCACGGTGACCATGTAGTAGAAAAATCCCTGGCATATTATCTGGCATTCAATATTTTACGTTCATGACAATGAATCATTTTATCATGGTAAAAAACTGGTGAAAACTGAATCAATTGTCTTACACATTCCACCTGCGACTGAACACAACATGAGACCCAGTAAACTGCATCAACTTCAGTGGTAGAGACATTTTAGATTTGATACATTTGATCCCTATATATAATCCTTCATATCTTTTCAGGATTATTGAATAATCTTCTTTAGAGAATACTTGTTAATAGCATTATAATATCAATTACTAGTTACTAATACTTACTGTGCCAGCAAAAGCTCCTGAGAAGAATGCTATGGGAAATGTTGGAGTTGTGAGACCATATTCTTTACATATTCTTGCCTTCAGAGGTTCATAGTTCAGCCATAATATAACTACAAATAAAGAGAAAGAGACAGGGGATTGATATATATTGTAGACATTATGAAGTGATTGTGTACACAGAAGTAAATTTTGTACAGTTCTGTCCATTCATTATTTCTTTTTCCTCCATTTGAGTTCAGTTTTGTTCTTGAAAACAACTCTTTAATCTTCACTCTCAACGTTAAATTTGAATATATGCCATTGAAGATCACACTTCCATCTCCACTTTAAGGTAGTTTCACAGTACAATAAGCTATACTCCCTCCCCCCTCCCCCATTTAGTTTTGAAAGCCACTTCTCTTAGTATGGATTGACGGCATGTTATCACCGACATATTCATTGAGTTAGATTATAATAATAATAATAAGATATTTCTATACCGCAAATTGCGGTTTGTGTGACTTGTGTCCTTGATATCATATAAAAACTCTATACAACTGGGCTTATTTCGTCTTCCAAATTTCAAATAAAAAGGTTCTTCACAAAATATTGGTCAATCTACAGGCAGATTGCATTACATTCCTTTAATAATGAAGACATTGGGAACTATAATATTTTGTTAATTTGCATACACTACCAATACAAAAAATTGAGGGGTCAGTGACACAAAGACGTAACTCCATTTTGAGAAAAAGTGTTTATGTGTCACCGAGCACTTGGGCCTTAAGAAGTTAAGTCTATGTTTCACTCACCATTGACTTTAAATGGGGTGTTGGGTGGAGTTAAGCCCACATTTTTCTGAACATTTTGCTATCAAATACTCATTTTGGCAAAATATGAAGTTACATCTTTGTGTCACTGAACCCTTAAAATCTTCTTTGCTAACCTGAGAAAGGCACATCTCTCCAGACCATGGGGCTCCATCCCCTCCATAGAGACATGATGCCCTCTTCTGAGACAGCCGTGCGGACACACCCTATCATCTCTGCGTAGGTGAAAGGACGGGACTGCATCTTGGTGCGTATAAGCTCAAGCGGGGCAATCACTGTGCATGCAAATACTGTGATGATGAAACAAGGGAGTGGATAGTCAATGCAGTAACTGCAATTGCTAATTGTACAGTAATCTTAAATTCTGTCAATTGCAATAATGAAGAAAGAATTCTCACAGAATTACAGGAAACTACACTGAATGTTTCAAGACTTGCTATCTGCAAAATGCCTTTTATAGAAATATGTGTGATAACTAAGAAAAAGGCAAAGGGAGATTCAATATTGGAAATCTAACTATTCACTAGTCACTAAAATGCTATCTATTTTGTCAATTCACCCAAGGTTCTTAGAATGACTGAATAAAATATATCCCACAATAACGAATGAAATCGTTGATTGAGATACAATAAATCTATATCAATAACACTGTAATTATCACTGTATTAGCTAACAATACTTGATTTAAACAACTAATATGGTTTTATTAACATTATCCGCTTGGTTGCTATAACGATAGTATCTCATAAAAATACACAAAAAACAAAACAAGCAAAATGTAGAAGACACTCATCTGCAACATAAAAAAGGCAAATATCTCTTAGTGACAGACTTACATCTTGCACCGCCCCCTGCCAGCATGGGTTTCCAGAATTCTCCTTTGACTCCCTGCTTGTAGTCAAGACGATACTTTAACTGGTCATAGGAGGTGTAGTAGAGGATAGTTGCAGGTAGCGCCATCAAACTACGGCAAGAAAGGAAAATACTAGCCAAAAAAGTATTACCTTAAATATGTATATTTTTTTATTTGTATTTAAGTATTTATTGTACATTCAGAAATTTGTTTTTCACTGGTAAAAGTTTACAGATCAATTTACAAAAAGAAAAAATCGTAAACTTAATAATCATAGACAGTGCTACAGTAATCGTAAACTGCATTCATAACAGCTGTAGTTGGGTATGTTACATAAAATAAGTTTTGTTTGATAGGGATGTCGACAGAGCGAGAGAGTAGAAGAGGACCAAAGGTAGGTAGGCAGAAAAGGTGGGTAGTGAAGAAAAGATAGAAAGAGACAAGTCAACACCAGATCGCAGATGATATTTAACAGGGGAAAAAATACAATGCTGTATAGTTCATTGAATACATTGAACACATTGAATACATTAGGATGATTCTACTAAATACAGTAAAGACAAGTTGAACTTACAGAGTGGGAGAGAGACCACTCCACAACTTGAAAACCCCTTCATTTCTTGCTATCTTCACAAATGCGTCCTGTAAAAATAAAAAAATTAAAAATGATGAGTTAATCTATGATTGTGCATCAAGCCACCAAAAATTACAAATGCTGGAAAGTAATGACTATCAAAATAACAATTTTCATTCTCAAAAGTTCAACTTTGACACCCATATTAATACTTGCTGATAAATACCACCAGATGAGTTAATCAGCTACATGTAATGATGAAAATTATAATCTGTTTTAAAGGGAAATCCAACCCAAATGAATAAGAACTCTAAACTCAGAGAAGCAAACTGATGAGAGTTTTAATTAAATCTGACTAAATATAAGAAAGTTATGAATTTTTTAAAGTTGTAATCACTATATGAATGGGCACTTCAAATTGGCTAGAGTGGTAATTTCAATGTGATGTAGTGCTCGACTACTTTGCCATCTGTTCCAACATATAAAATGACTCAATTTTAAATTATTTTTTTATTATCATTTGCGTAAATGTGATTACATTACCCAAGTGACAACCTATCTTGGACATACCAATGTTCCATTAAACTTGCTGGGTGCCTTGTACCACGGAGCAGTTGTCCCTGGTTTTGAGCCATTTAGACAGTGACACATGTGGTCCA
The DNA here is from genome assembly GCF_000002235.5 of Strongylocentrotus purpuratus. Classification (NCBI taxonomy): domain Eukaryota; kingdom Metazoa; phylum Echinodermata; class Echinoidea; order Camarodonta; family Strongylocentrotidae; genus Strongylocentrotus; species Strongylocentrotus purpuratus. Next base: position 32,600,313 of record NW_022145612.1, on the reverse strand, counting down.
TAAGACCATTACAGTAGAAAAAGCACTGACCTAAGAGAGACAGAGCAGTTCATCAACATTAGGATATGTATTTGATAAGAAAGGAAAGTGATCTCACACCTAAATCCATCACTTCTAAATCTGCCAAAACAGTTTCCTGTGACAAAAAAAAAAAAAACTCTTGCAACATAACAAAAATAGATTTTGCACAGGAATCAAGACTTATTCCTTAATGAATTTTCTTTAAACCAAACTCCTCATATTTCATTTTATACAATGTAAAAGAGACATTTCTTTCAGAATGGATATCATGTGAGGCAATTGAACACTAATTTTTTTTAAAAGGGCCCCCAATGACATGCTACATTTCAGGAAAGTTCAAAGATCTATAATAAACAAAAGAAAGTAGAAAGATATATAATGAATTCCATCATTTCATTAAATTGTAGAGAAAAATATCACGAGTAAGATTCTAATGCATTACACTATTAGCTTGACACAAGCTATAAAGTTTACTTCTAACTACTTAATGAGAAATGTGTTTCAGCTTTAATTTCTCTGTTTTAATTGAAAAACTGAGGCACACACTACTTTAAAGACCGTCAATACTACTGGGCCAGAAGGAATTAGATCACACAGCGAGGTCACTGACAGGTGGCTATCTCATTAACTCAGCTCTCAACTAACATAAGAAAAAGAGGATCATGGGGGACCAACAGGCACCGATTGGGGAAGTTTTCTATATAGAGGGAGCAAGTAGCTACAAGTAGGACAGTGGCCTGTGGGGCTTTCATAGTTCCTAGGGCACAGATGTGAAATGAAGGTTTAGTGACTTACCACTCTTCATAGGTTTTGCCTGAGCTTGTAGTCTTATCTTCACTACATCAAGTGGGGTCACTGTGAGAGATGAAGAATTATTCAAATGTAACGCACTTATCAAGCAAGTGAGCTACCCCTCAAAGCATAGGCATCAAAATGAACTTTGCCAGAAGGTATTAATAATTTTTAAAAGTTGCAATTCTAGTGACTCTTTCATTTCATATGACAGTGAATGATTGTTAGTGCATATTCATGAGATGTCTTAGTCCTTTATGCACACTTGCACAGATGCAATTTACTCTATATTCAGTATATTTAAACCTGCATTTATAATGTAGTAATGCAAAAGAAGCTTAACATTATAGGGATGGGAACAAGATTGTGATGCATTGACGCCGATGATTTATGATTAAATCAATTTGATATGTTCTTTTTGATATATATACTCTTCTGGGGTCTTTTTTTAATTTTCAAACGTGATTGTAATTGTTTGTGGATTATTCACTTTTAACTGGAAGAATAAAGATAAATATCAGTCAATTCTCTAAGGGAACTAGGTGGTTCCTGTAACAAACCTAGCGGAATAAGAGCATGTATTAAGAAGGCTTATAATGGAGCAACAGGGTTTTTTCTCCTATAGTTTTCTCCATTCTCACCCTGGTATGTTCCTGATCTTGAAACCCTGGTCTAATTCTCACCAGGCAATAGAGAGATCCACTCAATCTGGCATATTTGCCAATTCACAGTGACATTTCAAAACAACAATAAAAATGCAAACTGAATTCTCAAAGTGTCATTATTATGTAATTAGTAATTACTAATGCCTGACCTTAATTGATCATAAAGCAACTTGTTGATAATCTGTGAATAGAAGCATTTTTGGGGGTAATATGCTAGTTAGAATGTATACTGTCCCATAAAGGAAAATCTTACTTGTAATAGCAGTGATGAGAGCACCACTGCCAGAGGCAACCATTTGATGCCATGGTTTCAGGGAATTGGGGTCGAGTACCGGCCTCTTTCCCTCTTTCTTCTGGCCATCTTGTCCTGACATCATCAATGTGTGCTATCTACAATGTAGCATACCACTGAAGCTGGTCTATTGCAAAGACAAGACAGGTGTCCATGCACAAAAATCTCCCAAGGCTGTTAAAGACAAATTGAAAATTAGAATTTGATTCAATTTAGTTTTTATTGTAAAAAAAGAATATGGCATATGTCTGCAGACTCATATTGTCATATTTACAGTAAAAACAAAAATGAAATAAGGTTGTTAATTGTACACAGCTTTCTCATGAGATCTTATGAATATAATATGAATGCATTCTTATTAGCCTAATTCTTATGCCAAATTAACATTAGCACATTTTCGGAATATAATATATTAGACATGCTCAATAGTAAAATGTTTGTATGTGTTTGAAATTGATATAATGCTGGTTGAAAAAATATATAAATGTGAAGCATTATATACATACACTGTACATGTACATGTATGGCTATGGGTAATCTAAATGACTTTGTAATGCAATGTGATGCATCAACAAACAAAACAGATTGCTTGTGTTTAGGAAGCATGATTATTTAATGCAGCCTGAACAAACCTTTGTTCTATAAAATTGTCCTCAGGAGAGAATTTGTGAGAAAGAGAAATGATTTCCAACAAACTTTAGCAATAGGGGCAGTGCAATTTAAATTTCAAGGGATGGATTAGAGTTTTTATCACCCAAGAGGGCTATCTTGATGTTCTAAATTGCAAAAATGTGAGAGCTTCTCGGTGCTCCGCCTCCTGGACCCCATCCATAAAGATAGAAGTATTTCCCAAGACAATCATCTGTTGTATGAACTTGTACTTTAAAGGTAAGAGTGTGTTTCAAGATGGTTATCTTGAAGGTTCTGAATTGCTAAATTTCAAAAACATCTTGGGCTCTGGCCCTGGACCATGCACACACAGAAAAGCTCACATTTTATGCGCTGTTGGCTTTGATCCCCCCTCCCTCCCTCCCTCCCCTTGGGAAATCCTGGATCTGCCGCTGAATTAAGAGTTTAAGTGTCATTTTTGTTCAATTGCTTCACTCACTCGCAAAATTTTGAAATTTAGGTTGATAATCTGGTACTGTCGATTTAACATGGCGAAGATAGACTAAGTTCAAATGCGCGATATGTGCTGCACATGCGTATTTCCTCATTGCCATGTTGAATCAACGACATATAACATGGGATGAATAGGACGACGAATCACCCTTTTTCCCATCAAACTTCAAAGACTTCTATTATAATTTCAAGTGGTTGAACGGATGCCCAGAGCTGAGCTGAGGATTTGAAAAACATTGTTAGTCAAATTGTAATTACTTTACTAGATCTAGATCTAGATCTAGACTTACTTCCTTACTTTTCAATAAAATGTGCAGGCTCTGGAGTTAACTAGAGTAGATCTAGTACCACTCCAGCAAAGCATAGAGAGTCAATACTAATGCGTAATGCAGCTACATCAGTACATGTATGTGTACTCGCACACGTGAATTGGAATCACCGAATGCGCGACGGGGAAAAACAACGCAACGCACTGTGACTGTGAGTCCGAGGCATCACGACCGGACTAGGCCAGGCGCCAGCGTCAGCGGCCAGTTAGGGCCCAAGCGCAGGCATCATCTCAAACATTATTCATTATTAATATTAACGAAAGCAAACCACCACCAGCTCAGAAATGAACAATAATAACTCAAATATGGGATCAAGGTTACTTCAAAATAACAATCATTAGTCATTAGTTATTACCGAGTTTTATTCTGGGCATCAGATCACAAAAATTCGCATGCAGTTCAGCATATTTGTATGGTAGAATCTACGGAGATTACGCAACATGTTATCGCCTTAACAAGGCTTTGTCGTAGAGGGCCTGAACAACATTTATTTCAATGCTGTCGTCTGCTGCGCAGCTGCATGATTGACTTCCTTCCTTCTATAGCTTCCTTCCTTCTTTTTTTTCCTCCCTCCCTTCTTCTTCGTTTCCTTCTTCCCTTCTCATAGTAATCATTCATCATAACTTATCCTTGGATCTGCATGCCTATGATATTAGAAAGAAGAGTAATTGCTTTGAAGAGCGTCGATGTGGCTCTATTTCATCTAAACATCAGATGATGTCTGCAACCCACTGTATTTTAATGAGCACCTTTTTATTTTGATTTTTTAACTCTGCACCCTCAGTTGTGATGTTTGTTGACAGTTTACGATGCCACGGAAATCTGGACGTATATACCAATTGGTCCTGTCCAGTGCCACCTTAGATGTAGATGTAGAAGAACATTTTCAAAAGGGAAAAAGTATTATTAAAAATTAGGAAACATAGATAAAGAGGGAATGGGAAAAAATGAAAGAGGGAGAGGGAGAGATAAAAAAGAGAGAGAGAGAGAGAGAGAGAGAGAGAGAGAGAGAGAGAGAGAGAGAGAGATTTTCGGTGCATATAGGCTTATAAATACGTCTATAGCTGTGATAATCTATGCTTTTTTCAAATATTTTATAGATTGTTTCAACGATGAAGAAGAAAAATTAAGGAAAAAAGTTGAGGAAGAAGTAGGAATAGAATAAGGAAGGAACATGAGAGGAAGCAAGAGGAAAAGATGATGATGATGTTGAAGATGATGGAGGAGATCGAAGAACCAGTGGCGGATCCAGGGGGGCCGGGGGCCCGGCCCCCCCCCCCCCCAGGAAAAAATATTATGTAAAAACACATTAATTTTACCTTTTTGGGGAGATGCCCCCCCCCCCTGGCGCTCAAAGGGGAGGGGGGTGCAAATTTTCAAATTTTCGAGGCCCCCCTCCCCCCCAAAAAAGTGCTCACTGCCCCGCAGAAAAGGCATAATAGGGTCTATCTTCAAATTGTTATTGTATGGGCTTTGGCTTGGTCAGCAGCTGAGTTGCTTGCACATCCCAAGTTGGAGCCCAAAATGGTGTTTTATGATTTTTGACTGGCTGGTGTGCAAAAGTGAAAATGAAATGAATGAATTAATCAGTCAATATGAATAAATAATAATAATAATTATTATAAAAAAAACTGAGTAATTAGAGCCTCGCTATTTCTTTTTACACCTGATGAAAGTGTCGAGGATACCGTACCTCGAGCAGGCTAGCTAGCTCAGCTCCCTGCACGGCCACCGACCATCAAGTACTGCAAGCGCAGCCACCCGGCCCGGCTGGCGTGATACACGAGTACGAGTACGATCCCGCATCGTGCACCCGGGTACTGGAGCTGAAGTACATAGATCTACGTTGATATCAAAGTAAATATACTAGATTACTAGAACTCTATGACTATGGCAAGTTAAGCACCGAAGACTAAACTATGTATTAAGGAAAAGAGATAAATATCTAACCAAGAATCTCGATTGTGTGTGAGAGGAGACTAGAGTAGAGGAGTAGATTTTAGAGAGTGAACACTGGACATTTATTTAAATTTATTTAGGCCTTGATCTAATTCACTATTCAGTAGCCTAAGTCAGTGTGACGATGTTTATACAAATGTCCAAACTTGCTAGGGTAATATTTCTGACGTTCATTGTTTATCTTAAAGTTGATCTGTCAAACTCATCAAAAGATGTAGCTGATGTTAATTAGAGATCATGTTAATTTGGTGTGTGGTTTTTTTTATAGACTCGACTCTTGTCATTCTATTTCTACTACTGAGTGACATGAGTAGACCCTAAGTTGTGTTTAATATTAGAGGAGCAGAGAATTTGCCATGAAATTGACACCGAAATAATATCATAGCCAATTTACCTGCTCTTCTTCTTCCAGTATTACCAGTATTGACCCAAAATAACTTTGATTTTGAACATTAACTAGACTGGCTTACATCGAAAGCAAGCGTTGTGGCGCGGTGTGGTGAGTTCAACGCACCCATTAAAAACAGAGCCCCTTGATCCCCTTCTCATAAGTGCCCCTTCTCTGGTAAATGACCCTTTTCAGGTTTCGAGGCGACGGAGGCGTTACTCCTTTTCACTTCAGATAAGTAGGCCTACCTCGGCCTCCTTCACCTCCGATAAATACCCCTTTAAAATCTGATCGGTGCCCATTTTCGCCTGATCTGCAAGACTACGTAAAAAGTAGTTCAATTTTGATTATTTCAATTTATAAAACAACATTTCTATTCCTTAAACAATTTTAAACGACTGATGTGAAAGACTAGTCGACACACCCTTTCGGGATAAAAACGCACCCTTTCGAAAAAAGACCCCCCGCTTATCCCGAAAGAGTGTGTTAAGACGGCTTTTCTCGAATGGGTGCATTGAACTCACCTCACCGCGCCGCACGGTACCGCACCCTTTCGATGTAAGCCAACTAGACTAGACTATCTCCTAAATGATAATTTCTTACCTATTTTTGTGGATCAGGAATTCGGGTACGGTATGGTTACTACCGGTATACCCTAGTTGCTACCGTGCTGTGGCAATTCAGATGCTTGAAAGAAAGGTCCCAGATGTTAAAAGGGGCCAATATTGTGCTCAATATATATTTACAGCATTTTGTGTACACAAAGTCAGTGGAGAAACCAGAAACTTTGCAAAATAGGTATTTTAATTGCATGGTAAAATTACCTCATATACATGTAGTCATGCACATGTAGACTAGGTAATAATTCATTATAGATCATGATTCATTTCATTTCGTTTCATTCTTATTAACTTTTTTTTATAACAACAGAGGGAGCTTTTATGATGATACAAGATAAGCCCTGACCTGATAGCCATCATGTCGTCATCAAGGAAAAAACACATTCTGCCGGAGATGAAAAAGATTCTCGAGCAGAGAAAAGCTGAACTTGAATTCAATGAACGAGAAATAATACAGCATGTGAGATATATTTCTGAAGAGGTAAGATTACAATATGCACCCAAAATCTTGTTTGAAACTTTTACCTGACAGCACTTTAACAAAAAATCAAATTCAGAATATCATCTGCCTATGCTCCTGAAATTCTTTTGGCAGAATTATCAGTTATAAGGTAAAGAGCTAGAGGTATTCATTGACTTCCAAATATAAATGTAGAGTAAAAAGCAATCAGTATTTGTAGGGTTCCAAGATATTGTTGAATTCATGAATGACTTCACTGGGTACAAAATGGGGAATACACATGTACCCATTATAGGAAGAACCTGTAAAGAACTTTCACGTGCATATTGGGATATGAAGTCTATGCTCGTGTTACCATAGCATTCAATTTCTTAATGCTCCAAGATTTTCACTTCTCTCTTCTTGGCATAGACAATGGGGCAGTTGAAGGAACTGCTGAAGGAGACGGACAAGAAGAAGTTCCTCAAGGCTTTTCCTACTGTCAGTATCAAGATGGATAAAAGTCTAACGGCTCTCATGATGATCAAAGCATCTCTGCCCAACTTTGAATCAGGTATAGACTTACAATGTAGGATATTCAATTCTAAGATGTTCTTTCTTTTTGTTTAGTCACGAACCAGCAATAGTTTTGGGAAAACTACTTGAAGCATACTGCAACATTACTGGTTCAGATTGTAGGACAAAATTTCTATATCATTGAAATTCCCCTTAACGTTCTGTACTAACAGACACTTGCAAATATGATACTGTAGTTGCCAAATATTCGTGCCAAAGTGAGACTTTAAGATTCTTTTCTGAAATCGATGAAAATGAATCAAAACTAGGATCAGGAGGGACAATTTCAGTCAACAGAAACTTGATCTGAAGAAAATATTGAACCACTTTGCACTTGATAAAATCATAGATGTATCCTTCATTATGGACTGCTGTCCTTGCTACCACATGCTTCTTAGGCGGGACAGCACTACTTGTAGCTACTTGCGCCCTCTATAAGCAAACAAGCGGTACCTGTTGGTACCCCATGATCCCCTTTTTCTTATGTTAAGTGAGAGCTGATTTGATGAGATAACCACCTGTCAGTGACCATGCAGGGAGGTCTAATCCCCCCTGGCCAAACTAGTGCAGACAGGTAAATTTTGTTGTTTTTGTTGGAATGACTTTATTAGATGAGAGTTCTACCGATTGCGCATCTGATGAAGAGACACCTGAGGCCTGTGATACACCCACTGTGGAAGACAGGACTGATGATTCTACCACAGAGATTGAGCAGTCTCCGGCTTTGGCTCCAGCTCCCCTTGTCACTCCAGGCACAGAGAATGAAGCCTGTGAGTCGAGCACTAATAACCAGGTGAGTAATAATAGTAATGATAATGCACAGCAGTGAGGGCATTAGTAAGAATTACCCACACGAGGTACCTTTGGAACGTTCTAACACGATAGGTGATAGCCGAGGGTGTTTGGACTGTTTTGAAGGTACAGAGTGTGGGTAATTTTACTAATGCCCAAACAAAATGATGTGTATTATGTACTGCTGCCATTAAAGCCTCACCTCACTTGGGTAGATTGTGGCAAATGTAGATTAATGTCTTGCCAAAGGACATTGTGCTGCGACAGGGATTTTGATTCATTTGAACCCTACGTAACTTAACACAGGCACATTGCAGATTCTGTATCCAAGTTTTACCAATCAGTTCAATACCAGCTTTACACAAACCATGATGATTTTTAGGGCATCTATTCCAAAAAAAATGCTCCATTTATCTGACTGAATAATTTGGAAAGTCTTTTCTCATATCAATTAAGTCAAAAATGTTGAATATTTTGTAGATTATTATTAGAATCATGTTTATAAACTTTGGTAATTGAACAAAGAAATATTTGTATATAACATCCTAAGGCTATCAAACTTAAAAATGTATCACTTGCACCCATATTGTATGTTTATTTTTAAAACCATTTTTGTGAAATTGAAGGAGAAGAAAGAAATACTTGTCTCACACGCTCATATGTATTTGAATTGATTGATGGATGTCAAGCAAAGAACTTTATTAAATCAACCAATGTGTTATTCTTTCAGACCAATAGCATTGATACAACAGAGACACATGGAAGCTCCTCTATGCTGCCGTCTTCCAGCTCCCAGCCGTCTGTTTCACCGAACCACAAGTCTAACTCGTCATCAGTGAGTAGTGAATCTGTGGATAAGAGTAAATACATATCTCCACCTTCGGCTTCATCGGGTGATCCAGCAAGCTTGCCGGGCATAGCAACAAAGCCACTTGAAGCTACACAGGTAACTATTGATGAATGTATATATTTTCAGGAGGACAAGAGGGGGTACTTTTATAGATTCAGGATTTATTCTGAATGGTGAATATGCTTTTATGTAATTGATAGTTTTCAGTATTCCTTAGTTTTAGGATGAGTAGTTTATATGTGCTTACTTTTACTGTGGAGAGATATGCTTATAAGTCTTTTGAGATTGATATTTTACCAGTATGGTCAAAGTATGTGTGAGTACTTCACATACAAATCTTCTGAAATTCCCATAAATCATCACTTCTTAATCCTTGAAATTGCAATTTGTAGTGAGAGGGTTGATGCTTTAATAGTTATCTTAGCTTTAGATGGTATTATGGTGCATTCTATTTCTTCTTCTGGGACCCATTTCACAAGGCCTTTTTTCAATGACAAATGACAAAAATCAGTGACAAATCTGTTGATAACCAATCAGGAGCAAGGATTTCAGTAGCTTATAACAAAAACTGTCATTTGTCACTGAAGACAAGTTTTGTGAAATGCCCCCCACATGATGATAAATAAGCATCCATTTGTTTCTGTGGTCAATTTGTAGGAGAAGACGGTGCCATCGGGACTGCTGCCATCCGTTCCTAAAGAGATAGTTCCTGTAGATCTCCCGGTTGGTATGAGGGTTGAGGTGGTGGTTAGTGAAGTGGTGTCGCCCTCTATCTTCTGGATTCAACCAACACAATCTAGGATTGAAGCTCTGATGGAAGAGATCAGGTGAGATGTCAAGATTTCATCGGAACCCAGTTTTGCTCATAGTTGTTACTCGGCGTTCAATTTCACTCATATTTCAATTGCTTATTACTGGTACTGTAAAGGTGTAATACAAAGTTTTGGTGTGGGGTCATGAATTTGGTTCAAATAAACATTTTGGAAGCATATGCGATCCAACAATATTCAATTTCAATGATCTTTGTCGCTGTTGAAATCCATTCTCAAGTGATGAAATTGTGAATAATAAACTTTTTTTGTATAGCTCCCTCTCAAAATTGATAATACTTAAGCTTCTAAAGAATGTTTCTCGAAAATTAACGATCAGAACTGCACATTCTGAGATTTTCATGGTACCAGCTATTTAAAATTTATCAGGAGCACCGATAAATTTTGATATTTCAATTTCTCGAAAGCCTTAGAGTTTTTAGAGCCCACTTTGTACGAAATTGCTTATTCTAACACTAGGTTTCACAATGGTAATGCAAATTTTATATTTCATAATCCAATCCTGTTGAAATATTACCAAAACTATGTATTACCTTTAAACATTTTCAATTCTTTTCTTATGGTTAAATTGTACACCAATTCATTTCAGAATGTCAAAATAAGGCAAGTTAAATGAGATTATTTTAAGCTAAGCAACTCCAGAGATGCCAACCCTCCCGATTTTATCGGGAGGCTCCCGATAATTCACCCCAACTCCCGACCTTACGATCACCATCCTTATCCTCCCGATTTATTAAAAAAAAAAAAAAAAAAAAAAATGATTTTTTTTTTTTTTTTTTTTTTTTTTTTTTTTTTTTTTTTTTTTTTTTTTTTTTTTTTTATTATGATTTTTTTTGGAGGGCGCTTATCAGTATATATATCTGTGAATTGAAAGAGAAATATCATCTGCTAACTTAAGCATGTAATAATTCCACTATGTTAAAAGACAAATTAAGAGTAGCGAAAGATTGTTTCAGCATATGGATCGCCGTAACCAATGCGTGGATATTGCCACAGAATCCAAATGGCGGAAAATCAGCAAAATAAGACCAGGAAATGGTCTCGGAAGTATAAGACCGAATACAGTATCAAGTACCTGTGTAATCGGAAGTCTGAAAGTAATTCATCATGCATTTTGTACAATTTTTATGTTATTTAAAAAAAAAGGGGGAATTATTTAACTAAATACACATGTAAAATGCTCCAAAATAAGGCTCAGATTGCACCAGAGAGCATCTAGAACCCCAGAGCTTCCAGGGCCCTAAGGCGGGCCCTGGACCCCGGCCGCATGTGTCGGGCGCTACGCGCTCGAGATGTGCGCTACGCGCACATTAATTGGTGTCGATTACAAATCCTCCCTATTTCTGATTTCCAAAAGTTGGCATCTCTGCAACTCTTATAAAGAAAGATTTTGTTTACCCATTTGCCCAATAATAATAATAATAATAACAATATTTATAAAGCGCAACATATCCATCTCTAGAGATGCTCAAGGCGCATACAAATAATTAAAATTAATATTCAACATACTTAAGATTAAAGAAATATGGATATAGAACTTGATAAATGAATTGAATATCTGATTTTAAACGCTCATCTTTCAGGAAATATTACAGTAGTGTCGTGAAGCTGCCTCCCCTTCAACCTAAGGTTGGGATGTACTGCTGTGCTTGCTTCACAAACGACGACTGCTGGTATCGAGCACGTATCATAGGTTTGTAAGATAGATAGATTCTCTTCATCTTAATCTCAATCCTCCCTTCTCCATACTCCTTACACCATACGTATATGAGTAGGATAAAGAAAGTACATTCATGATGAATTGACAACTTTAAGTGGTTGTGGTATTTTGCTCGTTATCATGATTTTCTAAAAAGGTAGTAATTTTAACCCCCCCCCCCCCCTTGTATGTTTAAAAATCTGGATTAACATGTGTTAAATAATTAAGGGAATAGGTAATAAGTTTATAGATCTTCTTCAGCACAAACAAAAGAGCTTCATTCACACATGTTGCCTCTAAAAAAAAACATGTTGATATTACTTGAGTGTAGTGTGCTTCACATAGAGCTTAGAACACAGATAAAATGTGTGCTTTGCTGCCTTTGTTGTACACAATTACTTTTTTCACCTCCATCAAAAAATATCTGCCACAGTTTACACCATCATGTATGAATGATGCTTTAGAACATTGCATGATTCTTCTGGAAGAGATAATATTCTTCTTGATTTTTTCCTCTCTAGCCATACACCTAAGTCCTACTTCAGTCTTGGAAGGAGTTGGTGTACATGTAGATGTGATTTACATTGATTACGGTAACAGGGAGCGCATCCCAGACTCCCGTCTCCGTCCGCTTCATCCTCGCTTCATGAGTGACTCCGCTCAGGCAGTGTGCTGCAAGCTAGCTAGAGTAAGATTATGTTATCGCTTAATATTCACTTATGCATTATGCGTTTTAGAAGCCATCTGGAAAAAGCTGGAATTTTTATTATTTGCTACAGATCACTAATGAGTAATGACCCCTTATTTCATTTATCTATATATTCCATAAACCTATACAATTTTTAATAATGCTCTGTGTCTTTATACATGTACCTCTACCGCCCCCTGCCCCCTTCCTTAGAAATTTAAATTGAAAAAAACAACTATTAACCTACTAGCTGTGGCTTACCTTTTGAGTCAGAGGTGTGTTGTCTTTCAGTCCAATTGATATTTCTTGTGTCCGACATAGAAAGCAATATTGCAGTTACCTTGTAAATTACATAGTGTGCATTTTTTGTGGATAATGGGCGATGGCATAAAAAGCAGGTCTGATAATTACCTGATTTAAATTGGTTTCACAATTTAATTTTTTTTCCTGATTTTACCCTGATTTTACCCTGATTTTCCTGATTTTCCTGATTTTCCCCTTATTTTCCCTTATTTTTCCCAATTTTCGCCAATTTTCTTACTCTAAAAGGAGGGAATGTTCTTAGATGCCATTTTTTTTTCCCTGGATCCTTTTTAAATTTTTTTTACACAAGGGGACGGTGGTCTGGGAAAAAAAAACCTTAGTGCTCACTATCACCCGTGAGAAAGTGACCTTGATATGGTGTAATAATGTTCAGATCCATTGATTTGATTTCACCAGAAAATTGTTTCGAGAACGGAAGGTGTCTTCCAGCTGGCGTTAATGAACACCAATATAAAATCGCTTCTTGCAAGTGATGCGGGCAAAATAATCTTCTTGAGCAATGAAAGCGTAGGTATTTTGCTATACATGTTCTTTGGTCCACTGGAAATGGTTCCTGGAAGAAAAAAACGGGGGGGGGGGGGGGGGGGGGGGGTGTTTCATGCTACGATTGGACATGTTTCACTTTAGCGTACGCACGTTACTAGGATTTCATGTTTATTTTGGAGCATTTTACTATCAGCACTTGGCTTATATTGCCCCATTTTCTTTCTTTATCTTGTAAATTTGTAATGATGAATCACATTCCTTTTTATAGGACTTTGGAAGTAAAACTAAGTTTTGCTGACATTTTGAGAACAGTGAATTTTAATATGTTTTGTTTCAGGATTTACTTCTATATATTTTGCCCTGGTTGCAAAATACCCATTTTCATTATGGGAATAAAATATGTCTCTACTTCTGTTGCAATAGTCTTCTTTCACCATGGTAACCTGATAAACATTAAAACAATTCTGACCAAATTTGGTTCAACTATGGATTGGCATGGAAGGGTGAAATGAAAATAATAGATTTGAGGTTCTTACAGTCAAAGTTAAGATTCTCTAAAGTTTTAACGTTAAGCCTAGTCTCTTTAATAGATGAGACTTGAAACATCTAGGTCCTCAATCTGCTCACCTACCACAGTGCCATTATTCTTTGACATCCGAGATAAATTAAGAATCTACTTTTCAAGGAAATGAGCAAATTAATTTATGTTAGAAACTAATAATGTAGATGTTAACTCTCCCCCTCCTACTTTCTCATCATATATTCTACCTTTGTATTTCCTTCATTTACTTTAATTATCCCCTCGTCGACGAAGTCGGAGGGGATATAGAAACGCTACCGTCCGTGCGTGCGTCCGTTACAAATTGATAACTTCAGTAACGATTGACAAATTTTAATGAAATTTGATATGAAGGTTCATGGTATCAAAACACAGCCTAAGTTCGATTTCAGAGTATGTAGGTCAAAGGTCATAGCTCATTAAATATGCGAATGTGATTTCCATTCAATAACTTGATGGACAAAGAAGCGGACAAAATATACAGTTCCTCATTCTACCCTCAACAATTGCTGTGGTAGACAAAGGAACATCCCTTCACTGCTATTATGTAAAAATGTGTAAAAATTATGTAAAAATGTGTAGAACAGGTGAATATGTATGTGACACCTGTTCTACACATTTTTACATAATAGCAGTGAAGGGATGTTCCTTTGTCTACCACAGCAATTGTTGAGGGTTGAATGAGGAACTGTATATTTTGTCCGCTTTCTTTGTCCGTCATTATCATAGTGTATGTAGATCATAGGTCATAGCTCATTAAATATGCGAATCTGGTTTCCATTCGATAACTTGAGTAATATTTGACGAATTTTAATGAAATTTGATATGAAGGTACATGGTATCAAAACACAGACTTAAATCAATTTCCGAGTATGTAGGTCAAAGTTGAAAGGTCATAGCTCATTAAATATGCAAAAACACCTAATTATATATGTGAAAATGTGGTTAACTTCCTTGCCTAGTAATATAATAGTATAGTCCAATGGAGGTAACTTGTTCTGATGTATATAGGCCATTTTTACCCTGTGAGGGGATGCTACGCTTTTCGTTGACTTGTTTTTCTTTTATGGCTGTGTGAATAACAGCATGAAGCTAACATACCATAGCAACTTGACTTGGAAACAGCCTATTAATATTGATATCTGCTGTTGAATAACCTTTTAAGATGTTAGCTCTCGGTCACCAGTTAATATGGTTCATGTGTTCATATACAGACATTAATTTATGGGTTTCACAGTGTTCAATAATTTTAAATGCATGACAGCCTTTTGAAAACCAAGTAGCTTTAACAAAACAGCATTCAGGACAAATGAGATTTGTAATTTCATATGAATTTCATTCAACTATTAATCATTCCTATAAAACCCCTATTTAGATGAATGAGGCTTAGATTTTTGAAACAGGTAAGACTACATTAGATCACCAAGCATCAGCCCAGGTTTTTCCTGTCAATAAGTATTGCGAAGCCAATGTGCAAAAGCTCATTTATGATATAGTCACCATGAATTTTAGATAACATATAATTATACTGGTAATTTAAAACAGCAATGACATTATTTCTTTGTATTGATAATGAGTCAAATATTTGAGGAGAAACCATAATTAATGTGTTGCTTGACATAAAAGTTGAGCTTTATTATGCAATTAGCATGGACATATCTTGGATAGCCCTTGGTCTAGCTCATAGGTGCACAACTTGCAAAGCGAGACAGATAGTGAAGGTCATTTTCCAGTGGACCAAACCTGTGTTACTAACATCAACATTTTACAAGTCAGTTTTTTCCAGCTACAATGTACTTAACATTTGTTCTAGCATGCTTAATTGTGTTTCTGTAACTGCCTCAAAATGTTGCTGCATCAAGTTTGAAGGTTCTGTGATTTGATTTATTGTGTTCTTTGTTGTGTTCCTTCGATTTTCATTTTCTCAAAGCTCAAACCTTTATTATCCTTATTTTTTTTCTTTATTGAGAGGGAAAGCAGGAACAATTTTGCCAATATTTCAATACTTTCAATATACTACAAGTAAAGCAACATTCCTTATTAAGATGTGATTGGTAGTCAGAAATATGTTTTCCCCTTCATATTCTGACTTTGATTTATGGGCTACATAAATCATGTCCCTCTTTCCCATTTCTTCTTTCTTCTTTTTGCCATTTATTAAAAATGTTAGGGCCTACTCAGGCTTCCTTACATTATAATTCCATTTTGTGTATGTTTTCTTGTACCTTGCAGCTTGATATTTTAAAATTATATCAGCAAATATATCTTACAACTTATGTGCTTTTTTCAAATTCAGATTATTGAAAACCTTAGATTATTTACTTAAAATAATAATCAGGTCATCTCCCTAATATTCAGAATACATACAGAATTTTCTCAATACAAAGTCATCGAATGTGTGCATCGTTTGTTTAAAGAGAAGGTTGAGTTCTGGGGAGAGGTGAAAAATAATTTGTGAGCATTATCATTGTTATTATGCAAGTGTGGAAGAACATCAGAGAAAAAATGTTACCTGAAAAGCATGGCTCTTCTAATGCCTTCATATTCTAAATATGACAAGTGACAGCTTAGGAGGCCCGAATTTTATGCCACATGTTTGTGTAGTCCCATATACATCTTTCTGTGTACAGTGCTTGTTACTTTTACCAAGACTAGGCCAAATTTCTTATCATTTTGATGATTTCAGAACCTTGCGGTACACACCAATACTTATGTGCTACATGATCATATTTTTCTGATTGATTCCACACCGTTTCTTTCACAATGCAATCGCATGACCAGAACTCAACTTTATCTTTAAATACAGGTGTTGTTGATTCAATTTCTTACCTAAAGCATACTGCATATTCATGACTATTTTCAAGAAGGTATGTACATGTATCTAAATCTCACTCAACTTAATGCTGTGTTTGCTGGTGGAGTCACCATCTAAAAAAAAAATTGATTTGATTTTTTTCATTCAGGTCAAGCCAACAGGGAAGGGGGTTAGCCACTGGACTACCGATGAAACAGAATTCTTCACCCAAATGACGTTTGGACGTAAACTGACTGCCATAGTGGTTCGTCAGCCAGGCAGTAGTACCAGCAGCTTTGATCTACCGGCAGTGGACTTACTGTTTGATCACTACATCAACGAGAAGGAAACTGGACTAGTAAGGAATCGCTTTGTCACAATGTTTTATTTTTTGTTAGCTGCTCGACTGAGCAGAGGCCTCTATGACTAGTTTTCATCTTCTAGTATTCATTCTTCTTTAGATTCGCTTGTGAAAACATGAAAAACAGCAAATCTTTGAAATACATCAGAGTTGTAGTGTAGAACTATACCTGTTAATATATGGTTAGGGCATGTATGGTATTCTTGACTCTCAGATGTGCCCTATTTCTTTCAGATTTCTTTTCATTTTCAGACACAAAGCACCAGCTATATGGAATTCTCTACTAAAATGAAAACACATCAATTGTTTTTTATAATAATTTTATGAGAAAATTTTAGGAATTCCTCCTATTTTCTGAATTTTAGTCTAAAAATTATCTTGTTTATTTTCAAAACTTTGTTTAGGTTTGTCTGGTCTTTCTCTTTTTACTTTAAATAAAATTTGTTAATGTTTTTATGATGTTTATTGTTATTGTTTGGTAACTAAATGTTTAAATATATCATACTCTCCTCCTGCTTTTGAGCACTTTCAACTTTTCCGACAAGACCCTTGTGGTCTTTTGTGGTACCCTTGATTCCATGTATAATGATTTGCATCTGAAATTATATAAAATTTTACTTGAACTTGAAAAAAAAATTAAACTTTATGTTTTCTTACCAGGTGGATGTTAGCAAGTTGATGGTTAGTAAGAAGCGTGCCTTACCAGACGATCAATGTTCCACCACAGATTCTTACTACTCCCAGACTACACACACCACAGACAGTGATGTCTGCCAATCACCAAACGTTGCTGCTGCCACAGGTAAGATGAAGAAAGAGTTTGTACAAACTACTCAGATGCAAATTAGAAAATATGATAATTGGTACAATAAGATGTTTGCAAATAATAATAAGCCATTGTAGAATGATGACTTGGTAATAAACGTCATCTTTCTTTACTACAAACATGTGTATATCATAAATGGAAAACATGGGGGTTCCAGTAAAGGTACTATGTCCCATTTGCAACCAACACCAAATTCTGTAGAACATGCTGGAATTAGTAATATGTCACGTATGTCCTATATGTGAAATTTAAACATTAGCAGCGTCCTAATATTCAAATTATGCAAGGAAACCCGTTTACCTTTATGGATTCACTGTCAGACTCTATTGAGTGACTGAATGACTTTTTTTTTCCTTTGGTAATGTTAGATACAGAAAATGAGCTGAAAATGATATATGAGCATTTGTGTACATCAATAACCCACTTCGTGTGATGGCCAAAATTAAACTAATTGAATCTTTGCGCAGCATAAACGTACGACCATTCGGTACAATGGTCTGAAAATCAGACTATTACTAAATGGATTGCAGTCACTAAAGTCGATTCAACAACTAATGGATGTTATTTTCCCACTTAAAGATATATTCAAGCCCTTTCGTTTTGATAAATTAGTATTATCTTTCAAATGCCGTTGGAATTTAAGTTTTCATTTGTTTGGCCCGCAAATGGGAAATAGTACTTTTAATTTGCACGAAATGCAAATCTCTTGATAGCACCTCTGGGGTTAATTCAACTGTAATTTTCATGTGGCCTTGAAATACTGAAAGAAGCCAGTTGGCTTAATAGAAGACAAGTAATTCATGGATGATCTTTATTCCCTGGCTGACAACGTATAGTTAAGGACAACAGTAATATTTGTTTAATGTAAGAATTTTGGACATCTGTAGTGGTGCATGCTTAATGAAATATAACCGTCCTAACATATTGTTAGTTTTGATTGAATATAGGTGTATTGAAGTGGTGATTATGTCATGCAAATGAAAAATGAAAACAGTTTATAATGTTTTTACCATCTTTAATTTTCTATAGATGTCTCTCAGTCTGTAACACTTACTCCATCACAAGAACAAGGCAAGGATCAGGGACATGAAGCAGGACAGCAAGACAGAAAAGAAAGCGGATCTTCTAGTGGTAAAAAGAAGAAGAAAAAGAAGACCAAGAGATCCAAGAGACACCATGATCCTCAGCTATCGACAGAAGACACTGATGTTCCGTATGAAGAGGGCAGAGATGCTAGACAACTTGCCAAGGAGGAGCTGAGGAAGGAGAGTAGTACCTCCGATACACCTGTCTACGAGAGTGAGTACACCACGGAGAAGAGGGTTCCAGGTCTTTGCAGGACACCCGAGACCAGCTGTACTGATTCACCTGCAGGAAAGGCATCCTTGGTTGTCATGACAAAAGGACAGACAACTCCCCTTGGACATCATGATGATGTGATGGATGGAGGGACACAGGAGATTGAGAAGGATAGTCACGATCAGCAGGTTAGCTGTGGGTCGGAGAGTGCAAGGAGCAATAGCCCTAATTCTACCAGCGGTGTGTCTTCGGCTAGGAGTTTAACATTTGTGCCTCAGAAGAACCTCAGCGACACCTCTAGACCTGGTCTCATCACTCTCAATAAGCCGCAAGGAGAGTCCAATATCCCCAGCTCTAAGCAAATGAACATTAAAAAAGGAAATGACAAACCCTTAGTTGTTGAAACGGCCAAAGCTCACAGCAATAAGACAGCAATGCACATCGCTTCTTCTGCTGAAAATGACCATCTCACAGACTTAACGGATCAGTTCTTTACATGCGCTGAAGATGCGAGTGAGGCAGACAGCACGGATCGAGAAGTCGCCAAACCAAAGACTGACGGTCAACCGCAATCGTCCCCTGCCATCTCCAAGGTGGATGTTATCGGTCAGAAGTATGTACCGCAGAGGACTCTGCGAGATGGAGAGCAGATCCTGTTTGCCATGTCTCACGTTGTTTCTCCACTAGATTTCTACATCCATCTCATCACACCAGAGGCCCAAAAGATGGACTACCTGCTCGATGAACTCAACTCAGTCTACTCAGACATAGAGAGGGCGGGCGTTTACAGACCACCTATCTCATGGCTGTCAATCAGAGCCGTCTGTTGTGGCAAGTTTGGCGAGGACAACAGGTGGTACAGAGGTGTGGTGCAGGACATCAAGGGTGTGAGGGGAGTGGACGATGGAAGACATGTCCTGGTCAAGTATGTAGACTTTGGTAATGAGGAATGGATTCCAGAAAGCATGTTATATCCTCTAGAGAATTACTTCTGTAGCCTTGCTCCTCTAGCTTTCAAGTGTGGACTGGCAAGGATTCAGCCTCCAATGACTGATGGAACGAAACAGACCAGCAAAGACAACAAAGGTAACGGTTCAAGATTCTAGTTTTATTGTCCATAATAATACAGAAATATGTTTCCCATTGGTGTAACATGCAGTGTACAAATATAGGCATAAACACGATTTTGCCTGCTGAGAGCCGAAAGGGTATTTAGTTAAATGTTAAACAAGAATGAGTTAACACCATTCCAGTTTTCAGAAGACAGTACATAACAAAAACATTATGCTGAGTCACATCATAAATGCGTTCATACATCACTAACAATACTGTATTTTCCTCCAAGCAAAAATAGGAAGAGAGAGACAGCTAGAGAGTGAATGAGAGAAAGAAAGAGGGACAAAAGGCAGAAAGAAAGAGAGAGAGAGAGAGAGAGAGAGAGAGAGAGAGTGGTTGTAGAAACTAATCAAGTGCTGCAAAGATGCAATACTACATATATATATGTAATCATCATTTTCTTTAAACATTCTTATGAAATGAAGCATATACGAATAATAGTCCACCAGAAAAAAATCTAGTAACCGTTTATCAGAAAAAGCCATTCCTAAGACAAATTACTTACATCAGTCACTGATGAAACCGAATGGAGTCAGGGAAGTACACTTTCAGCATTTTAATTATCAGGCCTAAAAATGTCCAGTTTGAAGTTGTTCAAAACAATATTCTGGTTGCACACATGATTATATGGGTTCCTCCCTTATGTGTCCTTACTTTTGATGAAATGATTCCTTAACAAAATTATTATACTTTATATCATAATATTTCAGAAGATAACATATCTTCAGTCTATTGAACCCAACTGTCTACCATGACTTATCATAATGACAGGTGTATGTGATGATTTGGGGGATGATTTGATTGTACAGGTACATCAGCCGAGTGGTCAGAGGAGTGCAAACTCTCCCTGGTTGGAATGAGTGAGTTTGAGAAGCTGCTTACCGGACAGGTGATTCGTGTGGGAGGAAAACAGAAGTAAGTTATCAAACTGGTCTGAAATTCTTTATTAAAGGCATTGTTTAACAATGCCAAATCTGAGATGCATGGCCCTACCTGTTATCAGTGTCTGTGATATGGTGTAACATTAAAGCCCTTTTAAAAGATTGCGCTTCAAAATGATCATGAAGTGCTTCAAAAAAGTAAATATCTTTGAGTGACCAATTTTACCATGTTAATTTTCCCTAGTAGACTGTAGTGTTATAAAAAACAGTGGGAAAACGGTTTGAAATGTTGAATTCCAATCATAAATATCTTGATAATCAAACATACGATTGGCTTGTAAGATTCTTGAATGAAATCCAAGGTTGCCTGAAAGTGGATATTTCATAGTCCTTTTCACAGGTGGTCACTTAAAAACTGTCAATTACTTCATGTTAAATCGGATTGTCAGTAAAAAAAGAAGAAAAGTGTATACAAATGTATATTGTTGTATTCAGTGCATATGAATAAAATGTTTTATTGTTATTTCTGGGTTTTTATGCAGACGCATAAAAGCAAAAAACTCTCTGTATGTCCTCCCTGAATGGCAATTACACCAGCTTCAAATTTCTGTAGAAAATATGAATGTTATTAGTGTGCTAACCAATGGTTCACTGTTTGATATTATGTATAGGGAATGTACATGGCTTGAAGTGAAAGACAACACAGAGGCAGAAGGGGTGTGTCTAAACCAAAGACTTGTTGATCAAGGATTGGCTTCTTCATCTTACTACAAGAAGCAACCTGTTCATGAACAGGGTAAGTTCTTTTGCCCAAGCCATGAGCAAGTGTCTGCCATCGATTTGCTGAAGATGGCGGTGCTTCAAGAATGACTGATGTAATATGCTTTCTAGAAATACTTTGAATGTAGGAATGGAAGTAAGAAGATCTCGGCCCATTGCACAAAACTTACCATTGATGGTAACTTTGCCATCAATGGTAACTACCCCGTAAACATTGATTTTGATTGGCATTTGAGCCCTGTTACCATGGTAGTTGCCATTGATGGAAAAGTTACCATCAATGGTAAGTTTTATGCAATGGGTTCTTGTACCTGTCAAAGTTCTTGCCTGCACAGCTAATAAACTATCATTTTGCATCTGTAGATACAGTTCTTTCACAGAATATGAAAAGAGCAAACACATGTAACCCAGCCTCTAGAGGTAATCCAAGTTTGCTTGTGATATTCCATTATCTACCAATATAGCTTGTCGATAAGTAGCTTGAAATACACATGGATAATATATGCTTGTATAAAATATAAAAATTAAATTGATGTTAAAGGTACTATGTCCCATTTGCAGGCCAAACAAATGAAAAAGTTAAATTCCAACGGTATTTGAAAGATAATATTAATTTAGAACTTCCCTTTAAAAAAAGGGGGGCTTGAAAATGTCTTTAAGTGGGAAAATTAAGACTATTAGTTGTCAAATCGACTTAAGTGCTACCCAGTTGGTAAATAATAGTCTGATTTTCAGACCATTGTACCAATGGTTCTATGTTTTGTGCTGCACAAAGATTTAATCAGTTTAGTTTTGGCCATTACAAGAAGTGGGATATTGATGTAGAGTTGTAGACAAATGCTCATGTACCCTTTACAGCTCATTTTATGTATGTTATTACCAAAGAAGAAAAAAGCCAGGCAGTCACGCAATAGTGTCTGACAGTGAAGTCTAGCAAGTAAACTGGTTTCCTTGCATAATTTGAATATTAGGACACTGCTAACGTTTAAATTTCACAGATCGGACATGCATTACATATTCATAATTACTGCAAAGCTCTACAGAATTTGATGTTGGCTGCAAAAGGGACATAGTATCTTTAAAGTCTGATAGATTAAGATGATTCTAATTGTCATGTATGCTAGATGCTATCCAGCATGAAGCATCCCCATCAGACTGCCCTGACCCTAAGGATGAGCCTGAAGGTGGACAAACGCCAGGGACTATGGACACCACCGAGGGTCCATCCAAGGAAGAGGAAGTGATCATCGATCATTGGAATCCCATGGTGCAACACTTCAGCTCGGAGACGAACAGCTATGGAGTAGACATGGATGATCCAGTAGTAGCTACCACTGGAATGAGTAAGGAACCCCTTTCTCCTCTGAGAATATTATCTTGTTTTATGTATTGGTAAACCCAGGCCTGATAATTTCCTGATTATTATTTTTTTTTTTCCCAATTTTTTTCTTCCCGATTTCTCCCAATTTTTTTTTCCCAGATTTTTTTTTTTTTTTCTTCTTCCCGATTTTATCCTGATATTTCCCAGATTTTCTCTATTTTTCCCTATTTTTCCCTATTTTCTTACTCATAAGGAAGGAAATGTTGTTACCGGTAGATAACATTTTGTTTTCCCCGAATCCTCTTTCTTTCTTTTTTACTCAAGGGGAGCGTGGTTGAGGGGGGAAACAAAACATTTTTTTTTAGTGCTCGTTATCATTCCTGTAAACCCCTCCTGGGCAAAATTCTGTGTTAGTGTTGACAGATTCACAAAACTTACTATTTGGCATACATTTTGCAAGATATGAATTAGTGTTAAATGAGCATGACTTTCATAATTACAAGTGATACCCACTGTATGCAGAAGTTTCAAGATCAGAAAATTGTTGATAAAAAAATTGCATCGGATGATTTTTTTTGTATACATTTACTTTTTCTTTTCATGAATATAACTACCCAGTAGTTTTTTTAAAACTTTATTGTCTGGTATGTTCTTCGTAGTTGCCCAAAATATGCAATTTGAAAGTGGTTCAGTCTGTTTCCATGTCAAATTTGCCCTTAAACCCAGCAATATCAAAGTCCCTGAACTCCATACTGATTTTGTACAAAGATAACTGATTTCCACATACAAATTAATAGTATGTAAGTCTCTTTGTATATCGGTAGATCTGAAACATAAATTTCTTGTCTTCATGATATAACTAGCATTATGAGCTCACATGCATAAAGTAAATAACATTTTAGTCAGTAAGTATTTGGAAAACATCATTATAATCAGCTATTACTCATTTTGAAGCCACATCAAAACCACAGGAAACTATGTAGACTGTTTGCCTTAAGGAAAAACAATCATGTTAAGACCAGTTGAAAGTGGTACCAGAACCTGTTTCATAAAACTTAAAACTGTTCCACGCTACTGAAATCATGGCATCTGATTGGCTGAGAGCAGAATTTGTCATACAAATTTGGCATTTGTCATTGATAAGAATTTTAATGTAACCGATCCCAGTACCATCTTTATCTAGCATATGTGAAATAGTTTCTTTCTCAAATTGTCAATTACAGAATCTACCATTGAAGGGAGAGTGTGCAAATATTATGCAGCGGGTAGACGGTGCTATAAAGGAGTGACCTGTCCCTTTGAGCACCCAAGGCGTGGTAAGACAAGTTTGGAACTCGAGAGATGCATGAGATAATCAATAATAAGCATTGCTTTGGGTTTTGAATTTTTTAAATATTTCTTATTATTAACCATGTCAGACATCTGAACAGTGGTTTTACAAAATCATATTACACTTGTTGTAATCCTAAAAGAGCTAATCAGTCAATATAAGACCATATTACCCTCATGAAAAAGCCTAAGGACTTTACGTGTTAAAAAAAAGGTAAATATAGGCTCATATTGACCGCACCGTATTTTGTCATTTTCATTGCACATCTATTACGCATATGAGAACCTGTTCACTTTGCGCGCACTCTATTGTGACGTATTAATCACATCAAATTAGGCACACTGTTTGCAGTGTATCAACAATTTAGTCAAGCACTGGATACACAGTGCTGGTTTGACAAATATTTTTCAGTTCTTTGAGATTGTCATGGTTGATTTATGTATTTGCTCTAGATGTCTGATTTGGATAACAATACAAATATTGACTGGCTTAACTTTCGGGAGATACAACATATAATGCCCTCACAAGACCCATATTGCCCTTATCTTTTGACTCTGGGCAATATGAGTCTAGTTTGGGCAATATATGTGGTATCTCCCTCAAGGCTAGTCAATATTATATACATATGCTTTGCTTTAGGTTTTTAAGTTTTCAAGTGCATGCCCATGTGTTCTCTGCTCTTTGCCTCCACTTTTGCTTGCACCTGTTGACTAACGTTTAACTTTATTTTCAAATGCATGCAAGTCTTTCTTATTATGTTGACTTCCACGATAATATCTCTAAGTAGCTAAAGTTAAATGTGGGATAATTTCACCAAATATTAAAGGCCATAAGACACTGGCGAGGTGTGTGCCTATTAGTAGACTACATGTGTGAAAATTATAATTGAGGAAAAAAATGTTGAGATTTTTTGCTAGGTTTTTTTTTTGAGTCTAGGTATGTAATAGAGTGAAGTCAATGAATTTGACACTCTTTTCAGTCACTTCAAGATATCCCCTAAGTTTCTTATCTCCTGCTCAAACAAATTTCATAATATTTTATATGTGTGTTTTGTAGATGACTTCCGTTGGCTTGGATCATGATAGCAAGGGCAGTGAAATGGGAAGGGTGTTTGAATACAACAATTTCTGTGGGGATGCTGAAAATTTGATTTTTTTTTTTTTTTTTTTTTTTTTTTTTTTAATGGGGGGAGGGGGTTCTCAGTAATCCTTTTATAGTTTGTTCTTTGTAGATTTTTAGACTAACAATTTTGTTCAGTGAGTAACAGTTATTTCATGGAATTATATTCAAATATCTTTTAATCGCATGCTACTTCTAACTTTTCTTTATACAGCTAGCACATTTGAAGACATTGACCAGCAATCCCCTCCCATCCTGCATGATTGGAATCACTGTACCCAAGACCCTCCCCATGTATTAATGCCCCCTCCTAGGCCCTGGCTACACCATTCTCCACCCTACCAGCACCAATCCCCTCCACCCTTCCCCAGGTCTCCTCCCTCTCACCACTATTCCCCTCCCTCCTATGACCACCCCTCTCCCTATTCTCCTCCCTCCTACCAGCAGTCCCCTCCCTCCCACCATTTCCCCCTGTCTCCCATTATCTGCCCCCTTCCAGTCATAGGCTGACACGCAGGTCCCTGGACCCCAAACACCTTGATCACGATATCCAACCTTTCATGTCTCCCCCTGACACGAGTGATTATCTTTTACCTTGTCCACCTGTCTTTCCCAGGGCCCCATCACCCCAAGGGTACCATTCCCAGACCACATTATCCTGGCTAAACTCATTAAAAGGTCACCTCCCGTACAAAGATGATCTACCCATGTTTCAGTTTGCTAGGGAGAAACCTGAACATGTTGGGGGCAAGTGGTTTCTGATGCCTTCTAATAATAATAACAGTTTCCCACCTATGCTAACACCTAGAACGCATGTCTTTCCATCTCATTTACAAAGGGGTCGTTGCCATTCTGGCCCATCATACCATCTTTTCTAGAGAATTGTAAGATATTTCAGAATTTTTTTTTCTCCTTTCCATTTTGTCCTTTAAGTTTCTATAACTGCAACATTATATAAAGAGGTGAATTGCTGTTTGGTCTACATCCAGTTCGTCTACTACCCAATTAGTCCATTCCCTTATTGTCTCCACCCAGCCCATCTACTATCAACATGGTATAATAATCTGTTGGTATTATCATTTGGTCTAACGGCCATTTATTGTAATAGTAGTTGCGTCTAATTTCCATATGGTATAATCTCTAATTAGCCTACTACCCATTTGGTCTATTGCTTATTTAGTCTAAGAACCAGTAAGTCTACTCCCTAGTTTGTCTAATGCCCATTTAGTCTACCATCCATAAGGTCTAACATTCATTTGATGATATTAATATTTGTGATTAAATGATTATTATACAATATGGATAGTAGACAAAGTGGGCACGAGACCAAATGGGTATTAGACTTATTGGAGATTAGACCGAATCTCTGTTAGCCTACATGGTCATTAGACCAAATGATGAGTAGACCAAATTATTATTAGACCATGTGGATAGTAGACGGGTTGGATGTAGACCATATGGGGATAGATGTTCTGCTTGTAGACCAAACAGCAATAAACCTATAAACATATTATAGGATACCAAAGAGATATAGCTATGGTAAAAATTGTTTGCAGGAGCAAGAATACTTCTTCAATGCTTCGTTAATGATTTGGCTTTAATTGTGGCGGAAAATTAATTTATAAATAATTTGATCTGATGAAATACATTTCATTTTGTGTTTCATACCGTAAATATTCTGCCTTCAGCCTTGGCAAGACCTGGGGGTGGGGAAGGGGGGTCCTGGATGCAAGCAAGGTAGCAAGACTCCCCTTCTTATACTCTAATGGGTTCCTTTAGCTATTCTGAGTGCCAACAAGGCTAGACCCCCTCCCTCCCTCTCCCCCCCCCCCCCCCCATACTGCTCTAAAGGGGTCTCTCACAGCTGTCCAGTGTGCCAAATGAGTTGAAAAATCCACCCCAAACACCTCCTCTTTAAACCATCTCACCCTACACCACCTCTCTCCCGGTATGTCCTGGGTGCCGGCAGGGTAGCAAGACTACCCGCAAGACTCCCCCCTACACCTTCCCTCTCCTTGGGTGCTAGCAGGGTAGCAAGACTCCCTGTACATCACCCCTCTCTTGGTGCTAGCAGGGTACCAAGACTCCCCCCCCCTCCCCTCTCCTGGGTGCTAGCAGGGTAGCAAGATTCCCCCTACACCACCCCTCTTTTAGGGTTACTGTCCTTGGTGCCAGCAGGGTAGCAAGATCTCCCCCTACACCATCCCTCTCCTGGTTGCCAACAGGGTGGCAAGATATACCCCTACACCACCCCTCTCCTGGGTTGCTGTCCTGGGTCCAGCAGGGTAGCAAGACCTCCCCCTACACCGCCCCTCTCCCAGGTTACTGTCCTGGGTGCTAGCAGGGTAGCAAGATTCGCCCCTACACCACCCCTCTCGTGCTACTAACCTGGGTGCCAGCAAGATAACAAGACTCCCCCCTACACCACCCCTCTCTCGTGGATTACTGTCCTGGGTGCCAGCAGGGTAGCAAGACACCCCCTACACCACCCCTCTCCTGTATTAAAGTCCTGGGTGCTAGCAGGGTAGCAAGACTCCACCTACACCACCACCCCCCCCCCCCCCTGGGTACTGGCATTGTAGCAAGACTCCCCCTGCATCACCTTTCTCCTTGGTGCGAGCAGGGTAACATTACTCCCCCTACACTACCCTTGTCCTGGGTGCCAGCAGGGTAGTAAGACTCCCCCTACACCACCCCTCTCCTAGGTTACTGTCCTGGGTGCCAGCAGGGTAGCAAGTTTGCAGTTTTGCTCCCAGTCTGGTATCCAGGTAATTGTTTTTTGTTGTGATTTGTGAAGTTAACATTTTCTGCATGCTTTCTTTGCTTTGCTTTTTCTATTGCTGTGTAGCTAATAATGCCGCTAAGGGAAGGGGAAATTGTTTTTGCTTAAATGAAACTCTTGCTTTGGTGGTGTGATTTAGTGTGTTTGTTTCATAATTCATAATGGGAAGCTTCAGAAACATCATTTGTATTACCTGTGCCTTATTAGTGTCTGTGATATGGTGTAATATTGAAACCCTAAAACAATTGTGCTTCATAATGATCATTAAATGCCACAAAAAAGTTTAAAATCTTTGAGTGACCAGTTTTACCATACTCATTGTCCCCAAGAGACTGTACTATTGTTATAAAAACTGTTTTCCTAGGTTTTTGACATTTCGATTTCCAATCATAAATATCTTGATAATCAGACAGGCGATCGGCTTGTAAAAGTCATGGGAATCCTGACTGACCTAAAGGTTTATAATCATGATTGCAGCATGAGCCAAATCCAGGATTTTGTTTAGAATCTGAGGCGAAGATTCCCAATCCCTTGACTATGAAATAATAACTATGAAATAAGTGAAATTGATCTCATCGCAGGTGAAGAGCTTCGGGAGCAGACCGAAGTGTTCTGGTGCAATACATCCGTCAGCTTACCCAAGGCAGGTCACTGGGTAGCCTTAGAGGTCACTGCTGTACATACATCAATCCATTTCTGGGTCCAGCTCCCGTTTGGTCCTAAACCTATAGACCAGGCCCAGAGGGAATGGACCGGTTTGAACCAGGTACCTGAAGAGAGGAAGGATGATGGAGAAACACTTACAGCTCTTCAAGATTCTATCAAGTATGTCATAAATATAGTAGATTGACTGTCTAGAGGGAAAACACAGTTGAAAGAATATATTCAAAATGGGTATCTTTAGTGAATGTATTGTTGGTACATTGAAATGTGTAGATGAATTGTCAGTCAATAGTAGTTTCACCCATGGTTTACAAGTTGATTTGGTATAACATGACATTTCCATAAACTCCAGCTCAATTTTACTTGGACTAAGCATGTAACACGGTAAATTGTTTAGAATTTCTATTTGTCAAGATTGAATCATATTTTCCAAGCATTTTATAAAGAAACAATGCTTTGTCTCTTAGCGAATATAGAAATATTTTATTCTTTTTAGCTAAGAAAATCCTCTTTTGTGACAAAGTCTTCCAAGAGCCTTCCCTGTAATGGTTGATTTCATTTGATTTATCCCTGACAGTGCTATCTACCAGAAGTCATACACACGTCGTGAGGACCTCTCTCTACTGGCGTTAGGAGAGATAGTATGTGCTCAGTTCAGTAAGGATGAGAGCTGGTACAGAGCAAGGGTTGTTGATGTGGATGCAGAGGCCAATACAGTACAGGTAAGGAGAAGACATCGTCTCAGCATAGGTTGACAGTCTCGGTGGAGTTTGACTTTGTTATTGTTACAGCCCAATATAATGAGGTTTCCTTTTATATGATGAATGCAAGCCTGATCATACTGATACAGCATTCAAAGATAAAGTTGAGTTCTGGTCATGCGATTGCATTGTAAAAGAAACAGTGTGGAATCGATCAGAAAAGGTTGATCATCTAGCATATAAGTATTGGTGTGTACTGCAAGGTTCTGGAATCATCAAAATGATAAGAATTTGGCCCAGTCTTGGTAAATTTACAAGCATTGTACACAGAAAGATGTATATGGGACTACATGAACATGTGGCTTAAAAATCTATCCCGATTTTTATGATATTACATGCCATATTTGAAATATTAAGGCATTTGAAGAGCCATGCTTTTCATGGAACATTTTATGTACTTCCACACTTGCATAATACAATGATAACGCTCAAAAATTATTTGTTCACCTCTTCCCAGAACTCAACCTACTCTTTAATACCTTTTTCTTATGTTATGCCCTTACCTTTTCCTTCCTCGAGTCCTTCAGTTCTCAAGGTTTCCTCTGTTCCTCATACCGTATTTACCGGCGTAAAGGCCGCAGTATTTTTGGAAGAGAAAATAACAAAAAATCGGGGTGCGGCCTTTACGGCGAAAGAGTAAAAAAAAACAAAAAAAACAAAAGTCAAAACCCGCACGAATTTGCACGTATGGGACTAGGAAGGGTAAAATAACAATACCACTATGGTACAGGACATTTCCAAACATCTTACCGACAATTTTATCTTGCATTGTTGACATGAAGACGAAAATAAACGTCCTAACACAACATTTGCCGATAGATCTTGATCTAAGTTTGTGCCAATGCATTGCAAAAGTAAAGGAAGGGACCGTCTAACAGAGCTGCCGCGAACATCCATCCGAAGTCGCCATTTTGTTTTTCCATTTCATGCAGTTTCGCATTACACCGTAGATTGTGGTAGGGGTATATTTCGGACACCAAATCTGCCTGTGATCACTTTTTTAGCTAAACTTCCAGTAAATTATAAGAATATGGATGAATTTGGTATCAGTTTGTAAAAAAAAAATGGTTTTTTCGAGAAAATTATGATTATTTTGTTTTGTCCGTTTGTTGTTTTTTTTCCTTTTTTTTTTTTTTTTTCCTCTTTGAAATGTCAAAGTTGGGGTGCGGCCTTATCGCCGTCAAATACGGTACTCGTTTTTCATCGTTCTCTCCCCTGCAATCTACATTGACCTCGCCTGCCATCCTCTTTCGAAAATTATGAGAACATCGGTGATAGAATACGGCAGCTTTCAATCCCCACTCATCTCTTTCCGACCTCAGAGCCCCAATGGTCTTAACACACTCTCCTGTTTTGATTTGCAGGTATTCTACGTGGACTATGGTAACTGTGAATGGTTGGTCAGATCTAAAGTACGTCCTGCCATGCCTCAGTTTCTTCACCTCCCGTTCCAAGCTGTAGAATGCTTCTTGGGAGGAATAGAACTCATCAAACCGACTTCACTCAAGAATCAAGATCTTGACAGGTGACTTTCCCGCATTCTCAAAACATACTTTGCAACCAAAATGTGTATCACAATCCTTATTATTACCAGTAAAATAATGAGGAAAATCACAATCAATTAAAGCATTCAGCTCCATGTCATGAAATTCATTCAAATTAAAGCCTTTTTGTCATTCTATTTAAACAAACAAATGAAAATTTCTCTTTACATTCACTTAATGAAGATGTTGCTGCTTGTAAACTTGTTTTCTTATTTTTATGCTAAATACATTAAACAGTACCTTTGGATTTATGAATAGAAGAAGTATCTTGTCATATCAGCTAACTTTGGGAGTAACACCAATATGAATGCACTATAAAATCTCTTTGTTTTTCTCTAAGGTTTTTGTAGAATCAAATGTGTTGTATTTGTTAAACCATTGAAATAATCATTTATCTTTCCTTTTTTCCTATTTTTGCAGAAAATTATTTGAAGAGTTGACAATGGACAAGATTCTTGTTGGACATGTGGTTTCAAGGTAAGACTTATTCCTCCTCCCCTTCCCTCCCACTCCATTAAAGGGATCGTTTAACAATGTTAAATCTGAGATACACGGTCCTACATGTTACCAATGTCTGTGATATGGTGTGATATTGAAGCCCTAAAAAAAATCGCGCTTCAAAATGATCAAGAAGTGCCTCAAAAAAGTAAAAATCTTTGAGTGACCGGTTTTACCATACTCGTTTTCCCCAATAGACTGTAGTGTTATGAAAACCGTTCAGCGAATGTTTTTCAAAATTTGTAATTCCGATCATTAATATTTTGATAATCAGACAGGCGATCGGCTTGTAAAAGTCATGGAGTTCCTGACTGACCTAAAGGTTTATAATTATCATTGCAGCATGAGCTAAATCAAGGATTATTTCTAAAGGATCTAAGACAAAGTTACCGGATCCCTTTAATCAATCAATATATAATGTGGATATGTAAATATTTTGCCCAAAATATATTTTCCCAATGAGTATTTTCTTTTAAAACATTTTCAGTACATTTATATCATTTTTCTTAGTTTGTTTTGAAAGAAACATACTGTCTGCCTCCTACCACGATACATTTTGAACGAGTCATTACATTACTTTGTAGGCTATTTGCTGTTGAGTTCAAAAGAAAAAAAAATAATGAGTCTTTTGAAGATGTAGATTATAGTCCTTGAGTTCCTTTCTCAGTATAAAGGCATTGTTTGCATAAACTATAACATTATTGTATTTTTTCCCCCCTAGTGATGGAGATATCCTCCATGTGGAACTCTACGACACGATCAGCACCAAACACGTCAACATCGGAGATGCTCTTGTGAATGCTGGCTTTGCAAGGCACACCAAGGCTCCCCAGACAGCAGAGAGACGCACTCCTAGGCAAGACACGACGGGATAGTAAACCAATGCCCTGCTGTTTTACTTCCAACATTCATCCATTTGGCTATCAACTTGGTCTTTCTGTGTTGAGGAATGGAAAGTCATCTTTACTCCTTTTTATGTTCCCCAAATCAGTGTGGAATCAACTCTGTGTTCACATTACATGGTCCATATCCTGTGTCCGGATTTACAGGTTTGCAGGGTAGGCCAGTGCAATTTCTTATTATTTTTTATATTTTTTTTATTTAAACAAAAACTAATGCATTCTTCAATTTTTTCTGTAAGTTAACCTGATGTCCATGCTGGTTGGACAATAATTGAACATATTTGCTAATAGAAAAAATTACATCACACAAATGACATCTAGTTTTTAACATATCCGTCTGTTTTGAGGCAGGGCTTTTACTCGTATCATTTCACACAGAGGTGGTGCCCCTTTGGATCCAGACAGACTATAGGTTAAAAAAACAATTTTTTTTATTAGAAATAATCTGCAAGAAAGATCGTGAAAAGGCTGAATTGACCATAGCTTCCTGTAAGTCAACTGAAGATTACTGGGGTCAAGTATCATATTACCGATGATAGAATAGTTCTGTACGTAGACAAGATTTCATTCTCCGTCTTGATGATAAATATATGCTGTACATGTATATCAGTGACGTAAACTTTAGATTTATGTTTTACATTACACTTTCATTCCCTGTAAGTGAGCTTCAAAGCCAAATGCTGTTATTTCCCATTCTCTTGCCCAAGCCTTGTGTACACAACAAATATAAATAACACTAGTGTAGCATATGTACTCTGCAACCAGCTATATAAGCATTTTTTGTTTAGGATCGGTAGAATCTGTCCAAAATCATAGCAGAGATTTTATACCTATGGAAAATGCTAACACCCTGAGGTACTAAAGTTGTAAATGTAGCCTTTTATAATATTCTTTTGTAGCTTGGATAACTCCTGGAAACGGATTGGATACCTGAGCTTTTAGAAACCTTGTAAAGATAGTTAGTTCAGAGATCTATTTTGTTTTATTAATATGTTTCAAATTTGCAAAAGTAAACTCGTCGCAGCTGAATTTTATTTGCCAAATGTAATGCATAATGTTTTCTTCAGTATTATAATTTTGTTATTGTTCTGTTGTTCAGTGAGCCATGCTGGTAGAAAGCATTTGTCAGTTGCTTTCAGAGATTTGTGTTCTTGTAAATAAAAAAGTTTGATGTATGTTATTAGACATGAAATTTCTCATGCCACTAGAGTACTTGCCTATAACTAAGAGTATGAGGCTGGAAGAAACGAGTTGACGATCACTGCCAAAAAGATATCGTCCATGTTGTATCTTAAGAAGCAAAAGGTACTGGTAATCAAATGTTGGTTTTATCTTCCCAAGAATTTGTTTAGTGTAAATATAGTTGAAAGACAGTTGGATATTTTGCTTGTTTGTTTTTGTTATGTTGGAATATTCCACTATTCGTCTTGAATTGTCAGGTGGTCATTTAATGCACCTAAATCAAGAGGTAAATAAGCTTGATTATGCAATAAGTACTCACCATGATTAGGTCTTCTGAACTCAACCAATCACAATGAACCGCTTTAAAAAGTGGATTGTTCAAAGTACAGAGCAAATCAACTTCAGTAAAAACAGGTGTGTGACATTCAGAAATTAAATATTTTTGAAGATAATTATGAGCAAGGGCATGTAAGGAATCACCATTACAGTGTACTGTGATTCTCTAATTATATCATTTAAATGATATAACATTTTGTGTACGGTAC
This sequence comes from Strongylocentrotus purpuratus, assembly GCF_000002235.5. Taxonomy (NCBI): domain Eukaryota; kingdom Metazoa; phylum Echinodermata; class Echinoidea; order Camarodonta; family Strongylocentrotidae; genus Strongylocentrotus; species Strongylocentrotus purpuratus. The sequence goes on along the minus strand of NW_022145612.1, from coordinate 32,566,178 downwards.
ATGAATATTTTTTTAACGTAATGATATGTATTGGGATACATATTTGTTTCTTTTAATTTGAATTCATGTAAAATTTGACATGATGCACTGCCTTCCTGAAGTACAATAAGTTTACTTAGTAGAAATGTGATTGGTATTGAGAGCTTTCAATATCACTATGTCTATGAAATAGACATATTGATCTGTATGATACAATTTTCTTTTTTTCCTTATTACAGTTCAAACAGTTTTGCTGTCCATGCTCAGTATGATTTTGTTAGCATCATGCACATAAAATCACCGTATGAAATATCAGTGTTTGGAAAAAATGATTGGCATGATGTTGTCCAGGGCCCCCGTCTATAAAGAGTTGATATCAATCGCAAATCAATCGCAACTATGTACATAAGAGATAGGGGACTGCATGCCTGCGATTGATTGGAGGACTTACAATTGATTTGTATCAATCCTAACCCTTTATAGGACAGGGCCCAGTAGTGGCTAATGATTGTGATTTTTTGTTGTTCCTCAAATAGGTATTGAAAGTCTATGGTCTCAACTCAAAACAGTTTATTATTGTTTCGATTGTCTTTGGACGTTTAGGTGTATCAAGAAATACTCATTTTAACCAACAACTTTGACCAATACTTTGTATTACCTATAAAGTAGCATATTGTTTTTCATTCGCGTGGGGTATGTGAAATATACCTTGGATATGCATTAGGTATGGTATGCCAGCTGTCTTCCTGAAGTTTTAAGACCTTATATAAATGTGTAAGTAAACATTAAAAAATGTTAATTTGTTTAAAATGTCAAATGAAAAGTTGATCTTATTCATTGTTGTTGTTGTGTTTCTAGTAATTGTTCATCATGACAACAATCATTTTTTTTATATCTTTGTTCAAAAGAAGAAAACAAGCCAAAGTGGTGCTCTTTATTAAATAAATATTTTGTTTAGTTTCTAGTTGTACTTTTGTTTAGTTGTACTTTTGTTGTTCACAACAGTAGGCATTACATTGATTTAGACGTGAGAAAGTAAAGTGAGATAGGAAATAGTTGGCCTACAGCTTGTCGTGTGTGTTAGTGGATGAGTACACAAGATACTTGTGCAATCATAATAACCAAGCAATGTAGATGATTGTTTGGAATGGGAGAAGGCGTGGCGGACGGGACATACCAGATAGTCTCGACATGTGGAGAAGGAAGAGAGATGATGGTTGATATAGAGTACCGAAGCTGTGACGTCATAAAAATCTATTTTTGGAATTTCTCAATTTTTTTCTTCATTTTCCGAAAGAACATACAAAATAATGTCCAAATGTCGAAAACCAATTGAATATGTTAAGTATTGGCTGAGATATGACCATCTGAATAAGTAAACTCCCCATAGGAACTCAGTGTTATATGCTCTGACTCCTAATGGTTATGAGCCAGAGCATATAACACTGCGGTCCCATAGGACATATATTCTTTCAAATGGTCATATCTCAGCCAATACTTTACATATTCAATTGTTTTTCGACATTTAGACACTATTTTTGATGTTCTTTCAGAATATGAAGAAAAAATTGAGAAGTTCTGAAAATAGATTTTTGATGACGTCACACTTCACCACTCTATAGGGGAAAGGATGAGGTGTATTGATGGGTACTGGGGACTGTGAGGGAGGAGAGGAGAGATGGTAGGGAGAGAAAGAGAGAGCGAAAGAAGAGAGATGTTGGGTAGAGGGGAATGATGAGGGGTTTTGATTGGAGGATGGGAGAGAAGGGTAAGGAGGGAGATAGGGGTAGGGAGGAGAGAGATGATGTCTAATACCGGAGCTAGAGGGGAAAGGATAATGGGTATTGATTGGTGGATGGGGGAATAGGGAGGGGGAGAGGAGAGGTAAACACAGAGAGAGAGAGTGTGTGTGTGTTTGTGTGTGAGGAAGGAGAAGGGAGAGAGAGACAGAGAGGTGAATCTCTAGGAAATGTTCCTATCGATAGAAACTGCTGTATAAGATGAGGACTAGAGGCAAAAACATTTTTTGGAATGCACACACAGGCATAGAAAATGTTTTGGGCCTTAAGAATCACCTCTGACTGGATGATTTCTAGGTAAATGGGGGGGGGGGGGATATACTACAAAATATTTAAGACTAAGACCCCATTCTCACTCACTTTGCTGGACCGATCTACACTAGACCTATCCACTGGACCGCTCCAGAGGCAGGCGCGGATCCAGGATTTTCCAATAGGGGGGGCCGGAAATTTGGAAAGTGTGCAGACCATTTTTACAACTCAACATACCAATACTGACAAGGTCATATCAGAAGCACCATACCGGTACAATTTTTGACATTTTCATCGGGGGGGGGGGGGGAGGGGCTAAAGCCTCTTTCATGACAAAAGTTTTATTAAATTATTAGAGAAAGAAGACCATTCGTTGAACCATTCTCGACTCTTAATCCTTGTTTGAATTCAGTCTTTCCCCTTCCCGCGCGAAGCGCGGCAGCTTTGACGTTTCATTAAATTATTAGAGAAAGGAGAGGATTCGTTGTACCATTCTCGAATCTCGATCCTTGTCTGAATTCAGTTCCTCCCCCCCCCCTTCCCGCGCGAAGCGCGGAAGCTTTAACTTTCCATAGTTTAATGATATTGTTAGAGGAAGAAGATGATTGGTTGTTCCATTCTCGACTGTCCTACTTGTAGCTACCTGCTCCCTCTATATAGAAAACTTCCCCAATCGGTGTCTTTTGTTCCCCCATGATCCTCTTTTTCTTACGTTAAATGAGAGCTGAGTTAATGAGATAGCCACCTGTCACAGTGACCTTGCTGGCTCGCTTGGTGGTCTAACCCCTTCTGGCTGAAGTAGTAAAGCCTGCCTTTAATCCTTCACTGAATTCAGTCCCCTCCCCCTCCCGCGCTAAGCACAGAAGCTTAACGTGTCATTAAATTATTAGAGAAATAAGACGATTCGTTGTACCGTTTTCGGAATTTTCAAAAATATTTCTTTGTCTGCTCCTTTTTTGTCTTATGTCCTCTTACTGCCCCTACCGCCCTTGGCTACACGCCTGCTTTAAAGGGAACATGAAGCAATAATGATTGTGATAGCACACAATTAGGTTAGTAGAAACGAAAGGAAAAAAATATCTATTACACCAACCATGGATAAATCACGGCCGGGAGCGTCATATCATATCATATCATTTAATAGTTTTGTGTTATCGGGCGAGGGCCGGGGCGTAGCGACCAAGCGAGATTTTGCAATGTTGAATGCTGAAATTATGCATTCTAGAAAATCCCTAAGCCCAATAATTCTTTCCGCTATATGTCTTTCTAGCTGTATTTTTAAATTTCCAGGGCGACGTGTCCCCCTATCGGGCCCAGGATCGCCGCCCCTGCCCCTGTCCATGTACCTGTGTTGGCTAAGTCAGTAGAGCGTCCGCATCACAACCGGGAGGTCGAGGGTTCGAACCCCGGCCGCGTCATATCAAAAGACGTTAAAAGACCTTGTTTGGCGTTCAACAATAAGGGATAGAGCAATGTCGATCTGGCGCTCCCCAGTGGCTGCCGGGCTCACGATCAATTGGGCAAAAAGAATTTCCATTTTCGGTTTAACTTAATAAAAGATTACAAAATATGGACTATAAAAGATTATTATTATTATTATTATTATTATTATTATTATTATTATTATTATTATTATTATTATTATTATTATTATTATTATTATTATTATTATTATTATTATTATTATTATTATTATTATTATTATTATTATTATTATTATTATTATTTATTATTATTATTATTATTATTATTATTATTATTATTATTATTATTATTATTATTATTATTATTATTATATGCTGCTTAATGGTACGGGTATTTCCACATACCCATGTATTGTCCAACTCATATTGTCTGAGCTTGGCTTCACGCACATCTTCCTGACGTATACAAATAAAACGAATGAGATAGATGTCTATAATAGTTTTTGTTTGAAGAGGTTTATACGCAGGATATTTTCAATAATATGTATACTACTCTCGATCACATTATAACACCGGCTTTTAGCCCTGCGGCCATGATAAGCATTGAAGCAATCTATCTCTTCCTACCGGGTACCCATTTATTTCACCTGGGTGAAGGATGGCAAATGTAGATTGATGTTTTGCCGAAGGACATTCGCGCTGTGGCAGGGGTTCGAACCCTAATATTTAACTCTTTGTTAATAGTGCGTTTATTTATCCAATAATCAAACTACATAGTCTCCATCTATATTAGTTTATTTTACACAAGGTCGCAGCCACCGTCTATTAAAGTGTAAATGACGAGACGAAATAGTAATGACGGCAATTTCTAATGACAGTTATTGAATATGGTTGAAGACATAAATATCTACAGATTCAAGTTGGAAGATTGTTTTACAAGTTTCATCATTTTTTAATTTTTTTTTTTTGGATTTGATTTGATTTATTTTTCACTCAAATATCCACAAATTAAATGACATATATAAACCATACAATAATACAATATATAATAGAACAAATGAATTATAGAAGTAACGAAATACTGACAAGTATGTTCGTAATCAAATAAGTTTACAGAGTACATTCAAGTTTGAGAATAAGAGAAAATATTTTATATTGCTTGACTTAACTGAGAGGGGGAAAAGGGGAACCTCAGAAAAGCTAGGTTTGTTGAGCGAGATTCCCAGTATAAATCAAATAATGGACCATCAACAAAGTGCATCAAAATCTGCACATGTCCGCTCCCAGAGAAACCAGAGACGCGCGAACCCACCCGCCCGCGCCAGATCCTCGGGTCTCCCCCGCCAAGGCCAAGGCCAAGGCCCATTCATAATCCTCTTTTAATGTAAGATATATGGTAAATCTATCGACGAAATCAAACGAATATCTGTAAACAGGATATGAATGTACCTGTACTTTTAAAATCAAATTCATCATTTGCAGACATGCAGGGTACCATTTCTAATACCTTTTGTAGATGTGATGCATGCAACAGGACGTTAAAAGAAAATACATCAATAAGTGCCACGTGATACTATGAATTCTCATGACAAAAAAAAAAAATATGAAATCCGTTTCATTTTTTAAATCAATCACTCAATATTGTTTGAACGACATACAGCCAGCAAGAATAATTTTTTGGTACGTTTTATTTTTATCCGTAGTATTGACAATATACAGTTGCATATGAAGTTGGAATACATGTTCTTACCTCTCATCCTGAATAAACCTCCGACAATATGATTTATAAGTTTGTGACTTCTCATAACCTTATAGATCAATATTTTACCTTTTTAGATTGATCAATAAAGTTCGGAGAAGATATTAACTTTATACAAACCATATTGGCGGAACCATTTCATGAAAAGGCGAAGGACAAACTTATTCCAACTTTACGAGAAAAAGTGCAGAAAACCAAAGAGGGAAGGGCGAGGAAAATTCATGTCCACTTGTCGATCCTGAACCCTGTAGCTTGTGATCTATAGTCCGGTGATTTATCCACTAGACCACAGCACCTTAGCTCTAAACCGTGTGAGTCAAAAAAAAGTTTACACCTAGAAAATGGCTAATTATTTTAAAGATCATCTATGGACAGTAAATTATTATACATCTTATGAAAGAGTGTTATATCCCAAATCATTTGGTATCTTTTTGTGTGGTATGTGTTCACAGGAGGCATTGTTTGCAAGGGTGCAAAAATCGACTTGCGCCAAAGTTGCTTATGTGATGTATTAGAGTAATAGAGGATGAATTAAATGTATCAAATAAGATGCATTGCATAGGCTTTTTGCAGAAGCAAAGTCACACACACATACATTTGATATTTGATATTGTGTGGCATGATTTATTTTGTTACGGGTGTTATTTGGATCTGCAAAGAACGAATTAATACCCAAATCCCAATTGTTTTATTCAAACATCCCATAAGAAACTTTGGCGCATTTAAGTCGATTTTTGCACTCTCGCAAACAATGCCTCCTGTTCATCCAAGCGTGAACACATACCACACAAAAATGATACTAAATGATATGGGATAAAACAATCTTTCATAAGATGTATGATAATATACTGTTCATAGATGATTTTTGAAATAATTAGCAACTATCTAGGTGTAAACTTTTTTTTTGACTCACACTGTATGTATCCGTTCTAAACAGTGGATTATCTAGTATAGAGATGATCCGGCGTAAGAACCTAGCTCGATGGAAGATCCAAAGGGGGAGGGGGTATTGAAGGTCATCATGCAATTGTAATGTTTCTATATTTCAATTTGTGATGCTTTAAGCTTTTGAAAGTGCCTTAAATTGATTTTTTTTTTAATAGTCTCCGCGATCTTTCTTCTTCTCGCCCTCTCGCCTTCTCGCCCTCTCCCTCTCTCTTTATCTTTCTTAAGCTCCCCCTCCCCATCCCACTCCCATCCCACTCCCATCCCACTCCCCTGCCCTTACCCTCCCCTCTGACTCTTTCTTTCTGTCTGTCTCTTTCTCTCTCGCACTCTTATCTATCATGTCTTTTTCTCCTGGCAATATGACACAATCTTGCAGGCGGATGTTTGCCTCTTAATTTCCAAACTATACGGCAATTTAAAACAAAGCTTGATTGTACGACCAGTACCTAAGGCAGGCGCGGATCTAGGATTTTCCAATAGGGGAGCCGGAAATTTGGAAAGTGTGCAGACCATTTTTTCAACTCAACATACCAATACTGACAAGGTCATATTAGAAGCACCATACCGGTAAAATTTTTGACATTTTCATCGGGGGGGGGGGGGGGGGGGGTTTAAAGCCTCTTTCATGACAAAAGTTTCATTAAATTATTAGAGAAAGAAGATGATTCGTTGTTATATTCTCGACTCTAAAATAATCCTTGTCTGAATTCAGTTTTCCCCCGCTCGCGCGTAGCGCGTAATTTTCAGACGCTTCATTAAATTATGAGAGAAAGAAGACCATTCGTTGAACCATTCTCGACTCTTAATCCTTGTTTGAATTCAGTCTTTCCCCTTCCCGCGCGAAGCGCGGCAGCTTTGACTTTTCATAGTTTAATGATATTGTTAGAGGAAGAAGATGATTGGTTGTTCCATTCTCGACTCTTAAAGGCACACTGTCCTACTTGTAGCTACTTGCTCCCTCTATATAGAAAACTTCCCCAATCGGCGTCTGCTGGTCCCCCATGATCCTCTTTTTCTTATGTTAAATGAGAGCTGTGTGTAAAGTCAGTACGGGCCGGATTTTGTGTATTACGGGCCGGACTTTGTTGCGTGAAAAGTTACCCTTTATCGGAGATTCCCGGAGTGGGAGGGAGGGAGGAGGGGGGGGGGGGGCTTTCTTCTTTTTCTTTTCTCCTTTTTTTCTCTCTTTCTGCTTCTTTTCTCTTCTTTCTTTTCTCTTTTCTTTTCTTTTCTCTTCTCCTTTCTTTTCTCTTCTCCTTTTTTTCTTCTCTTCTTTCTTTTTTCTCTTCTTTTCTTTCTCTTTTTTTTTTTTTTTGCGCCGCCAATAGGGGGGGCCGCGGCCGTTTCGGCCCCCCCCCCTGGATCCGCCACTGCAGAGGTACGGTTTGTTTATGTTCACACTCGTTGTAATGTTTGCCCTGATGAAACAAGTTATTCCATGATAGCACGGGTCACTTTCGCGCGTAATCAAGATGAGTCTTGTTTTGTTTTGTTTCCATCACCAAATTAGTATTCATTTCCCCTTCTCATTCTTTATTTTTATTATTTTATCGTGACCCTCTCTGTTTATCTTTTCTTATCTTATTCTTTAATTTCCCTTCTTTCATCTCTTATTGTATTTTTTATTTTTGTATCATTCTATCATTTTCTCTTTCTGTCTTTCCTTATGTTAGTCTTTGTTTTTCCTCTTTTACTTCTTATGTTATTCTTTGTTTTATTATTCTATCTTTTTTTTTTTAAATCCTCATGTTATTTTTTGTTTTCCTTCTATCATTTTCTCTATCTGTTTTTCTTATGTTATTCTTTGTTTTTTCCATCCGGATCATCTTCTCTGCTATCTTTCCATTATCTATTCCTTACCATTTTCTTTTTCTTTCTTTCCTTATGTAATTCTTCTTTTTTTTTCCTTCTATCATGTCTTATGTTATTGTTTGTTGTAACCATTTTATCATTTTTTTTCTTTCTATCTCCTTCCTATAACCTTTCCTTATGTTACTCTTTGTTTCTTCCTTCTATAAACCTATCCTTATGTTATCACTTGTTTCTTTCTTCTATATCCTTCTTTTACGTTATTCTTTGTTTCTTCTTTTATCATCTTTTCTTGTGTTCTATGTTTCTTCCTTCTATAACCTTCTTTCATGTTATCTTTTGTTTCATTCTTTTATTACCTTTCCTTATGTTATCACCTGTTTCTTCCTTCTAGCACCTTTTCCTATGTTATTTTCGTTTCTTCCTTCTATGACCTTTTCTTATGTAATTCCTTTTTTTTATCCCAAAAAATTATCTTCCTATCTTTCCTTATGCTATCTTTTGTTTATTCCTTTCATCACCTTCTCTTATGTTAATTTTTTTTTTTAATCATTCTATCATTTTCTCATTCTGTCTTTCCTTATATTATTCTCTGTTTCTATTCTTGCTCTCTTTCATTACTTTACCGCCAAAAAACACTCACATCCGGTTGAAGATCGCTTCCTTGCACGGTTTGGGTTCTCATTGCACGCCAGATCGGCCTGGATCGGTCTAGGGCCCAAGCAATTTTGCTCCAGTCATAAAAATGTCTTGTTCAGCAATGGACTCCTTCTTGTAATTGTATGACAAAGGTCTGCAGTTTTCTTACTTGAAGTAACAATGGACCTATCCATAACTGATGGGGGGGGGGGGGGTTTGCTCCCGAAAATTTGAAAAATGCGCCGGCCAAAAATTCGCTCAGTGGGGGGGGGGGGGGGGGGGGGGGGGTAGTGAGCACATTTTTTTTTTTTGATCCTCAAAAATTTTTCCATTTGCACCCCCCCCCCCCCCTTGAGCGCCAGGGGGGGGGGCCAACCCCCAAAAAGGTAAAAATCACGTGATTTTACATGATTTTTTTTCTCAAGGGGGGGCCCGGGCCCCCCGGCCCCCCCCCCTGGATCCGCCACTGCCTCCCCCCCTTTTTTTGCCCCCGCCCCTATTATGAAAGACGCTGTG